>NC_134243.1:23559038-23869807 GCF_965152275.1 Natator depressus | reverse complement strand
CCCCAGGGGTCGGTCCTGGGGCCGGTTTTGTTCAATATCTTCATAAATGATCTGGAGGATGGTGTGGATTGCACTCTCAGCAAATTTGCAGATGATACTAAACTGGGAGGAGTGGTAGATACGCTGGAGGGGAGGGATAGGATACAGAAGGACCTAGACAAATTGGAGGATTGGGCCAAAAGAAATCTGATGAGGTTCAATAAGGATAAGTGCAGGGTCCTGCACTTAGGATGGAAGAATCCAATGCACCGCTACAGACTAGGGACCGAATGGCTAGGCAGCAGTTCTGCGGAAAAGGACCTAGGGGTGACAGTGGACGAGAAGCTGGATATGAGTCAACAGTGTGCCCTTGTTGCCAAGAAGGCCAATGGCATTTTGGGATGTATAAGTAGGGGCATAGCCAGCAGATCGAGGGATGTGATCGTTCCCCTCTATTCGACACTGGTGAGGCCTCATCTGGAGTACTGTGTCCAGTTTTGGGCCCCACACTACAAGAAGGATGTGGATAAATTGGAGAGAGTCCAGCGAAGGGCAACAAAAATGATTAGGGGTCTAGAGCACATGACTTATGAGGAGAGGCTGAGGGAGCTGGGATTGTTTAGTCTGCAGAAGAGAAGAATGAGGGGGGATTTGATAGCTGCTTTCAACTACCTGAAAGGGGGTTCCAAAGAGGATGGCTCTAGACTGTTCTCAATGGTAGCAGATGACAGAACGAGGAGTAATGGTCTCAAGTTGCAATGGGGGAGGTTTAGATTGGATATTAGGAAAAACTTTTTCACTAAGAGGGTGGTGAAACACTGGAATGCGTTACCTAGGGAGGTGGTAGAATCTCCTTCCTTAGAGGTTTTTAAGGTCAGGCTTGACAAAGCCCTGGCTGGGATGATTTAACTGGGAATTGGTCCTGCTTCGAGCAGGGGGTTGGACTAGATGACCTTCTGGGGTCCCTTCCAACCCTGATATTCTATGATTCTATGATTCTGCACCTCAAAATCTTAAGCACAGATTTTCCTCCTCTACCAACATTACATCTAATTGAAAAAGACAGTGATGATGTTCCTTTAAAAAAAAAAAAGAAGAAGAAGAAGAAGAAAGTATCAAGAAAACATCCCAAGGATTTATAAAAACAATAGTGTGACAGATGGTTTGGAAACAACCCAAATTGAGTAGGCTGGGCTCCTTCAGATAAAATCCACATTCCTTGGTAGCTTCAGGAAAAGGCAGCTCAAAGCTGAGCCCAGATGGTCACAGATTTTAACTCCTAGAGTTGCAACATAGGAATAGGAATAGATGTGGCCCTCAAAGGTTCCCATTTTCTTCAAGATAGCCTACTGGGCACCTCCACCAAAACAGCCATTCCCAGGTCTCCCCTCAAGCCAGTCCAAAGCCATCACCTGTATTACAATTGTATCAGAAAACAAAACCAGGAAATTCATAAAATGAGGCTGCTTGTTCATTAAGTTTGGTCAGCTGAGTAGCAAAAATAAAAAACTTTCAAACTGTCCGTTCAAATTAAAGTAAACGTTCTCAAGTGCAGTTAATGAATTAGAAATAGTGCAAACTGAAAACATGTTTGACAGATACAATATGGATCTCCCTTCTGTTCAGCGCACTGTGCAAGTTTCTAAGAGTGAGCGTTCCGCCTATATGAAGTAATTGCTAAAAGTACTCTATAGAAGTCCTATTACTATTTTGTAAGTTATTAAATATAAAAGCAACATGGTTTCCTTCAAGAAGTATTTTAAAAAAGTTACTGGGAATGTTTGCAGGCAGGAGATTAAATGCCAAGCCAAAGGGTTGGTGTTCTAATTTTGTAGTCTGGGTTCCATCAAGTTAAAATTTAAAATGACTTGGATTGCTTGTGCATGAATGTTGTGTCTTTTGTACTTCTGGACCATATGCAGCCGTGACTACAAAATAGTTTATTAGGAGTTTAAATGTTTGGTAAGTGCATCTGGTGATGTGTTCAGCCAATTTCTATTTTAACACACAGTAAGAAAGGGCAGGTTGAAGTAAATGTAAATGGCATTATAAGAGAGAAATTAAATTGTTCCTACACTGAAAGATAGACATAATTCCCCATTCACATAAATGAGTACAGCTTGCAGGATCATGATCCTTAGGCTCTAATGTAGTAGCTTCAAACATAGACCAGGCAAATCTAAGACCATATGAATATAGTCCTAACCACATCGACACCAAAATCAAGCAAACGTTCAAAAGTGATACTGAATGTAAATAATCCTTACTGAGGAGCATGAGATCACATAGACTGCAATTCCCAAACTTCTGGAAGCTGATCCTCCCCTCCATTCAAGAAAATGAAACCAATTTTGTCCTCCTTCAACTCCCGCATGTTAGCCAGGCAGCATGTGTCAGGTTGCACTGCCGCTCTTTTGCTTGCCAATCCTTTGCACCCCCATACGTTGGGAAAAGTTAACATTCCCTTCCTCCACCCCAACCCAGCTTGATTGCTAGTCAGCTCCTGCTGAGAAAAATCTTCATGAGGAAAATTTTAGCTTCCTTGGAAATAAGCAGCCAAATCCTAGAAAAACCCAACTTAACATTAGACAGGAGATATGTATGCAGAGTTATTGTAGCCGTGTTGGCCCCAAAATATTACAGAGACAAGGTGGGTGAGGTAATAGCTTTTACTGGACCAATTTCTATTATGAGAGAGGCAAGCTTTTGAGCTTACACAGACCTGAAGAAGAGTTCCATGTAGCTTAAAAGCTTGTCTCTTTCACCAAACAGAAATTTGTTCAGTAAAAGATATTAGCTCACCCACCTTGTCTCTCTAATTAGACAGAAGAGTAAGATGCACATCCCATGAATCTTCCTCATTCTGCTAACTCATGCAGTGTCCCACAGATACTAAGCTTTGGCTTTTTAAAAGTCTAATTTTTTATTGCAAAGATATAGCAAGAATAATATAAACTATATGCTGTGTCCTAGTTAACTCAATCTTACAGAGCGCTGTCTCCACCCAAACAGCAGCAGAAATTTTGTGATCTCACTATTCACTTCAATGAGATGTGGAGTTTACAGCATAATTAGAACAATATAATGCTAATATGCTGCATAGGGATATAAAGAAAATACTTCAGACTATGAGCCCAAACACGCAAATAGTCCTTAGCACATGGTTATTCCCATTGATTTTTAATGAACTTTTAATTTTTAATTCAAACATGAAAGTATCTTTCTGCCTGTGATTCCATGTTTTGTATAATGCTGCACAAAATATTGGCTTTTATCTCACTGAGAAAAAGAACACAGACAATATATACATCATAAAATAATGGTGATGGATAATAGAAGTGTTAAAATGATATAGTTTGCAAATACAAGGACAAATAATCCATTGGAACACCTAAAGAAAACCTCAACAAAGTAATGGAAAATATTTATAAATTCACTTTATATTAATACTTACAACTCCTCACATAGTAATACATTGGGAATGTTCATTTAAAAAGGAATATCAAGCTGGTTTTAGGTGTTCTAATGCACAACAGACTTCACAGAACTAGAGAAAAATAAGCTTATTTTATATTAATGTAATTTATCAGTGTAAAGTGCTTTCAAAAAGTCTGCCAATAATTATACATTAATGCTTGATTTTCTTTTTTTGGGGGGGTGGGGGTGGTGGGGGGGTAATCTCCTTAGCTCAACACTCCCAGAGTTGTTTCAAAAAGTACCACTTCCTAATGATAATCCCTCTGGAACGTGCCACATATCTTTAGGACTGTCAGTAATTCCAATTCAGAAATATGCCTCTTAGAAAATTTGTATGTCTATTATTAAAAGTTTCTAATGGGCAGCAGGACTAGAAAAGTCTGTATTGAGTTTTTTAGAGGTATAACAATACAAAACAAACAGTTTACTGGGGACACCTGCTAAATAATGCTCTTATAATTTACAGGGTTTTTTTAAAAAACTGTCCAAGAAACTAGTACAGAGAGCTTATTCTTTTGCAAAACTAAACTCAATATGGCCATGTGATTGTAAATATGGTACATATAATAGACATTGCTACTGTGACAACCAAACAAGACTTACTACAGCAAAAAAATCACAGATCAGCCTGTAATGTTACACAGGCCATCTGAGACAAAACCTCGTGGGAAAGTTAAAGGAGTGAGTCTGAGCTTCATATATATTTGAATGAACACATTTAGGAGGTACTGCCAATATAAAGTATGACACAATCCTGCAATCCTTACTCATGCAAGTAAGCCTTACTTATGCAAGCCGTCCCATTGAAATCTTAGGGGTTGCAGGATTGTTACCAAAACAACAAAAGGTTATGCTTTTCAGAGGTCTAATGTCCAATTTATGTTGATGCACTTAAGCATCTTGTAAATAATACTTAATATAGAAATCACTGAGTTAATGGGCTCCTTTTCTGCCTTTATAGGTTACTGAATCACTTGGCTGAAATATGTGAGAATTAAGAATATATGCACATCTGCAAGTGAAAGTCACCAATAGCATTAGAAGACTAGTGTAAGGCTCTCTGCAGCACTGAAGTCTTGCATTAGGGTCACACAGACAGGGTCCAGGAACTGAACGGCCACATTGCGATACCCAGTGCACTACAGAAAGGGTTTCTATGCTGACTCACCCTAGGCTAGTGCAGAGAGCAGTAGTGGGGTAGGAGATGGGACACGGAAACTGTCATTTATGCATACTCAGTGACCTCCAATATCACAGGACAAAAGGGCACAGACTCTGGATGCTAATTCAGCTCCATAAACTAGAATAGTCATCATTAGGTAGTTTGGGTTTCAGCCCCAAATCCTGGCACTGGTTTGGAAAGTGGGTTTCACATTTCCAGCCCTTCCATTCTTCTTCAACAATGTGGTGAATTTCACCTGTGCTACACAGTAATTTATGTCCCAAAAAGAGTTTAAAAACCACGTAAATATTATTATTGTTAATGTCCAAAGCCCAGCTTTGAAACATATTACACTAAGTACATGCCAAAAGCCAATCTAAGATTAAGGCAATTTATAGGTATATGTATCCAAAGGTTCTGTTCGGCTGGTTAACTACTTTAAGATGGTTCCGTTGATTTGTTTAAAAAACTGCACAGAACTATTTTGCTCCCAAGCGGAGATCTTGAAAATTAAGTTTCACCTGAAAGCAAGCATTTTTAAATGTCAAGTAGGAACAACCACTAAAATACAGTGCCAAAACAGAAATACAAATAGTTTACTACAGGATTAATATACTACTGAAATACCTCCGTTTTAGTGATCTAAATTAATGTGTATCTATTTTACATTCTAGTTGACTCTATATTACCAAATAGGTGTATGTATGTAAATTAGTGACCCTGAATCAGTCACTGGAGGCATGGATAAGATTAACTTCTCATCCCCATCTCTAGTTTTTTATAATTTGTGGCAGGTGGGATTCTCAGCTACAAGTTTTTTGACTAATATAACAACTTCAGCTGATCTATTTATATATTATATGTATTAGTTTCATAAAGATTTTATAACCTTAAGGATAGTTCAATAGCTCCCAATGTAATAGTCCCCATGACCTAGTCAGTATATCTCCCTTTAGTATTCAAAGTAGTAACATCAATCATAATGAACTCTGTGGTTATTCATGTGGACATAAGGCCCTCCTATAGAATTTCCACTACAATTCAAACATTTATTAACTGAACCATTATATGACAGTGTCAGTTGTAACGATAAAGGTCACTCAGAATACTGAGATTGAAAGAACATCTTTAGTCCCACCAGTTAATAAAAAGGAGTGAAATGCCGCTGTTTCTAAGTCAGGAATGATTCCTGATTCCTTCTTCAAAGATAATAAATAATCCCATCTCTTCTGTTCTTCACTTTTAAAAATATATCTGGGCCACTTTAAATAATTATTTTCAATATTTCTCTGAATCTGTGTGAATTACTACCCAATATGTGACAGTCCCCCCGCCTCCCTTGTTTTATTGCTAAAGAAAAGCTGAATTGTAATCATGCCTCATTTCTTTGTAATATTTTGCCCTTGATAATGGTTTTAGAATATGATGTGCTGAAAAAATATTTCCTGAAAAGCTAATAAATGACTTTCTACTCCGCAAATGTTATGTTGAATAATCCTCATCTCTTTACTTAAGTGACAACCAAGCTGGGATAAGGGCGCTTCACCATCAGCCAGTTGTTTCTTACCCCATCATTCAGCCAACAAATGCTAACAGTGAAACTGGTCGTGGTAGAGGGCTTGATCCTTCAAGATGCTGAGCACACTCAACTCTCAGGAGTTTGAGCACTGAACACCAGGCAAGATTGTGTCCTGTTGAGTAGGAGTTTGCTATGCTTCTGCCACCTTGAGTAAGGAGTGTGCGCTGGATGTATTAGTCACTGTTCTATTATTTCATAATCTTAGGATGGGTTATATGGAAAAAACATTTTCCTAAAAAAAAAATCTGTTCGCATTACCTTAAGAGTTCACAGACAAAACCACCTGCACACCATAACCTCATGTTTACCACATGGGAGTCTAATTAACTGTAACACAGGTTCTCACTGAATTGCTGTAACTAAGTAAAAATCAAAGGGTGGTTCTTTATATCAGACTGATGTCACCCACATTAAGCTATTAATGGGGGGGAACATCAAATCTAACCTGAATAGCTGTACACTTATCAAAATCCTCTAAGTCCTCTACTAGCACTAGCCTCATCAAATCCATTCAAGTGTATTACATGTGATCTTTCCCAGTGTGGCACTTGTTTCTAGTGTCTGCCAATAACATTATACCTTTCCTTCAAGATGTAAAACAGGACAAAATATTTTATTGTCATAATTCAGTTAAATAAACCATCTATCTTCGGGGTCATCAACTGTAAGTAACATTCCTAGGTTAATCAGAATTCAGCTTGGTGGTAACTAAACTGTCATGTAAGAACATTCTTTATGTAAACAAACAAATTACAGACCTGACCCCGAAAAAAATCTGTCAGGACATTGGGTGGTAATTCAGTAGGAAACTGCATGATAATTTTGCTTTTAAAGATCAGAATATAGGCTGTTAGAGGCATCCTCCTTTGAGCTGCTTGCAGTGCACATGTACTGAAGTTAATATGCACGATGAAGTTACACTGGTGCAACAAAAGCTTTAAATAATTTTTAAAAAAATTCCTACCTTATCTGCCATGATCATGGAGGAGCCGCCATGAATTCCCAGAATTGGAATAAAAGTCTGAGATGAAATAAAATCCAAAATCTGAGCTATCGCCTCCTGATCAGTATCGTCTCCAAAAATTACCCCATGGATCTTGGTGCCTGACATCAAGTCACAAACATGCGTTATAATGCTTTTAGGGTCAGTCTGGTTCACCAAAAGGGTCACTACGTTGACATCAATGGCCAGGTCTGCTGACATTTCCCTGCTCCAGAGAGCTCGGATGTCTCGCTCTGTGATATACTTGGTCCTCCCCAGAATCACTGCAATGTTGAGTATGGGATAACTTTTCTCTGCTCCATGAACAAGATCCAATTGCACCAGAAGAGCTTGGAGTACCAGGAGAGCACAGCCAATTTTCCCCATCTTTGCCAGCTTTATCCCCTGTAGAAGTGATCACATTGCATGAGAAAAAAGAGCAAAATATGCTACGTAGTCCCCCACCAGGCTTTTGATGCAAAATATCTGCATAGAATGCATCCTTATTAGCTTCCCCCAATGGCTCTTCACCTTAGCCTTATTCTGACATCATTTTAACTATCCCATGAAATTAGCTCCCCAGTGACAGTGTTATGAATTGTCTACAGCAAACTAGAAAAAATGCCATGCAAGTTCTGGGGAAAGGCACCATTTAATGTTTCTGATCTAGTTAAAATTAAATGACTGAACCAATTAGCATGAGGGAATTTTTTTTTTTTAAACCAGGCACTTGTATTTTGAAATCTGGTGACAGCCTAAAAGGGAGATGCACTTTCCCCATACAATTAGCCCAGGAAGGCACTAGAACCCCACACCCCTGCACCCCACCCATCTTGCAGGACTCCAGAAATGTAATTTTATTTTTAAATCTCTCAGATGGCTGCTGCTTATGTATAACTACTGCATGTCTGGAACAGATTCAGACACACATTATTCTAACCTATTTCTCTCTCTCTCTCTCTCCTTCCCCTACTCTATATTAACTTTAGCATCTCTGAACTGGGGATCTCAGAGACAAAGTTGTCATTGGCGTTGGGGGACAGCATGTTCAATAAATGAGAATCAGTGCATTGGTTTGCTCTGGCCTCCCAGTGGTTCTTTAGGGGACTGAACAGGGAGAGGGAGATGAGCCATGGACAGAGAGGGTGATTTGAGACAGCCAAGCGCAATGTCTCCTTTTGCCCCCATATCCCAAGGGATTTCCAGCCCCTTTTTCTGGCCTCGGGAGGGGAGTCCCTCTGCTACACACAAAGCCAGGCCTGCTGGGAAGCGTCATGCAGAACATATTAGCAAGGCTTTCCAATCAGAGGGCTGCCTTTTCCTGATCTCCCTTTTCACCCCAGGTTTCAGAGTAACAGCTGTGTTAGTCTGTATTTGCAAAAAGAAAAGGAGTACTCGTGGCACCTTAGAGACTAACCAATGTATTTGAGCATAAGCTTTCGTGAGCCGATGAACTGAGCTGTAGCTCACGAAAGCTTATGCTCAAATAAATTGGTTAGTCTCTAAGGTGCCACAAGTACTCCTTTTCTTTTCACCCCACTAACCATAATGTCCCCATCGTCCATCAGCATCAGCTGCTGCTGAACAACAAGACCAGGAGTCCCTCTGTAGTTTTCCCTCCGCGTGGGGATGGGAATTTCTGGTACCACTGAACTGGAGCTCAGCTGCACTGTGCTTCCCAAGCTATTACACTGCATGCCAGGTTCTGATCACTGCAGCAGCAGAGACAGCGAAGAAAGGTTTAGAAATAAATTAACCCAAACCCCTGCAGCTGTGAAGCTGCTGCATCTTCTCGCAGACTCGGGGCAGAAGCTGCTCTCCCCTATCCTTGGAATCATGGTTTCCTTAATAAACGAGACTGCACTGGAAAGCATTAATTGCACCAATTACAGCTGTAGGCACACGCCCCCCCCCTCCACCCCCCGGCGCCCCCCGTGGGACGTGAAATCCTGCAAAGTACATCCTCGTGCGTACGACCGCCGCGCTAGAATCCCCCCTTTCCACTCCAAGCCCAGGGCAGTAGCGCCGCTTGCTGGCCGCACGGCGCACTGCCGGGACACAAACTTTGCAACCTACCGAGGATGCCAGAAAACGTAGTCGCTGCTATTTGGCACGCGGCGAAGTTTGGCATTTCCTTGTAACCCTCAACGCCAAGAGGCCGGGGTTGCTTCCATCCCTCGGACCAAACACAGGAGGCTCGCTGCAGCTTGCTTTCCGCATCGCACCCAAGGGAGGCAGCTACCCAAGCAGGAAGAGATGCGAAAGCGGGCTGAAGGGGAAGAGTTAAGGGCGAGGGGGTGGGGGAGAAGAGACAGATGCAGAACATTAGTCAGACCGCAAGTGTGATGGAAACGTCTTCCCGACTCCGATGAGCACATGAAACAAGCACAGTGAACAAAGTGACAGGCTGAGAAAGTTGTTGTCTGCCCCCCCCCCCCGCCGCCCTTTATGTAAAAATAGATGCGAGAACATCCCTCTCCCAAGAGAAGTGACAGGGCAGCCAGTCTTCCCTGGAAGTCCTCCCTCCTCCCACCCATACAGGTTGGGAAAATATTTTGTGCTAGTAACCGTCTATTGCCTCCACCGGCTTTGAGCTACAAGGGGGAGAGCCACCCAACCTGGAAGGAATAGCTGGATGCTAAACTAATTCACGAGATCAAGGACGGGAGTTTTCTTGACAGGTTCAAAACAAGCATAATAGGGGCGGAGGGAACAGCTGAATCAATACGGGAAACGGTTCTTTTTTTATCTTGCTAAGGAGCAGGCTGCTTCTCAGATCACCATCACCCACCAACGAGATACAGAATAGCAAATTCCCCCCAGGAAAAGCTCCGTTGGCTCTGATTTGGTATTCTGGGGAAAACAATAAAGATACTTCTTAAAGTATCCGTAGCTAAATTTAGGCCGGTGGCATGTTTGGCAAATAAAAAAGCAGCACCGACGATAAGCTTCGTAAGTGTAGACTACCCAGTAAAACCGAGGCTTTAAAGACGGAGAGAGACCGCAACATTTTACATGTGTGTCATTCCCTAGCCAGGAGCCCATTCGCAACTACTAACAAGCCAGAAAGGGGACTACTTACTGCATTCTCCCGCCACATAGTTCCAAGCGGAAGATCCTCCAAGTCATTTCAGTCGATTCCTTTGCAAACAACGAAGTGGAAAATGAGCCTTTTAATCCCTGGATTTCATCCTACAACTTGTTCCCACTGCAGTAAATAGAAACCCAGCAGCTCTTTGACGCTTAAAACCCCCCCGTGATCAAGTTTTAGCAAAGCCACTTGCAACTGAGATTTGCTTTTTACCCTTGGCAAAAAACGTTCAGCATCATCTCTTAAAAAAAAAAAAAAAGAAAGGAAAGGAAAAGGGCAATTGTATGTGTTGCTGCAGCAATTCTACTGGACGCCAGCCTCAGAATTCCTCCCAGCTTCTTGAAAACTGAGCAGATTGTCAGCATTGCATCCTTACAGTGTGGTAGAGAATTACAGTGCATTCTACAAAGCAGGTTCTCTCTCTCTCTCCCCCTCTCCTCCTTCCGGGAGAGCGTGTTGCACTGTCCTGCACATGAGGGAAGGCGGGGAGCTGCAGTCAGGTTCAGAGCTGCATGCACTGATTCTGTGGTAACACAGGCTGCAAACAGCAAAGCTTTCCAGCAATCCCAGCCAGGGGCCTTTCTCTGCAACCCCCCTCCATTCAAAAACTCTAGGGGGTAGGGAGGGTGTTTGGAAGAAGAAATTACACCCACCAGTACCTGAATTTGGTAAATAAAATGCAGACAAATATTTACCATTTACAAATTTATCTAAGTGGTTTCTTTCACTCAAAAAGGTACCCTCTGCCTCCCTTCACACTCTCCCCACCCTCTACCCCCAGCCACCAGACCTGGACCAAATCAGGGCAACCCTCCCGCCAGGGAAGTAAAAACAGCAATGCCATGAGCAACGGCAGCCCTGAGAACTCCCACAGCACGAGTGGCAGGGGACAGCAGCCCAGTCGGGAATCTCTGCCCTGCTCTATCATCCCTCCAGTCCTGACCCACACTGGGGGGTCATTCAGAGACACTGGAGCACAAGGGAATTAGAAGGAGCAGCTCCCAGGATTAAGCCAGCGCTGAAAGCTTGAGACACTCCTCCCAGAGAAGATGGAGCAGTAGCACCCTGGGGAAGGGCAATTTTGTGGGCCCCCTTCCCCTCCTGTCCTCCAAACCAGTAGAGGGGCACCCAACTCCAGGCACCATGTCCCTGTGCTGCCCTATCCCACACATCTCCATCCCTCTGAACACTCTTGATGTCAGACTAACTTTTAGCTTAGACTCTAGATATTTTCCCTCTGTTGATTGGCTGTGTCTGTCCTCATTCCTGCCCCTATGACCCCAGTCCAGCCCTGAATTCCAGGCACCCCCACCATCCTTCCCTCCCCTTAGCTCCCTCTTTTAGTGTGCGCCCTTCCCCAGTCCCTTGCTCCTATTCTCTTCACCACCCCACCTCACTTTCTTCCTCATCTCACTCCATCTGCCATGATGCAGTTTTAAGAAGTGGGACTAAAATGCCATTTACCCATATCACCCGGCTCTTATGTTGCATGCCTTTATCCCAACCTTAGTCTTGTCCATATAGACCTGTGGTTATCAACCTATTTATCACTGTAGGCCACATATGCAGCTCTTTATGCATTATGTGGGCCACATCCACACAATATATACACTGCCTGTATTGTCCGGAGGACATCACATGGGCTGCAGCTGTGGGCTGCTTGGGCCACAGGTTGAGAACCACTTATGCAGACTGTTAACCCTTCAGAGTAGGGGCCGTCTATGCATTTGTACACCACCTTGCACAGTGCGGCACAGATTTCAGCTGGGGTGTCTGAGCTCTACTGCAGTACAAAGCAACCAATCATGGACTTGCCTGCTGTTACCTTAGTCCAAAATTACCCTAGACTCATTACTGTTTTATTGCCCTTGACAACTCCATGATAAAATCCTCCAGTAGCCATATACTTTTTCTTGTGGTTTTTGGGCCTTAAAATACTGAGAAGACTTCAAAATACACATTGCTTTAGTCCAGGGGTTGGCAACCTTTGGCACGCAGCCCATCAGGGTAATCCACGGGAACAGCGAACCGTGGCCACTCAGAGCTGCGGGGGGCCGTACCTGTGGACAGTCAACATAAACAAAATGTCTCATGGCCCGCCCGCAGATTACCCTGATGGGCCTCGTGCTGAAGATTGCTGACCCCTGCTTTAATCCCTCTAGAAAAGCAATTGAATATAACCCTGTAATTTGTTAACAAAGATTTGAAGATTTAAGCATTAGTACATTTCTTGACACAGTTCACTTCTATAAAGATTATATGGATGCCTGGTAATGTTACTATAGTTAAGATTGTGTCATTGCAGTTATAAATCCTTTTCCAAGGGGTTATCACTGAGCCAAGCAAGTCACCTGTGGGTGAAACGAGGACTACAAGATCTTAAGCCCACAGGTGAAATCCACAAGAAAAAAAGCTGGGTCTAACAAGGGCATATAATAAGTTTACTGTTTAAATATCAAAACCAGCTTAGATATATTTGGCAAACACTTAGTGCATAATGTGCTCTAATTGCTTTTGGTAGCAAAAAAGCTGAATTGTGAAATAGCTGAGGTCTTTAACTTTGAAATATAGATATCGTATCTATATTTTGATAGGTTTACAGCTATACATGTTGTCTGCATTAATATTTTAATGAAATAAGTTTGAAAAAAATACCCAAACATATAGAGCCTAATTCTGAAAGCACTTACATAGACCTTACTCACAGGAGTAGCCACATTCTTTTCAATTAGACTCCATGTGAGCAATGTCTACTCAATTGAGTAAAAGCTGCAGAATCATATTTCTGTGCATTTTCATGGGTTTTTTTCTTTTTAAATTAAGTTCAAATATATCAGCAGGCCAGTTTTACCTAGCAGAAGCAGGAAAAGCACAACTAACATTAAAACATCTTTAACTTACCATAGGGTGCCTAGGTGTTGCAACATATGCATGAAATATGAACTGCTATTCCAATAATCCCTATAATGAACACTGAATTCCATTGATTTAGTAGACTAAGGTAGAAATGTATTGACATTTTGATCTGTTATGTATTTAAATAGAGAGGGTTACTTTTTGAGGGGCGGAGGATACATTGAAAAATAAGCTTGTTAAAGGGATCTCTGCATACATAGCAGGTAGCCTGTCTAAAAAGATTGCTAAACAACTTCAAGAAGTGTAAAATTACACTTCTGAGAAGAACATGAGAATTAAAGGGATTTTTCCCAGAAGCCCACAATTATAGACTTCTAAACAGATTTAGATTTTCCACCGCTATGGGAAGTTTTATATTAATGTTTAGTTTTTCAAAGCCAACATGAAAATATTACTCAGTTTTTCCTTTAGAAAATTATCTCACTTGGGGGAGCATTTGTTAACAGGAGCAAATGACACCAACATTAAAGTTCAAGAAATTGAGTTCAAGAAATATTGAGAAAACTAGCCTGAGGGGAGTGTGGTCTAATGGTTAACAGCAGAGAGACAAGCAGTCTATTTCTAACTGTTACTGACTTGCAGAATGACCTTAGACAGTTTACTTTCTCTCAATTTGCTTCACTTTATTCATCTGTAAACATATACCTACCTCACAGATGATGTACTGTTTAATTATGAAGGGTCAAATTCTGTTTTCACACCGAGGCAGAAAACTCTCACAGACATCCCAGGAAAGAACAATATTAGCATCGAGTATAATTATGACCTTTTTAAAGAAAAGAGTTCTTGCACAATGATACCCAAGTTGCCTGAAATCTTTCCCCTTAGACATTATGTATAAAAATATTGCCATGCTATATTCGGAGGAGTCAGTCACTACTGTAACAATTTAACCATAATTCAAGAAATCTCTCAACTGAATTGCAAAAGACAAATAACTCAATTCTCACTACACTCAGAAGCAGCAGCATTATGTTAAGACTTTGTCAGCTTTGTGGAATTGAAATCAGTAAGAGATATTGCAAACAACTGGCTAGATTATGGATCAGTTAGAGCTCTTTCCATGTTTTAAAGTTTGATTGGTTCCTGCAGTATAAAAAGGAAGAACGCTGCTGAGACCAGTAACACCTCTAAAAAGCAGAACTAACTTTTTAAGTGCACACATTGTATAAGAATATTTTGTTTAGCTGATACACCAGCCCTGTGAAGTGTTAAGCATCCTCCCCTCTCACTGAAGTCAATGGGAACTGGTAGTCCTCAGCACCACAGAATCAGGCTTTACGTGAAACACATATCTCCGGCCAATCATGCATGAGCCTATTGGTTTGAAACAATGCTTCAGGTAAACACAGACCCTAAACTTGGGTGGTTTATTCCTTGTGAGGCAGAAGATGACACACACATGCGCTGAGTGAACTGTAAGAAATAAAGAGAAGGGAGAAAACTAGTTTTCAAACTTATTAAAACATTTGGTCACAGATGGTCCCCTTATTGAAAATTGGCTCAGCTATTCATTTGGCAATGTCCTTTCTTGCACAATTTACCAAGCCATGCATGAAATGATGGCCTTGAGCGACTCCCAGCTCTACAAAGGACGTGAGCTGGCTGCTGCCTGACACAGGAAGCGACAACCCTGAGCCCAGCGGCTGCTGCAGGGCCCCCTCCCCCACCCTAACCAGGGAACCCCAAGGACTGTGTAGAACCAGGCTTCTCTGAGCTTCCCTCTCCCTCGTTATTGATTGGGTGGTCATTTGAGGTTTACAGTGGCTGTCTCTCCCCCACTTTGTTATCATTTCCCCCATCAAATTAATCTCTAGCTTTATTCCAGGGCTGCTTTATTTAACACCCAAGGGAAAAATCTGTTTCCCTGGGAAATCACTAAATTAGTCATATCTGGCCCTAGGTCAAGCCAGAATTTCATTATGAACTTTTTACTTTTTAATTAAAACTACTCAATTTACAAAGGAGTATGAACTGCAACAGTGTGATAAAGATTGTGTCAGCAGCCATCCTATTACACACCCTCTTATATTCACAAGGGTCTCTTTCCTCAGAGTCCCATCCTCAGCTGAAATCAGCATCCATATTTGGGAAAAGAGAGCTCTTTTGTTTTGGAACTGTGAAAGATAAATGTGTTTAGATATTTCACAGTTATAGGAAGAGTGGCGCAAAGTTCCCCAATCTCACAGCTTTGGCCTCAACACAGATTTTTCTTCAATATACAGAATCCAGATGGGGGTGGTATTAACTGATTTTACTTACTAATTTAAGACCTAATGCACTCTCCAGTATACTGAATTTAGGTTTGGGGTTGGCAATCATAGAATCAGAGAAGATTAGATTGGAAGAGACCTCAGGAGGTCATCTAGTTCAACCCGCTGCTCAAAGCAGGACCAACACCAACTAAATCATCCCAGCCAGGGCTTTGTCAAGCCTGACCTTAAAAACGTCTATGGATGGAGATTCCATCACCTCCCTAGGTAACCCATTCCAGTGCTTCACCACCCTCCTAGTGAAATAGTGTTTCCTAATATCCACCTAGACCTCCCCCACTGCAACCTGAGACCACTGCTCCTGGTCCTGTCATCTCACACCACTAGAACAGCCGAGCTCCATCCTCTGTGGAACCCCCCTTCAGGTAGTTGAAGGCTGCTATCAAATCCCCCCTCATGCTTCTCTTCTGCAGACTAAACAAGCCCAGTTCCCTCAGCCTCTCCTCGTAAGTCATATGCCCCAGCCCCCTGATCATTTTCGTTGCCCTCCGCTGGACTCCCTCCAATTTGCCCACATCCTTTCTGTAGTGGGGGGCCCAAAACTGGACACTATACTCCAGATGTGGCCTCACCAGTGCCGAATAGAGGGGAATAATCACTTCCCTCGATATGCTGGCAATGCTCCTACTAATGCAGCCCAATATGCCGTTAGCCTTTTTGGCAACAAGGGCACAGTGCTGACTCATATCCAGCTTCTCATCTGCTGTAATCCCCAGGTCTTTTTCTGCAGAACTGCTGCTTAGCCAGTTGGTCCCCAGCCTGTAGCGGTGCATGGGATTCTTGCGTCCTAAGTGCAGGACTCTACCCTTGTCCTTGTTGAACCTCGTCAGATTTCTTTTGGCCCAATCCTCCAATTTGTCTAGGTCACTCTGGACCTTATCGCTACCCTCCAGCATATCTACCTCTCCCCCCAGCTTAGTGTCATCTGCAAACTTGCTGAGGGCGCAATCTATCCCATCATCCAGATCATTAATAAAGATGTTGAACAAAACCAGCCCCAGGACCAACCCTTGGGACACTCTGCTTGATACCGGCTGCCAAGTAGACATTGAGCCATTGATCACTACCCATTGAGCCCGACAATCTAGCCAGCTTTCTATCCACCTTATAATCCATTCATCCAATCAATACTTTTTTAACTTGCTGTCAAGAATACTGTGGCAGACTGTATCAAAAGCTTTGCTAAAGTCAAGATATATCACGTCCACCGCTTTCCTCATCCACAGAGCCAGTTATTTCATCATAGAAGGCAATCAGGTTGGTCAGGAATGACTTGCCCTTGTTGAATCCATGCTGACTGTTCCTGATCACCTTCCTCTAATCCAAGTGCTTCAAAATGGTTTCCTTGAGGACCTGCTCCATGATTTCCAGGGACTGAGGTCAGGCTGACCGGTCTGTAGTTCCCTGGGTTCTCCTTCTTCCCTTTTTAAAAGATGGGCACTATATTTGCCTTTTTCCAATCATCCGAGACCTCCCCCGACTACCACAAGTTTTCAAAGATAATGGCCAATGGCTCTGCAATCACATCAGCCAATTCCCTCAGCATCCTCGGATGCATTAGATCTGGACCCATGGACTTGTGCATGTCCAGCTTTTCTAAATAGTCCTTAACCTGTTCTTTCACCACTGAGGACTACTTACCTCCTGCTGCCCAGGACAGCAGTGTGGGAGCTGACCTTGTCTGTGAAGACTGAGGCAAAAAAAGCATTGAGTACTTCAGCTTTTTCCACATCATCTGTCACTAGGTTGCTTCCCCCATTCATTAACGGTCCCACACTTCCCCTGACCTTTTTCTTGTTGCTAACATACCTGTAGAAACCCTTTTTGTTACCCTTCACATCCCTTGCCAGCTGCAATTCCAGTTGTGTTTTGGCCTTCCTGATTACATCTCTGCATGTTTGAGCAATATTTTTATACTCCTCCCTAGTCATCTGAACAAGTTTCCACTTCTTGTAAGCTTCCTTTTTGTGCTTAAGCTCACCAAAGATTTCACTGTTAAGCCAAGCTGGTCGCCTGCCATATTTGCTATTGTTTCTACACATCGGGATGGTTCATTCCTGCACCCTCAATAAGGCTTCTTTAAAATACAGTCAGCTTTCCTGGACTCCTTTCCCCCTCATATTAGCCTCCCAGGGCATCCTGCCCATCAGTTCCTAAGGGAGTCAAAGTCTGCTTTTCTGAAGTCCAGGGTCTGTATTTCACTACTCTCCTTTCTTCCTTTTGTGAGGATCCTGAACTCAACCATCTCATGGTCACTGCTGCCCAGGTTGCCACCCACTTCTACTTCCCCTACCAATTCTTCCCTCTTTGTAAGCAGCAGGTCAAGAGGAGAACAGCCCCTGGTTGGTTCCTCCAGTAGCTGCATCAGGAAGTTGTCCCTTATACTCACCAAAAACTTCCTGGATTGTCTGTGCACTGCTGTATTGCTCTCCCAGCAGATGTCAGGGTGATTGAAGTCCACTATTAGGACCAGGGCCCATGTTCTGGAAACTTCAGTTAATTGTCTGAAGAAAGCCTTGTCTACCTCATCCTCCTGGTCTGGTGGTCTATAGCACATGCCCACCACGACATCACCCTTGTTGCTCTCACTTCTAAACTTAACCCAAAGACTCTTAATAGGCTTTCTCCAGTTTCAGACTGGAGCTCTGAGCAATCATACTGCTACCTTACATACAGTGCAACTCCTCCACCTTTTCTCCCTCACCTGTCCTTCCTAAACAGTTTATACCCATCCATGACAGTGCTCCAGTCATGTGAGCTAACCCACCAAGTCTCTGTTATTCCAATCACATCAGAGTTCTTTGACTGTGCCAGAACTTCCAATTCTTCCTGCTTGTTTCCCAGGCTTCTTGTGTTTGGGTACATGCATGTAAGATAACTAGCTGATTGCCCTGCTTTCTCAGTATGAATCAGGAGGCTCCCCCCATTGCACCCTCCTCCTTGTGTTTCCTCCCAATACTGTTGACCTGAATGGTTAACTAAACTTCACAGTCCTGCAGGTTTTTCTGTTAGGAGGAGAAATCTATGAGTGAGTCAGATGAGTGTTTGATACAATCCTGGCTTGTTTTTTGTTTTAAACAAAAGAATGTGCAAAGCCTTGTTTCCCAGAACACAGCAGGAATCAAACAGCAGGAGACAATTTCTTTGCTCAAGGCTCCGAGCCCCTTTCAATCAGCATTCAGACCACAAGTTCTCTTAACTTTTTCTCAGGGCCACGTTACCAGTGGTGCTGCAGCTGCAAGCAGCTGGAGCTGCCTTCTCTCTCAGCGTCTCTGGTCTTTCACAGATCTCTCACAGGCACAAACCTTCACAAAACAATACCCAGCAAACCCCCTCCACCGCACCTGCCTTTCATGTGCCTTTGTTTTGGGCAGTGAGCTGTGCTTGTGTTTGAGATGGAGAATGTTATTGTTTGAAGGGTTCATGTAGCCGTCATGCACCTGGAAACAGTCAGGGCACACCCTGACTGTTGTGTAGGAGCAATGCACACATTGCTCTGTCCAAGGATATGGACCATGGGAAGTCAATTAAAGGACAGTAACCGTGGGAAGCTTCCTTGGCCTGGGCTCAAGGCCTGAGAACTAGGATTGTAGTAGATAGAGGCTGGTAAATAAGAATATTAATCAAAGTCATATTATTTCCTTTGTTGATGCCTTCTGCGGTTGGAGTATGTAATGCGCAAGGGGGAGAGAAATAAAAGGGGAGCTGGAAAAGCTGACGGGGGCAATCCAGTCAGCAAACCAGCCTGCTTGCTTGCCTAAAGCCGTGTCCTGTCTTGTATTGAACCGCCACAATTGTTACAGCTAGCTGGAGTTTAACTACAAATATAAATACCTTAAATCAGTGGTTTTCAAACTGCGGGTCACGACCCAGTAGTGGATTGTGGAATGTAAGGCACTGTGTCGCAGCGGCTCTGATCAGCACTGCCAATGGGGCCATTAAAAGTCCCATCGGCAGCGCTGCCTGGCTACGGCAGGCTAGTTCCTATGTGTTCTAACACTGCGCTGCGCCCCAGAAATGGCCAGCAGCAGGTCTGGCTCCTAGGCAGGGGGGCCACGGGCTCCGCACTCTGCCCCCACCCTGAGCACCGGCTCCACACTTGACGGGGGGGGCGGTGCCTACAGGCGAGAACCGCACGCCTCCGCCTAGGAGCTGGACCTGCTGCTGGCTGCTTCTGGGGCGCAGCACAGTCCGCGGTGCCATGACGGGCAGGAAATCGCCTTTGCACCCCCGCTTCACCACTGATCGGGAGCCGCCAGAGGTAAGCCCGTGCCCCAACCCCACGCCCCAAACCCCTGCCCCGGCCCTGAGCCCCCCCTAAACCCAGAACCCCTTCCTGCACCCCAAATCCCTCATCCCCGGCCCCACCCCAGAGCCATGACCCACTCCCGCACCCCAATCCCCTGCCCCAGCTCAAAGCCCCCTCCCACACCCTGAGCCCCTCCGACATCCCAAACCCCTCATTCCCAGCTCTGTTGGGTCACGGGCATCAACAACTGAGTAGCCAGAAAAAGGGTTTGAAAACCACTACCTTAAATGAAGAGCAGCTGCTAAACCCCCATAACAGTATTTACTATGGAATTGTCTATACTTAAAACTTAGGTTTTGTCTACACTGGCAAGTTTCTGCGCAGTAAAGCAGCTTTCTGCACTGTAACTCCCGAGGTGTACACACTGCCAAGCCACTTAGTGCCCTGCGCAGTTGCAGTGCTATAAAAAATCCACCCCAGTGAGAGGCGTAGAGCTTTCTGCGCCGGGGCTACAGCGCCGCGGTGCCAGTGTAGACGCTCTGGTCGATTCCAGTGCTGCAATTGGCCTCCAGGAGGTGTCCCACAATGCCTGTTCTCACCTGTCTGGTCATCGGTTTGAACTCTACTGCCCTGCTCTCAGGTGACCAACCGTCAGCCCCACCCTTTAAATTCCTTAGGAATTTTGAAAGTCCCCTTTCTGTTTGCTCGGTGACACGTGCAGTGGTCTCAGTGCATCTTTCCAGGTGGCCATGCCTGCTCCATGCACTAAGCAATCCTCCACTTGTAGCAGCGCCAAGCTGCTGAACCTCATCAGCATTTGGGGAGAGGAGGCTGTGCAGCCCCAGCTGTGCTCCAGCCGTAGGAATTATGATACCTATGGACAGATTTCACGATGAATGACAGAAAGGGGCCATGACTGGGACACTGCAGTGCAGGGTCAAAGTGAAGGAGCTGCGGAACGCCTACCACAGGCACAGGAAGCAAACCGCTGCTCCAGTGCCGCCCCACGAGCTGCTGGTTCTACAAAGAGCTTACCGTGGTACTTGGTGGCGACCCCCCCTCCATTGAAAAGGCCACTGTGGATATTTCGGTGGCTCTCATTCCAGTCAAGAGTGGACTGAGCCAGGAGGAGGAAATCTTGGATGAGGATGTGGAGAAGGAGGGGGACCCAGAGGCAGAGGATGACTTGGAGGTCAGAGATGCATGCAGCCAGGAGCTCTTCTCTACCCCAGAGGAGGCTAGCCAGTCACAGCGGTCGGAGTTCGGTGAAGCGGAAACAGGAGAGAAGGTCTCTGGTAGGTGGCTTTGATTTTGGGAATTGCTGAACCAAGTTGTTGGGGGCAGGAGGGTTGCAGAAAGCAGGCTTGTGTCTGTATGATGCACATACCACCACATGCTTATCTGAGCGTAGGAACACTGTGTTGATTGACTCACTCACGTCACGGGAATCTGCCTCAAAGGTCTCCAGGAAACTCTCTTGGAGATACTGGGCAATCCGCTGCCGCAGGTTCCTCGGCAAAGCTGCTTTGTTTCTTGCCCCATTAAGAGTAACTTGCCCACACCACTCTGCCGTCACCGGGGCGGGGAGAAGGAGGACCATTGCTGCACACAGGTGAGCTGCTTAAGGGTCAGGGCGGAGCTACAGTCTTGGAGAAGACCCTCCCTTGATTCCCTGCTCACCCTCAGCAGTGATATCTTCCATAATGAACACAGCCTATGGCAAACGTGGGGACAGGAATGATTACCAACCCCCCCCTACAGTGCTGGCTGTCCCCAAGAGCCACGTGCCCAATGTACAGTAGGGTCCAGGAACACTGATTTACCCTGCCCCTGCAGCTATTCACCATTTGGGGTGTCTTGGGGCTCATGTGTGCTTGCCTGGGGTCAGCCAGTTAGTGACAGGTGTGTGAATACTGGCTGTGTTTTAAATCACTGAATCGGTGGTCTCTGTGTTGTAACCAATACTGCTTCTGTAAAATGGTGCGTTTTGGCTTCACAGATATGACCTTGAGAGCCCATCCTCCCTCTTTGTTATCACCGGCTGAACGGCTGTGCAGAATTAGAAAGCGGCCACAGAGAACTAAAGAGGACTTTCTGCGTTGTGTCATGATGCACTCCACAACCGAAAAACAAGAATTGAAGGAGTGGCGGGACAGTGAGAAGAGGGACCAAAAGGAGAATGGGGCGTGCCAGAATGAAGCCACAGAGCAGCTCTTAAACATTATGGAGCACCAAGCGGACACGCTGCAGGCACCACTAGCACTGCAAACCAAGCAGCTCCGTGCCTGCCCTCCCCTGCAGCTTTCCCATGCGTCCCCCCCGACACCGTCAACACACTCTTGTCAACCCCCTGGCTCCAGTCTGTCCCCGCTGCATTCCACTCCTCCCCCATCACAGTCCAGCAGTGTGGACTCCCAGTACCCACTGCACTCAACACCCATCCCTCTGCAGTGTAGCCCTGCTGAAGTACAGTACCCGCTGCACTGGACTCCAAAGGAGAAGGTTGGATATGACCCCTGGACATACACAAATCTTTAACCCTCCCGGGACCCCACCTCCTCCTGGGACCCTCCCTTCCCCTATCCCCCTCAGTGCTAATGTGTTTTTTTGTTTGTCTCTCTCCTCCGGTTGTTGTTTTTTAATGAAAGAATTGTTCTGGTCTGAAGCAATCTTTATTCTATTAATTGAAAGAAAACAGAGCCCTGCAAAGCAACAGGCAATTTTCTTAAATCTTCATAGTACATCATCTGCACCAAGCACAATCACCTCCTCGCATTACAAGCACTGCACTCCTGAGCATAGCAACAAATATTAGTGGCTTTCAGCTTCAGATTGCTCCCTCAAGGCATCTGCGGTGGGGCAGTTGCCCCACTTTGGCAGACAAAGGGTTAATAACAGCCCTTGGAGTGGCTGCGCAAGAACCCAGCCAATCGGAGAAGGCTTAGAAGCAGCCAGTCAGGGCCAGGCTGGGCCCTATATAAAGGCTGCAAAGCAGAGGAGACAGTAGTCTCTCCTTGACAAGTAAGGGAAGAGGACTGGTTCCCAGAGATAGCACCTTAAATAGAGCAGTGCTGGGCAGGCTCAGGGGAGCAGAGGGAAAGCTCCAGCCTGATACCTGCCAGGCTGAGGCCCCTGAAAGAAAGGGCCAAGAAGGTACAAGGACCAAAGAGGAATGGTCCAGGGAGTATGAGCAGTAGAGGGGAGAGAAGGACATGGCTGCCACTAAAGGGTCCCTGAGATGGGACCCAGAGTAGTGAGTGGGCCTGGGTCCTTCCCCCTCATGCTGTACCTGGCCGTGGAGGAGCATGACCCGATTCAGACATGGCTTGCCCTGAGGCAAGGGGCTAGACTTTGGGGCTGCAGTTGGGCATGAGGGCAGGTGCAGACTGAGGATACCCCTGGAAGGGGAGAGAACTGAGTGGGGCACAGCTGGAGGGTTGTGTCCAGAACAGGACGCCGCAAGCCAGGGAGCAACGCAGGTCCAAGACAGCACAACAGAGCAGGCAATGGGCGGGACACCACCCTCAGAGGGAGCTCCATGGCTAAGATGGAGCTAATTCCTGCAGCAACCAGCAGGAGGTGCTGCAGTGGTGAGTCTTCAACCTGTTACAGCATCCCTGATCCTTATGACCCCACGCTGCTCCCCTCTAACAGCCTGGTCTCTCGCTGTTCAAATTCAGCCTCCAGGCACTAAGCCTCAGCAGTCCAGCCCTGCATAAAGCTTTCACCCTTCCCTTCACAAATATTATGGAGCATACAGACACGGCTATAAGCAAAGGAATATTGTCATTGGCTAGGTCCACCCTCCCATATAGGCAGCACCAGCAGGCCTTTAAATGGCCAAAAGCACACTCAACAATTATTCTGCACTGGCTCAGCCTGCTGTTGAACTGCTCCTTGCTGCTGTCAAGGTGCCCCGTGTATGGCTTCATAAGCCATGGCATTAAGGGGTAGGTGGGGTCTCCCAGGATCGCAATGGGCATTTCAGCTTCCCCTACAGTGATCTTCTGGTCTGGGAAGAAAGTCCCTGCTTGCAGCTTCCTGAACAGGCCAGTGTTCTGAAAGATGTGTGCGTCATGCACCTTTCTGGACCAGCCTGCCTTAATGTCCATGAAACACTCACAGTGATCCACAAGCGCCTGGAGAACCATTGAGAAATACCCCTTCCAATTAATGTACTCGGTGACTAGATGGTCTGGTGCCAGAATTGGCATATGCATGCCATCTATCACCCCTCCGCAGTTAGGGAAGCCCATTTGTGCAATTCCATCCACAATGTCACGCACATTGCCCAGAGTCACCGTCTTTTGGAGCAGGATGCGATTAATTGCCCTCCACACTTCTGTCAACACGAGTCCAACCATCAACTTTCTCACTCCGAACTGGTTAGCGACTGATTGGTAGCAGTCTGGAGTAGCCAGCTTCCACAGTGCAATCACCACACACTTCTCCAGCGGCAGGGCAGCTCTCATTCTCATGTCCTTGCACCACAGGGCTGGGGTGAGTTCATCACACAGTCGCATGAATGAGCGAGCAGTATATTGGTCAACAGTGCGGGATCCATTCCTGCAGACCGAAGAAGCAGAGCACGCAGTACACAAACCATTGAAAGATGGAGCCAAATGCGGACGGAAGCACAGGGATTACTGGGATGTGAAGCAATGCATCACGGGTCATTGGGATAGGACCCAGGATGCCCCGTGACCCCCTCTGCCTTCCCGCTACTCTTAGCAGCAGAAGAGGAAGAGATGCTCTGTGGGATAGCTGCCCAGTGTGCATGGTTCCGAATACCGCTGCAAGTGCCACAGGTGTGAACACACTATTTGTGCAGGCAGCTGACAGTGTGACTACACAACAACGTTTTCCCTTCAGTGCTCTCTGAGCGGCTGTAACTCTGCCAGTGTAGACATACCCTTGGGTTGACCTAGCTACCTCACTCAGGGCTTTGAAAAATTTCACACCCAGAGCAACGTACTTAGGTCAAACTAAACACCACTGTAGGTCAATGGAAAAACAATTTGTTACCTAGTTACCACCTCTTGGAGAGGTGGATAACCTACAGTGACAGCAAAAATCCTTTCTGTTGATGTATGAAGCATCTACGTTACAGCATTATAGCAGCACAGCTGTACCACTGTAGTGTAGACATACCTTTGCCCAGGAAAAACACTTGTTTGTGTGGAGCTGATGTATGTAATATTTTTTTCAAAGATATGTTCTTGAACAGACCAGAAGTCATGGTCATTCTGATCGTGAGTAAATAAAAAGGTCTAAAATGTATAACTGTATTTATCCATGAAACTGAAGAGACTGACTGTAGTGTCAATATTACAGCCCTGTTCACCCACTATAACATTAAGTCCATAAGAAATGTGCCAACTGGATGGAGCTCAGATGGATTTGAGATTGCTAAAATTCTTAAGCCCATTAAGAAAGGGGTTTGAAGAGAGTCACAAATACCTTAGGAATCTTAAATCCCTCTGAAGTCTCGGAGACTGAAATAATTAGGACATTTCTTGAGAGCCATGTTAATTTTCTTTGGATGCATTGACCCAAGTGTTTGGGTTACACAATTTTAGAATCTTCCATAGAAGTTTTGTTTTTAGGAGTTAAGTTATGACTGAAACAAAAGACCTAATGACCTTTCACAGATTCTTCATTGGTGGTACGTGCTGGCGAAGGCTGAGCGTTGTACTGAGTAGGAAGCACCAAAATGCCTACCCTGCATCTGTTTTTGAGTTCCTCATTAAGTAAGTTTCTGCTGGGTGAGAATCAGACCTTTTTAAATCCTGAAAGTAAAGTTTAGTGAGGTGGATGAGAACTTCTCATCAACAGAGAGTCACTTTACCTCATGCTAGGAGAAGGTATTAAAATTCAAGAAGTGCTTTTGGTCACCACTTCCAACTCATTTCTCTACTGTAGTGACCATATCTACGGAACTAGGTGCTAAAGTTTGTAAGAGACATGGTCCACTAGGGAGAGATCAAGATATAAAATTCCCACTTGGACTTGAACTACAGTTCTGCTTTGAGTCTGAGCCTTCTGTTGTCTATTCCTGCACCCATGTTTGAGAATAAGCCATACATTTATTACATTTCTGTGTCTTTTACTCATACCCATAAACCCCATTTAACCACTTGAGAATGAATCAGCCACTCTTCTTAAGGGGATACCTATCACAGTTCAGGGGCAACCAATGTCTTTGACCCTGCTCCAGTCTGAGTGGACCTCTCCAGGTGACAGGCCTCTTGCCTTCACTATCCTGCCTGGGGTGGAATCCCATGACCTACTGGAAACCCAGACTACAGTACTCCGTATACCAAGAGTTTTAAGACTGCACAGCTCTGTTGTGGCTCCTTTTGGAGCCCTAACGGAATTTTAAATAAATACCATGTTTTCTTTATATTTACACCTAATATACTACTATCATGATATTTATCCATAAGGGTAGCATGTGAGCTTGTAACTTATCAATATTCATAATAAATGTGAGCTGTGTATATGGGTAATATTTAAGGAATAATGTAACTATACTGAAAATTATGCCCTTATGGCAGGGGTGGGCAAACTTTTTGGCCCAAGGGCCACATTGGGGTGCGAAACTGTATGGAGGGCTGGGTAGGGAAGGCTGTGCCTCCCCAAACAGCCTGGTCCCCACCCCCACCTGACCCCTCCCTTCCTGCCCCATGACTGCCCCCCTCAGAACCTCTGACCCATCCAACCCCCACTCCCCTCCCCGCTCCTTGTCCCCTGACTGCCACCTCCCAGAACCCTACCCCCTATCCAAATCCCTTCTGCTTCCTGTCCCCTGACTGCCCCCCCAGAACCTCCACCCCATTCTACTTCCTTCTGCTCCCTGTCTGACTGCCCCCTGGGACCTCCAGCCCCTTATCCAGGCCCTGGCCCCCTTACCATGCTGCTCAGAGCAGCATGTCTGGCAGCTGTGCTGCCCGGAGCCAGACATGCTACCGCACTGCCCTGCATGAATGTGCAGACCCACCGCCCAGAGAGCAGCCCGCATGGCGGCATGGCGGGGGGACAGCAGGGGAGGGGATGGGGTGAGCCTCCCCGGCCAGGAGCTCAGGGGCCGGGCAGGACAGTCCCGTGGGTCGGATGTAGCCTGCGGGCTGTAGTTTGCCCACCTCTGCCTTATGGTCTAGAGTGAGCGTTGGTGCTATGGGGCTATTTTATTGCGGTGTAGACTTCCAGGCTCAGCTGAAGCCCAAGCTCTGGGACCCTCCCACCTCACAGGGTCCTAGAGCCTGGACTGCAGCCTGAGCCTAGAAGTCTACACAGCAATGAAACAGACACACAGCCTGAGCCCCCCGAGCCCAAATTGGCTGGCACAGGCCAGCCACAGATGTCTAGTTGCTATGTAGCCATATGCATTGCTCCCTGGTGATTCAGGGTCTGTGTTGGCCTATTTAAGCTAGCGAGAGTTGTCACCCCTGCCTGCCTAGCCAATTATATAATGTATTGAGCACCTTTGCAGCAGTCTGGAAAAGCCAATATCGAAACCACTTGGAAGTGAAAAGAAACAATGTGACAGCAGGAGATGGCCCTGTTTGTGAATAAAGACAAGAGACTGATTCAGTCTAGCACAGGTGAAGAAATTCACTCGATCCAGTCACTGAGAAGGTACATTGATGAACAGAGGTGTTCCAGAAAGACTAGGTCCCAGGTATCAGGGCAAGCAAGCACTGCAAGAGACTGAACATTGGGGTGAGAATCCCCTTTATTAGTGATAGATACCTTTCCTGTCTAAGAAAAGGTCCTTGTTCATGTTTTATTATTTTGTTTTGTACGTAACCACTTGTTTCCATAACTTACTTTTCCTTTTGTTTTACTACAATTGAACCTAATTGGTGTGTGGGATAGTGGAGCAGTGGGTTAACGTAAAACTGGGGTACGCTCCTTTGAGAGTAAAGGATCTGGGATTTCTGTGGGTATCCATTGATATGGGACTGAACACAATAGGGGGACATTTTGAAGGGACTTGGGGTGGGGTGTATCTATTGTCAGCCTGCAGGATAAAGACAGGGCTTGTACAGCCCAGAGGAGAGTGCTTGAGTGGCTGACAGGCTGGTTGCATTAGGGAGCTGACACCCAGCCACCACGGACATGACTCCCTCACACTGGAGGCAGGTGGCAACAAGGTAACTCACAGCCCAAGGTGCCCCACAGAGCATCACACCTGGTCTATAGTGAAGAGTTCAGTCAGCCTACCCACAACAGTCAGGGGTCTGAAAACACTATATGCTTGACTGACAGTTATGTGGACATAACCCGCAGTGTAGATGCAGCTGTATTGATGGAAGAAGTCTTCCTTAACGTATCTACCTTTGGTCAGGGAGGTGATGGTCTTACACTGACAGGAAAACCCATTCTGTCCATGTAGTTGTGTCTACTCTGGGGCTATGCCAACATAACTATGTGACAATGGTATGCTGGTAGTCTCTATAGTGTAGACATACCCTAGACTTTCCATTTTGCTGTCACTTTTTCCCCACCTTCCAACCATCAGCCCAACCAATGATGCAGATGAGTTGGCTTTTGGTTCAGTTTGAGACCTTCTGTTTTTCTCGCTTCAGTTCCTTTGCCATTGTACAGAGGAAGATAATTTTCTTAATACCACCCATTAACACGGCTTCAGCTGCCTGATGTCAGCAATTTTAAGAGTTTGAGTGAAGAGTGGCAGTCAATGTCAGTCAGATCTACACTAAGAAGAGTAAGAGAACAGGATACTTATAATGGAAGTAACAACAACAACAAAAAGGCTTTGGACTACGACTCCTAATGTTGTGAACATTGAATATCGCTAAGCTACTGTTGGCAATGGAGAAATGTTTTAGTAGTGTTCCTAATGTAAACCAGAGCCTGTGTTTTTTCCTTTCAGTTGGTTTGACCCTCACCCCTTTGTTTTCCTTTTTTATGTCACAAAGTTTGTCTCTCAAACAGTTTCAGAATTGATGTTTCAGTCAAGGTCAGTTATTTTAGATTACTGAATTTTGTTTGATGTAAACTCTATAGGCAAGGTAAGTCTCTATCATCTTACATCTTGAATCCTCACAACCTTGTCACTTAACAGACCTCTCTAAAGGTGCAGTACACAACATCATCCATACTTCAAAGTTTAAGACTTCTATATGGCTTCATATACTGTAAGCAGATCTTCAAAGGGATGTAGTTTCCATTTGATCTACAAAAAAGTGCCTATGTAAACTGGCTGTTTGTAACTATGACCGTCTTTATCCAAGATACTGAACTTTAGTTTAACATCTTAAGATAAAATCACTATACCTTCTTCCACAGACTTCTCATTAACTGGTGGCCCCATGAATTTATTAGTTTGGGCAAGCAGTGGAAAAGTTTTCTAAGATCCACTGATGCCACTACCCATACACAACAAGAGGGCTCCTGCCAGAAGCAAGAAAAGAAATATCTGCTCAGTATCACATCTCCAGTGTAGTGTATTTCCATTCCAAGTCCATTGCTGAGAAGTAGACAGTGATTTTCAGCCATTTAAAGCTCAAATGTTTGATGGGTTAGAGCCCTTAGGAAGTCACCTGATATGCTGAGATACCATTGAGTTCACCTGTTCTGCCAGCATGAGCCCCCTTGCTGAGCCAGGCTCTTAAAACCTCCTGTAACACACCCACCCACCCACCCCCAGCTGCAGATCAGCTCTGCAAAGACTCAGCTTAAGGGACTTGCTCCAGCACTCAGATGTCCACCTCCCTGGGAGTGCAGACCCAAAGATATATTAAATTTGTCCCCTTCCTTCAATGTGGAGAGATGTGCACACTTCTTGTCCCCTCAGTTAGAAATTACAGAAACTGGATTTAATAATAAACAAATATTATAAAAAGGCAGATTAAGAGGTAAAAGGGATAACAAACAGAACAAAGCAGATTAATAAGCAAATGAAATCAAACATGCAACCTAAGCTAGTTTCACCAAAGAAATTGGTTACAAATAGTATCGCTTACCCTAGATATTGTTGCAGGCAAGTTGCAAAGCTTCTGTGCTTCAGAGTTCCAGTTATATTGCTTTTCAGACTAGACCCTGTCTCAGTCTGGACTCCGCCCTTGCCTTCCCTTTTTCAGTCTTTCCTCTTGGGCAGACAGGCCATGGAGAGGAAGAGTCCTGTTTGCCTTTCTCCTTAAACAGGATTTACATAAGGCAGGAATCGTTTGGGAAACAAAGGATTCCTGCCTTGACCTTTCCCTTCCAGTGGAAAGTTACAAGAAATCCCCAGTAATGTTTAGTATCAGGTGACAAGACCACCTGACTCTGTAGTATCACAGCTGCCATGAGTCCGTGGCAGTATGGAGTGTCCACAGGAAGGACAAGCCTTTTCACCGTCCATGTCCAAGCTATCAGCCCTGTCTGGCTTTTCCATTGTTGTACCTGAAGTGTTAGCAGTGGGTGTCACCCAAACTAGCATAGTTGAAATACAGATACATAGTCAATCTTCCTAACTTCAGATACAGAAATGATACAGGCATACAAATTGGATAAGCACATTCAGTAAATCAGAACATTTCCAATGATATCTTACAAGACCCATCTTGCATAAAGTACATCTTAGTTATGTCATTCATATCATATGCATATTTTTATAAAGAATATGGAATGACATGTTACAATGTTATCCACAAAAGAAAAAAGAATTTTGCCTTTCAGAAACCAGCCAGTTTAATGTTCACAATGTGTAGGTGATACATATTTAGAAGGTATGGGTAAAAATCTGAAATTAAGTGTAAAAATAGCTGTGGACTACGTGGGATTTTGTGTGTAATTCTGAATGAGTCAGAAATGAGGGAACAACAGTAAGACTGTTCTCTATGAAATATAATTCATCATTAAATTCATGAATTTTTGTGGAATTGCTGCTTTGATACTTAAAAATAATGGAATATCTTATCTCCTGAAATTTCTCAATGACCTTGGCTCAGTTTGGGCCATGTCAAATACAGAGAGGCTTATATGACAATGCAGTACACACAGACAATTAGTACACAGCTGAATATGAAAGCAGTCCAACAAAATATTTTCCTCTGGGTACTGCTGTACAATTTTGAACAGAGACTAAAGTTCTCTGAGGATCTCATCACAGTACAGATGCTCAAGACAAGCCACTCATGTTGTGCTCCTCTTCTGGTGATGGGAATTTTATGGCTTTGACCAAAACAGGATCAGAAGAGTTCTGTGCAATTGGTCAGTCAGCAGGGAATCCAGATACTGCCCAAATTTGCCTTAGCCATTCACAACACCTATACCAATGATTTAGCTTCCAAAAATGGCTCTTTATAAGCATATTATAAGCAAAATAAGCTGACATACATACATCCTATCACGCCAGTCAAGATTACTGAATGCCTTGATAATTTTCTGTCTCTGAAGTAATGACACCGCCATGGAACTGGCATGGTCATTTCTATGTATTATAAAAACCTTTAAAGATGTTCTCTTCTGTAATCTTTAGATTCTTTATTACCTTGTTTGATTTAAATTGATCTTTATAGATACCATGTTTGTACTATCCTTTGGTGAGACCACTGCATCGCCATCTTTGAAAGTTTAAAAAAAAAAAAAAAAGGATCAGCTATGGCTCTCCTAAAGGAAATAGGTCATAAAACCAGACCCCTAGAAATTATCCTAGTGCAGCCTTGCAAGAAGGCTGGCATCAGTCAAGACATTAACAGGTTACAGCCAAATCCTGTGCCATTTAGCTCACAGTGGGAGCAATGCTGGCTTAATATCTTCATAGGTACAATGGCACGTTTGTTTCTATGATTACAATGTGCTTGGATCCTTGAAGTTCACTTCAGAGTCTTTGGAAAGTTGGACCTTTATCTTTGTATATGGCTCTTAAAGAATTTAGTATATGACAAAAGAAGGGAACATTAATTCATAGCCCTAATGGAACTAAAAACAGTACAGTATGAAGAGCTTAAACCCCCTATTATTAAATCTGGGGGTAATTTATTTTATATATCCCACATTGTGTGTGTGTGTGTGTGTGTGTGTGTGTGTGTGTGTGTGTGTGTGTATACACACACACACACACACACACACACACACACACACCCCTACCTTTCTGGGAAGAATGTCAAGTGACAAATCCGAAAAATAAAAAACAGGAAATGTTTTACTGAAGAAAGTGCCCTGAGAAAGACACCAGAGATAGGAATGACATTTGCCTTAAATGTAGAATAAAGCATGAACACAGATAAAATTTTCCAACCTTCTATAAATAAAGACTGTAGTCCACAGCAATCAAAAGTTAACATTTAAAAAAAAATAAAGCAATAAGTAAGCTGGACCTTCAAGCTACTCACTTATCCTAAGATCAAGATTCCTCAAGATCTATATCACAAATATAACACAGCATGGTTTGTCTAAGTGAACTTGTACTACCATGTGGCACACAAGGATGTATGCCAATGACCATAGAGAACTGTAAAAGAAGTCCTTGGCATCTCATGTAAAGGAAGTACATGTAGATTAAACATGTAGTATGTGTTTTGCCTTTGTAGATTATAATTAGTCTACCTATGTGAAATCATATTTTAATATTAACCGCATAAAAATGCTTCTGTTGAAATGTCATATGCCTTGAACAGTCTTCAACAGTCACAAGATTTCTGAATAAAGTTCTGGCGAAATCCCAAGATTCCACTAGGATTGCTCTAATAAGCTGATCAGCATCCTGGTGTTTGACCTCCCTCTGAGAAAAGAGGAAATGATCCACTCCCTAACAATGGGCAAAACATTGGTCTGAAATGTCAAAGAACATCAGATGATCCATGGGGACTAAAAAGCCATTTCAAACTTTGTATTACATGACAATTGTTTATCAGGAAGTAAGTGCTGTAAGTCAGAGTATGGCACCTTTGTGTGTTATGTAAGCACTAAATGATTCTTGGGTTTACACGAAGTGTAAACACAAAAGATGAAAACAGAAGCTATGCTGCAGGCATGTTTATCACTGGAAGTAGGATTAACCTGAATTTCAGGATTGTATACAAAATGGGCTACACAGAGAGGGCAGGGTCATTTTTTAGTTATTTCCATCTCCGAGGGCACAGCTGTGTTCCTGTATGGGTATAATACCGTAGAAGTACAATTCATTTGCTGGGAGGAAGAACACAGGGTATTTAAATAGTGCCAATTGTGCTCAGCTTGTCTTCAGAAAATATTCTGCAGAAATGCATGCTGGGTTTAACACTCAGGCCCATCTTATGTATTACAGCACCACAGATTTATCGGTTTTTAGGAAAGCGCAATCTAGAGAGATTTCGGTCTGTCAGAAACTGTTTCCTGAGGAGACAGTTCCTCACAGTCCTTATTTTGTCAGAGGGAAACTCCCCTACAGCTCTCCCATAAAATACCAAAAAGGGCCTTAACTCGTGTCCCAGCTATAGCAGCATTGAGGTTATGTGAGCTCCCGTACCACAAGTCCAGTCACCGTATGGGAGATTCCACTACTTGATTAAATCTAGTCTACTGTTTGCAAATACAGTGTCAGCTGGACAGAGAAGCAAACAGGACAGATGATTTTAAGCAACTTTATTGTTTTGAAATACAATACCTATCCTGCATGAAACCAATATCCTGAGTTCATGTTCCGCATAAGTGAATTATTTTGGTGTGCCTCTGCATGGAGAATACATTAAAACTGGGTTGAGGATATACAGTATAGAGCGACATTTAAATTGTTTCCACAGAAACTGGTTGAGAAGATATTCAAATACCGTCCATGTCAAATTACTGTGGTGCTGTGGCATGATCTCTACTCTATGAAGTTAGTATGCATCTCTGATTCGTTAGAATACATCTAACCCAATGAAAGGATTGATTTAGGAGTATTTACTGGTGTAATCTGGTATAAAGTGACATTGCATTGCAGTTCAAGCTCTGCAGTGCATCAGAGGTAGGAATAAAACAGGCAAACAGTGCTAAGAATAGCACATTTAACTCTTTGCAGGCAATCAAAACACATGACAAAAAGAAACTTAAGTAAGCCAGGGCATAGCTAGGATGGGATTGATCCCTGTCTGCAGGCCTGTATCCAGACTCTGAATGCTTGGGGCAGGGAAAGTATTCACAGACCGCCTCAAACATGCAGTCACAGCATGTGTGTGAAGTATCCACAAGCAAAGTACATTACAGGGCTTCCCATTAAGTCAAAGTGTTGATGCGGACTGTCAGAACCCTTTATAAACACACACCTTCTGTTTTCTATCATTGAAGTGCCTGGTGATTTTATGTTCCCTTGTGTGTCAACTGCAAACCTGGGATTTTCTAATGCTACTCTTCCCCTCAATCCATAGAAGATTTTGGCACTATAACAGAAAAGGAGTACTTGTGGCACCTTAGAGACTAACAAATTTGAGTGGAAAATACAGTGGGGAGATTTTATATACACCGAGAACATGACACAATGGGTGTTACCATACACACTGTAACAAGAGTGATCTATTTCCAGCAGGAGAGAAAAAAACCCTTTTGTAGTAATAATCAAGGTGGGACATTTCCAGCAGTTGACAAGAATGTGTGAGGAACAGTAGGGGGGAGAAAAACATGGGGAAATAGAATACCCCTGCTTGGTGTTCTAGGGGTGTGTCATTACACAAAGTATAACTGCTACCCAAGATCCATAAACCTGGAAATCCTGGATGCCCCATCATCTCAGGCATTGGCACCCTGACAGCAGTATTGTCTGGCTATGTAGACTCCCTTCTCAGGCCCTACGCTACCAGCACTCCCAGCTATCTTCGAGACACCACTGACTTCCTGAGGAAACTACAATCCATCGGTGATCTTCCTGAAAACACCATCCTGGCCACTATGGATGTAGAAGGCCTCTACACCAACATTCCACACAAAGATGGACTACAAGCCGTCAGGAACAGTATCCCCGATAATGCCACGGCAAACCTGGTGGCTGAACTTTGTCCTCACCCATAACTATTTCACATTTGGGGACAATGTATACCTTCAAATCAGCGGCACTGCTATGGGTACCCGCATGGCCCCACAGTATGCCAACATTTTTATGGCTGATTTAGAACAATGCTTCCTCAGCTCTCGTCCCCTAATGCCCCTACTCTACTTGCACTACATTGATGACATCTTCATCATCTGGACCCATGGAAAAGAAGCTCTTGAGGAATTCCACCATGATTTCAACAATTTCCATCCCACCATCAACCTCAGCCTGGACCAGTCCACACAAGAGATCCACTTCCTGGACACTACACTGCTAATAAGTGATGGTCACATAAACACCACCCTATACTGGAAACCTACTGTGATACAGCATGGCCAGAGGGCAGCAGAAGAGTGTTAGAAGGGAGCCTTATTCCCTGTAGAGGGAAGAAAGTTTGCTATAGATTCATTAAAGCATCTGAAGCCAGTCACCTGATAAAAATCCCCCTGCTTCAATCAGACAAGGAAAGGAGTTGAAGCAGAGTGGATTGGTGTTGGAGCAGAGAGCAGTTTGGAGGGAAGCAGAGGAGAGTTTGGAGATATGCTGCAGTGGGCTAAGAAGACCAAGACCCCAGGTAAAGGGACACCTGGTTTGTGCAGAGGGAGGGCAGGAAGCCCCACAAGCTGAAGGGCAGGAGAGGGAAGTAGCCCAGGGGAAGGAACCGCTAGTTCAAGCAGTTTACCGCTATCCCTAGGGCCCGTGGGCTGGGACCTGGAGTAGAGGGCAGGCCTGGGTCCCTCCCTCCCCACTCCCCTCCTCTAGGGCACTAGTGGGGCAGTTAATACCCCAGTTCAGGGGCGAGAAATGGTGCCCTAAACCCTCCCCAAGAAAAGAAAGCGCGAGACCCATCAAAGTAGTGCCGGCAATTTGCCACACTACTGACCGCTATACTTACCTACATGCCTCCAGCTTTCATCCAGACCACACCACACGATCCATTGTAGAGCTTGGCTGTAGACGATACAACCGCATTTTCTCCCACCCCTCAGACAGAGACAAACACCTACAAGATCTCTATCAAGTGTTCTTACAACTACAATACCCACCTGCTGAAGTGAAGAAACAGAGTGACAGAGCCAGAAGAGTACCCAGACGTTACCTATTACAGGACAGGCCCAACAAAGAAAATAACAAACACCACTAGCCATCACCTTCAGCCCCCAACTAAAACCTCTCCAGCGCATCATCAAGGATCTACAACCTATCCTGAAGGATGACCCATCACTCTCACAGAACTTGGGAGACAGGCCAGTCCTTGCTTACAGACAGCCCCCCAACCTGAAGCAAATACTCACCAGCAACCACACACCACACAACAGAACCACTAACCCACGAACCTATCTTGCAACAAAGCCCGTTGCCAACTGTGCCCACATATCTATTCAGGGGACGCCATCATAGGGCCTAATCACATCAGCCACACTATCAGAGGCTCGTTCACCTGCACATCTACCAATGTGTTATGCCATCATGTGCCAGCAATGCCCCTCTGCCATGTACATTGGCCAAACTGGACAGTCTCTACGTAAAAGAATAAATGGACACAAATCAGATGTCAAGAATTATAACATTCAAAAACCAGTCGGAGAACACTTCAATCTCTTTGGTCACTCGATTACAGACCTAAAAGTGGCAATTCTTCAACAAAAAAACTTCAAAAACAGACTCCAGTGAGAGACTGCTGAATTGGAATTAATTTGCAAACTGGACACCATTACATTAGGCTTGAATAAAGACTGGGAGTGGATGGGTCATTACACAAAGTAAAACTATTTCCCCCATGTTTATTCCCCCCCACCCCCACACACACTGTTCCTCACACGTTCTTGTCAACTGCTGGAAATGGCCCACCTTGATTATCACCTTGATTATCACTACAAAAGGTTTTTTTTCTCTCCTGCTGGTAATAGCTCACCTTACCTGATCACTCTTGTTACAGTGTGTATGGTAACACCCATTTTTCATGTTCTCTGTGTATATAAATCTCCCCACTGTATTTTCCACTGCACACATCTGATGAAGTGAGCTGTAGCTCACAAAAGCTTATGCTCAAATAAAATTGTTAGTTTCTAAGATGCCACAAGTACTCCTTTTCTTTTTGCGGATACAGACTAACACGGCTGCTATTCTGAAAACTATAAGTAACAGTTTGCTCCTAAATGTTTAACAAGTTGAGACATATATTCCTTTCTTTTTAAAGGCTACAGCTACACCCCATCTCTCCAACCTGTCTAGTAATGTTTGACAAATAAATGTAGAACTCCTGGCTTAGTTTCTCCCATGAAAACTTATTCCTAAAGCCCTGTTCTGCCAATCCCACCCCTAAGCACTTGATGTGCTGCATCCACATGATGTACTTCAAAACGACGTATACTAAGAAAAACCCTAATTTACAGTTGGTTTAAATAAGTTTGAGGAGGGTCCAACCCACAAGTACTGAAGGGAGGGAAGGAAGGTTATTACACTCATAGGGCAATCTTGTTGGAAGGATCTTTTAGGGGAGAAGTGTTTGATGCCTTAGAGAAGTTAAAGGGATGGGCAAGAGAGAGATTTTAGTATGGTGCATGCTCCATACCTTAGGAACCATGATGGCAGAGACACAGACACCATTAAAAATCAGAAGTTTCCTACAAGTACCACAGTGGTATGAAAACCCATGAAAGTGGTATTTCCTCATACCTTTTTTTTTAAATTGTAGGTATCTTAAATAGTGACTTTGCAATACTGAAAACTGCAAGTTATGACAATCCCTGTAAAGCTCATGGAGAAAGGGAACAGAAACCAGCATTGTGCCATGTTATTGGAGAGACTATGCATGAACGAGTCTTTTATACCGATTTTAAATGCAAAAATTGTGGGAAATTTGACTCTAATGATAAGCAGACTTTCACTATTTATACCATACTTCACTGTGCATTAAAGGAGGTCAGACAGCTTCTCTTTACTAAATTCATTTCTGCTCTTTAGAAGCCGCAGTAATATTTCTAGATGTCACTGTTCTGCACAAATTCAAAGTGAAAGACTAAGCAATAAAAGACCCAACAATGGTTACCAAAGAAAGTTGTTTGAAGGGTCAGCACAGCTCCACTCTGTGGAGTAGTAGCAATTCATTATCTTGACTCAAGGTATGCTGGTTATTTTGTTTGTAGTGGATTTTTTTTTTCATATACATGGAAAGCTGCATTTGTTTTGCCCTAGTTTCATTATTATAAATTATTACTTTTGAATCAGTTTCTGACCTAGTTCTTAAGGAACTGGAGGTTTCCAAGCTGGAATTCAGAGATGCTAACTTCTTCTCAGTGACAGCAACTATTCTGAGACACACGTTCAGATTAATGTGATTGGAGAAGAGTCTTAGCAGGCATGCAGCTACAACCCTGATGCTTACTCACTGACATCAGTGGCAAAACTCCAATAGGGCAGAATTGTCCCTTCACAAAGGGCCCAATTTCCTAGCAATGTTTGCCAATCACTTAATTGCAGTGACGTAGACTGTAGTATTTCAGACCAGGTAGGAACAATACAGGCTAGGCTTCTTGCTGGAACAAGGATGAGAACAGCTCCTATGATAAAACAACCTATTTTATTGTTTGCTTTTTCTGTTTTCAGAGCCATAATTATTGAGGTATAACCAATTTTGGGGGTAAATGAACTGCAGAAAAAAATCAACAGACTGGCTTGTTCAGAACCCCAATTCCTGGCATCCAACAAGGTCACTTTCCACATAATCAGTTATGATACCCAGTAGATAGGACAGATGGGTAACTGGCCATTGTGACAGGGTCAGGCCAGATGGCTACAGGAGAGTGACAGAAGACAGATATATAAGCCCCAGGTTAAGCAGGTCCCTTTTCCTTGGGTAAGGTAACAGGGGCAGTTCCAGAACAATCAGAAACTTGCTGAAACCAATTAAGGCAGACAGGCTAATTAGGACGCCAGGAGCCAGTTAAGAAGCTTCTAGAGTCAATTAAGACAGGCAGGCTAATCAGGGCTCCTGGTTTAAAAAGGACCTCATTTCAGTCAGTGGGGGGGTGCGTAAGAAGCTGAGAGTGAGAGGGTGTGCTGCTGGAGGACTGAGGAGTACAAACGTATCTGGCATCAGGAGGAAGGTCCTGTGGTGAGGATACAGAATGTGTTGGGAGGAGGCGATAGGGAAGTTGTCCAGGGAGTTGTAGCTATCACACAGGTATTACACAAAACACTGTGGACAGCTGTGATCCATAGGGCCCTGGGCTGGAACCCGGAGTAGAGGGTGGGCCCGGGTTCCTCCCATTCCCCTTCCCCCTGTTGGATATAATAGGAGTTGACCTGGATTGTGGGTCCCACCAGAGGGGAAGGTCCCTGGCCTGTTTCCTGACCCACTAGGTGGACCAGCAGAGACTGCGGGGATTGTTCTCCTTCCTTTTCCCCATGCTGGCCAGTGATGAGGTTAGCTGAGTGAACGGCAGGTTTGAGCCACTAGCAAAAGTGGCCAAACTGAGGGCTGCCGTGAATCTCTGAGGCAAGCAAATCTGCCAATAAGAGCAGGACCCACCAAGGCAGAGGAGAAACTTTTTCACACCATTTAGAGTCCATTTCCATTATATGAATTTTCCTGCTCTATAAATAACTGAGTAGGGACACCTGCTTCTTGGTGACACTATAGAAACTTCTATTCTTTTATTTTCATCCCATTTACAATGGATGAGAATGAAACAGAATAAAACAATAGCACTTCCCTGTTGCCAAGATGATGTGTATTCTTGTATTGCAGTCTTAGTGTGATTAGCCAACACCTGACATACTTGAATGAAAAACCTACTCTCCTCCTGAATTAAACACTCTCTAGAGGAATTCATCTTTCATTGCCTTTAGCGTGGTGGTGCTGTTTGATGTATACAGCAGATTCTCTTTCTGGGGCTACCAATTAAAAAAAAAATCACTACTAAGTTGCTACTTAAAGTGCGAAGTATGCAAGAGTTTTCTCAATAAGGTCCTTGACTGTGTTTTAAATCTTTTTTTTTTTTTAAAGCAGATTGATGCCGCTAAAGGCCCAGTGCTGAACATCTTGGATACCGAAGTAGTTTAACCTACAAAAGTGTTAAAGCAGAGTAGCTGTGGTGGATTCTTCCTTACCTTCTCAATAGTAACTTAGAGGAACAAACTTCATGGATGAGAGGATAAGGCTCCATGCTCTGGTATTTCTGATGGGCCTGCCAACAAGAGACCATTGCAACAGTAACAATGAGGAGTCTGGTGGCACCTTAAAGACTAAAAGATTTATTTGGGCATAAGCTTTTGTGGGCATCTAAAAAGTAGGTTTTTTACCCATGAAAGCTTATGCCCAAATAAATCTGTTAGTCTTTAAGGTGCCACCAGACTCCTCTTTGCTCTTGTGGATACAGACTAACACGACTACCTCTCTGATACATTGCAAAAGTGACTTGTGAGGTGGACAGAAGGCAATCCAGTAGTGACTGTCTCTGTACAGTCTTATCTCCCAATCAGTTGTATTAGACTTCAGCCTTTCATCGCTATGCTTTTCTGTTTTGCCTTGGTATTCACTCTCATTTACTGTAAAATATATGAATTTAAAAGAAAAAAAGCAGAGGCCTTTGAACAGAGACCCCCAAAAAGAGACATTTTTGCTACTCTAAGTGCCAACAAGATGAAAGAAGAAACTTTCAGCTGCTTAGTTCCACAGAGCTGTATTATCCAGAAACAGAACCCAAGAGAAAGGTAAGCAAAACATAGAAGAGGGGGACTACATAAGGTAGTATCATCTATTGCTCAATGGGAAAAAAGTGACACCACCTGGTAGGAGCCCTTCCCATCAGTCTCTTCTCTTCCTTCCCCCTGCTACCCTCTTTTTCTTTCACATCTGTCTGGTTCTGAAATAGCCTTCCTTGCTTCCAACTCAGCAGCCAGCCCTCCTCGAATGGATCCCCTACTGACTCCTGACTTCATTCCTTCTAGTATTTCCTCCATGAAGCTCACCTGAATGCTGAAGTAACTCCTCTTCTACAAATAGTCCTCCCTCAATTTCTTTCCTCTTCAGGTTTGACCTGTATCCCATATGGCCCCAAACACCACAAGTACCTAGAATCCTCATGCTGTCTTCACTCCTGCAGCTTTAGTTCCATCATACATCACTTAAGTCTTACTTTCCACTCCTTCCCTCCATTAAATTTCTCACTAAGGTCACTAACATTACTATTGACTAATCAAATGGGTCTCCACCATTCCATTCTGCACCACCAATTGCTCCCACCCCCATCCTCCCTAATCTTGTCACACTCTACTTTTCTGGTTCTCCACATTTGATAACTCACAGCTAGAGGTCTGTCAGTATCTCATGCTTTCTCCACTTCTACTCCCCACATACTGGTTCTACTGGAATAAGAGTTACAGGAAAGCCAACAGCATAACACAAAATAATCATCCCCCAAGTTTCCTGCATTCACAGCAGCCAAATCACATTAAATTCTAAGTGCTTTTTCCTCTCTACATTTGTTTTATCATGCCATTAATTCCCCCTATTATCCCACCCATGCTTGGGGTTCTCTACTTCTGCTACTTATGCACATATCAACTCCTCCTGGGTAGGAGCCCACTCTTATTTTCTATCTATGAAGGTTATATATAGAATTAATTGACCCAAGCAGAAACTTTTAGACTTCACAAGTTTGCTTTTCCACTCAATCATGTATCATAGGAAGCTGCCTTCAAACAATTCTGCAAAATGAGGTCACCTCTGACGTTGGCTGGGCCTTCAATTCAAATTACATGCAAAATTAAATATGCAACTAACCCCCCCCCCCAACCCAAGTTTAAAACTAATCAGAATACATTCAGTCAACACATTCCACATTTGCACTGGACATTCTGATACTTGGCCTGATTTCCTGCTTAATTTCACGTGAGGAAAAAAAGCTAATTACCTCCAAACCAACTTGTTGCATCTTCACCCATTACATGAAAAGTCACAAACTGGCATCTCCATCTCCACTGTAAATCAAATAGTTTTACTCATTCCCCTCATTCATTAATTACAATGTAGTAAATGTCAAAGCTGTAATCTTCAAAATGTAGTGGTACAAAGGTCTTGTTACGGCACTTCTGTGATACAACACTGTTTCAGGTGTCCACGATCTAGACTGAAACTACTGAATTAGTAATTAGACACACTTACTGAGTAATAAGAGGAAAGCAGCTGTGTATCAAATATAAAAATGAGCTGTTTTAATTAGCACTTATTTTGTCATTACCAGTTATACAAAGAATTTTCAAATAATGATTTTGAACTGTGCCTGCATAATGGATACGTTTATTTTTAACGGTTTCTTTAGCATTTTTAAATCCATTTGATGTATGTTTTCCAGCATGCAAACACTTTCTTCTTGGGTTCAGAGTTGAGTAAGCAATGTTTTAAGATAAAAGGGAAAGATTCTGACCTCCTTTGCATGTTGGCATTCACAGTAGCTTTGGTGCATGACTCACATCATGGATCAGACACTTGTTTAATTTACTCTGCTTTCTCAAGATACTAAGGGTCAAATAATCCTGTTGATCCATGCCGTGAATTCCCATTAATGATGTCCTGCAATATACACAGAGTGAAGTAGAGGAAAATGCACAGGCAATAGAGTAAAGACAATCACCAGCCATTGTCCAGCAAGGGAGCTACGATTCAGTGACTCACCTGCATAAGGCCACACCGGGGGAATTGCTCAACCTTGCCTGGGGACTTGGCAATGTCCACCAGACATGCCTGGACTTTTGTTCTCCAAGCACATGGACTAAGGGTATAAAACAGAATACAGCAGCCCCATGGCCTTTCTCCTGCCCCCACCTATGCTGCAAGCAACAAAGACACTCAGAAGACTGAAGACACCAACAGAGGAGACTGGCCCAGGTTTAAGGGAAAAACCTGTTCATTAAGGACTGCAATATCCAGTGGGGTGAGAAAAACTGCTTACTCTAGATGTTGCCCAATCTAATAGGGTTGAGAGTTTAGATTGTGTACTTATTTTCTTTTGGTAACTAACTGATTTTTTGCTCCTTTTGTAGTCAAACTTCTTTTGCTGCTTATCTTTACCCGTGAGTTTGCCTGAAGTGTATGGTAAATCTGCTCGGGTTTGCAAAAGCTGGTGTAGATACTTTCCATTGATTAAGTGGTAATAAACCAGTGTCATGATTTGGGTGGAAAGGAAAAAAACACTACAGTACAAGTACAGTAGTGCTCAAAGGTTGAAGTGGTCCAGACAGATAGTGCTGCAACAAATGCACTCTTGCTATCAAAAGCTGCAATGGTCATTTTATCTGAAGTTGCACTCGCCTCATGTATTAAAATTGAATAGAGTATCTGGAGCTATCAGGGCAGGTGGCAGTGCCTGCAAGCTCCTAATAAGGTAAGAAATAGTCTATGACAGACACATGGAAAAAAAAATGGTCCAAAGCTGAACCTTCAGCATGCTATGTTCACCTGCATGTAAATATTTGATCATGTAATATGAACACAGAGTATGAAGCATGCCAGCTGCCCACTCCTATCTCTGCCCAGAAAGGGAAACGGGCAAGAATTGAAGGGAGGACTTTAATCATAGAATCACCTCCTCCCTTTCTGAGTCTCACAGCCACATTGTAGAGACTATTTCTGTTTGTAATTCACTGGAGTACAGATGACGGCTCTTTATTCTTTCTTACTGGACATGATATGGAAATACCTGCTGATGTGCATATCAAGACTGATTTTCTCACTTGTTCTATGAACAAGTCTATTTAAACTCCACCCGTCCTGTCATCCTTCGCCTCAATCTTTGTGCACAAAATTAAAGAATATTGGTAAAGGAACTGCTTCATGTTAATTCTGAGAGAACAAGATGTGCCAAAGAATTTGACAGACATTCAGTTTCTCATTGGCCTGCGAGCACCACAGGAATTTGAATACTCATACCACTAATTTGGCTGACCCAATCCTCAACAGTAGCCTTCTATATAAGAATTGTTCAAACAGTAATTAATTTGACCTTTTATTAGAATAACCTATCACAAAGCAGTAGTATTTAATAGCTTTAGAAGACTACCTTGCTCCAAATTTCAGCTGGCATCTGCATTTCCCCCACCACTAAACTATTGCTAGAGGTCTTGCAGTATGTTAAATACCAGATAATTGTTCATCACCTTCAGAAATGGCCAAGAGTTTCAGAAGTGAGTAGTGATTTTGGGTGCCCTACCTGAGATGCATTAAAGAGGACTGATTTTTGAAAAAAATTGAGTGATCAGTACTTTCTGAAAACCAGATCCCTTTGTGATATCTCAGGATTGGCACCTAAAAATTGAAGCACCCAAAAAATCACAAGTCATTTTGAAGATTTTGGCATGTTTCATGCTTCTCGTGAATGGGAACGAGAGGTAAGAAATGTAGATCTCAAGACAGAACTAGAGCCATTAGTAAGAGATGTGAAAATACTTATGGACTCTCTCGCCTCCTGCAGAATGGGGGGAAAAAAGAGTGCTCTAGAAACATCAGAGATTGAAGGCACATGGAAAAGCTAGAGATAAAAAATTTAACTGTGACTTGAGAACATGCCAAAAAAGTCAAGGTCTACTCCTGTAGATCTTGGGCCTCTGTGCAGACATGTAGTCTCACCCACCCCTCCACCATGGACTACTTAGAGCTCTTCCTCCCTGAGAGCTCACTCACAAGACATGCTGTCACTGATTAATCTACCACAGCTGCCTAATAACCCCCCACATTAAGGATGTTTCAGAACCAGCAGAATTTACTCCTCTGAAGTTTCCACTTCCTCCGCACTTGATGGATTTCTAGGCCATGTAGCTTGGCTGCTGACTGCCCCTCTAGCCCCAGCACATCACAAATACCATCTGCAGTGTTCACATGGGGGACATCTGCAAGTTGGAGAGGAAAGGAAGCATTCCACTTTGGTTCTGAGGCTCCTTTTCCCAACATTTAGGGCTCTTTTCCTTTTTCCTGAACCTCTTTCAACTGAATATAGGGTCCTATACAATTCGGAGGAGAAGTAACTCTAGTTGTGTGACTGGAGCATGAGACTGCTAGCAACCTTTCATGCTAGCTTTATTACTAACTGGTAGTCCTCAGGATCAAAGCAGGTGTTTTATGACCGGAAGTGGTATTGGTGGTCTAACCCTGCAGCTGAATACCTTTGTCTGATTCACAAAATGTAGCTTCATTACCTTCATTCTCCATCTATCTATCCTCTTCCAGAACAGAAAATGTACGATATCAGGGAGGCTCAGTATCGGAGGTCTATTTCTGGCGGAGTTAGTGGCATTAGACAGAACAGCCTGTTCCATCTTCTAGTATTGCTACAGAAGGCACACGTCAGGAGTATCAGATTATGGTAATTTACAATACAGGAAAAAAATTACTTTGTTGTTGCTGAGCTGTAGGCTCACCTGGATTTTCACACAGGCCCCAACCACTTTAATCCTTTTCCAGAAAATCCAAGTTTACACTGACCTGCGCAAACATACATTACAATTCAAATGTCTGATTCTGATTTTTTAGACCAACATTCTAGGAGATGTGGGGGTTATGTGGATCTGGGAATTATTGATGGGATAGAAAACCTTTCACTTCAGGATGGACAGCCTTAATCCAGCTTAGTTCAATAGTTAGAGTAGAATTATTTTTATTTGTAGCCTCCGAAGTGACCAATGTGAATGATTTGGTGAGTCTTCGATCTAGACCTCTGTGTATAGATGTCCACACTGCAAAAATCATCATCACAATTGGTGCCAAATGCTTCCTTGTTGGCACACTCAGTACAAAGATCTAGGATATGGAGACTAATCTGTTTCCTCACACTTCATGCCTAGAGGTGGTCTTTCCAAGTAAGGATAGAAACATGTTGAGCAGGCCAGTGTAGGGGACTTTCCAGTTCTCTTGCCTGTGTTCTACTACTCTGATATAAGTGGAAAGAGTCGGACAATATACACATAGTAGCTTCTTATCCAATTCACCCCCTTCCTAAAGTTTGCCTTAATTCAGCTGTCTTAGACTTAAACAACAAATCCTTGAGGCAATACTACATTTAGCAGTTTAACAAATGCCTTAGGGCTGAGCTAGTTATCCCAGACCTTCTTCCTGCACAACTTCTGTTCCTTTCTCTTCCCCTAGGGGGAGACACTCACCTTTAATTTAACCGTAGCTCAAAGAAACCCAGACAGCCAAAGCAGGTTGGTTAAGTAAGCAGGGTAGCTATGAACCTCTCTATACATAGCACTCAGGTGGGATTTTCAAGAGCAACATTCAATGAGACTCATGGTCCTAAGTCAATTAGCCTATCAGCTTATCCCCTGTGATTTTTTGATTGAATGTCAGTCTCCAGAGCTGAAATTCCAGCACTTCCCAGAGAACTAGGCTCATGGAGAAAATACCTAGGATTAAAAAAAATTAACAAACTTTATAATTTAATGTCAATAAATAAGTATTGAAAGAAAAATATTGCTTGGAGAGCAGTCAGTAATTATCCCTACCACAGGGGTGCTAAACTCATGTACAGAGCCTGCCGTGGCTCAGCTACAATTGATAATGATCTCAGTTCACTCAAGTTCCCAGAAAGGTTATCTGCAACCTTCCAATTAAATTGGGGAAGGTTATGTCTACAAAAAGAAATATGGCTCTGATATCCTGAGCTACATCAATAATAATTTTTAGACCTCTTCACTACCTGACAGTTACCCCACTGAGCTGAAGCCTCTCTGTACATCTTAGAGTCTGACAAGAGGTATTGCAGCCTGCAATGAAAGCGTAATGTGGCCTTTTCAAACTCCTCAGCAGGACATGTTTGACATTCTCACTACAGAAAGCAAGTAGTAAAATATTGCAAAGGAAAAATATTAGTAAATAAAAATAAAGGAACTGAACTAAAATGGTAACTGTTTGTACCAGATTCAAGAAGACACAAGTCAGGTCACAGAAAGGCACAATTAAATGTCATATACCTCACAAGGGGAGCTCAATATTCCAAAGCGTCATGAAAGAGATTAAAAAAACTGGGGTAATTTGGTCTAGATGTCCACAGTATTTCTCTAAATCATATTCAACAAAAAGTTTAAAGCAAATTGTTTTCTTAACTATACAAAACATCAAAAATCTTCCTTGTGTTTGCCCCTTACCACTAGATGCAGTGAAAAGTTTACACTTGATGCCAATGAACTTGCTAATTATCATGGTTTTAATCTCCCTTTGCTGTGCAGGGACACTAAAGAGATTATGGCAACTGAACTACCGCATTAACTGTCCTCTGCCAGCATCCTTCAAAATCTGGCTGCAGAACAGGATACCATACATAGGGGCTACTGGCAAACCCCCCTCTCAGCTGTCAACAGAAAACAAGACACAGCTCCATACCTATACTGCCACCAGTATGCAATTATTCAGCTTTATGTCTCCTTCATACCAGTACCCAGAGGAAATAAAAATGGATGAAGAGCTGCTGGCTCAAACTTAAATCCAAGGGAAACAAAAGTAGAGTGTGTTTGAAAAAGACCTAGGACACACTCAGGCACTTGCCATTACTCCAATATCACCAGTTAAGGGGATATGACCTCTAACGGTCAAGGTAGCATGAAACCCCAGACTTCCTGCTGCTTCATCCCTACTCCTGGGCACAGATTCCAACAGTCGCAAAGACGGTCTTCTACAGCCTCCAGATGGCCAGGAGGCCTCACCACTTGCCATTGTGATCCAGACCTTATTAGTCACTGTCAGGTTGGTCTAGTGCAGCTTGCTATTAAGGAATTAATAAAGCACCACACAAGCTGCAACTTGTGCAGCACCCAAGGTGGCCATCTCAAGCAACAAAGCCCAATGAGAAGACACCAACCTTGGTCCCCACTGACTCCCTTGTTTACTTCCAGGTGGAATTTTATATCCTGCCTGTAATTTACATGTTCCTAAATAGGTTAGATCCCAGATACCTCTGAGACCATCTATAACCCAACAAGAGAGTTGCACTCCATAGGGATGGAAAAGCCCAGGCTTAGAATGTCAGAGATCCTTTCAGCAGGATGATCCCAGCTGTGGAATTCCTTATTAGAGACCACAATCAGCTCTATTTTCAGACCAAAATGCAAGATATCTGTGATGCAATTTGCTCACTACAGGTGATGCCTCCTTGTGGTTGCTCTAGGGATCAGCTCTCAGCTGGTCTGATGTCCTCTTTCGTCTGTTACTCAAGCTTTAATCCCTCTCTCTTGTCACAACTCCAAGTGCTCTCTCTTCATGACTCAGCCCTCTGGCCAGGTCCTTATGTAGTCCCCCACTTCCAGGTTAAGGAAGACTCTGCAGACCAGCCATCTTGTTGGCATCTCCAACACTCCTGTGCCGCTTCCCTGAGGCTGGTAGGGGAGCCCAGACCTGGTCTCTACACTAGGTTCTAGCACAAGGACCCTATAACAAGTAGCCAAGGTCTGCACAGTCCTACCCCTTGATGCAGTTTCCGTAGGCTTCTTCCTACCTAGCCCTCTCAGGCTTCCTTTCTGCATAACTCCTCTGGGATTGGCCCTTATTCCAGGGCTAGTTCTCCCTCTTGGGCTTTCTGCTCTCCCTCTCACCAACCCACTCACTCAGCCTACCCCCTTCTTCCAGAAACTTCTTGACTTTATAAATTCAGCCTACTCAGGCCCACCTGGGCTTCTTGTTCAATTAGTCCTGGCTCTTCCTCCAGTTGCAGCCAGGCACCCTACTTGACCCCTCAGGCCCACATTAATCCCTTCAGGGCCTATGTAGGGTACACACCTCATCACAGTTCCCTCCCCCATCACTAACACTTCCTCTGGAAGTAACATCTTTCACTGATTGGTTTCTGACAGGAATAGTTGTCAAGAGTAAGAAAGAAAGACAGGAATTAAAATAAAGGAAATGTGAAAAAGATCAAATGTGGCTAAATTGAATGCTAAATTGTGCATGGTACTTAAATGCTGCAGTTACAGAAGCCTTAGAAATAGCAGAGATCAGACAGATGAATGAGTGAAACCCTTGCTTATACCCCTGATGAAACATGGTAGTTTGTTTCCAGCTACTGAGTTCCTCCTACATAGCTCCTCATCCTTTAATCCTTGGGGTTCAAGTAAGCCTGAATCTTGACTGAGAAAGCTTTGAATGGGTCTGTTCTTCCTGCCTGCCAGCTGCAGGCTATTGTTTCCCTAACTAACAGTACTGCCTCCTCCCAATCCACAAGGCAGAGCTACATAATTCCCCTAGAAGCATAGTATGCTACCTTCAGACTGTTTTTACCTGTTCTGCATTGAGGTCATTGGGCCATACCCTCTCATCATACTCATTTCACAGAGCTTGTACTAGGTACATGAATAAATGTACTGGGACCCTGCAATAGATTTTGTTCTAACATTTCAATGTGAAAAAAACCTGGATATTTCTTAACAATATTTTTGTAGGATCATCCTTACGTATTCCCCTCCCTCCATAGGAGGTGGTGCCCCCTTTAACAAACTTGCACCTGTTACTGTCTCAAGTGCTCAGGGTTTATTATACCCTCAAATCAAATTATATTAAGTGGTAGTATCTCCTGATTCATTTGAACAAACTGACTCATTAGTTTCTGCTTGGCAATAGAGCTGACTAAACTAACCCAGTCTTGTTAAATAGCCTACTCAGAAAGGCCAGTTTTAATTTATTTGTTTTTAATAAAAAGCTCTAGATGTGGCTTACAATCAGATTACTCAACTCATATGAATTATTCAGACCTAACAGGATTATCTTTCAACAATAGATCAGTTTAACAGCTTCTGAAATATATCAGCCATGCTGGAGCATACTGACTGTAATATGCAAGTAGATGACAACTTCACCAGAATAGTGAAATCCAGGACAGGTTGTCAGATGAGTAAGGCAATCCAAAAGTTCACTCAATTTTGGGCTAAGACTTGGGTCACTAATCCTACAAGAGCTAACAGATCCTTCAAGTGCTAATCACATTTAGCTGTGAATGCATTTGGCATTTTTAAGTGCTCACTGAAAACTTTTATAAATGTACCTACTATGGATTGTTCAAAAACTGTTCATTGACTATCCTGGAAACCATTACACCATGATGCTATTTCTGCTCCTTGACTGGAAGAATGAAACTTAGCAGGATGATGTACTCTTAGCTTGGTAGACTATGAGGATTCACAGACATTTGTAAACAGTAAGCAAACATCCTAATGACTAGGTGTACAACTCTACCAATAGCAACAAGTCAAATCAAAGCTCAAATAGATCAGAAGTGTTTCTGCTTTATTCAACTAGTTCTGAAGTCCAGTTTTGCCATGCAATTCATATACTGCAGCTACATGTGACAATACTTAACATTTTTATATTGCTTCAGACAATAATCCTCACTACATCTTTACGGTACCAAGTTTAGCTATCCCCTTTTACAGACAGGGTATACTGAAGCAGAGAAGTTATGACCTGCCCATGACCACCGTAAATCAGCATCAGAGGCAAAACTAAAAATCTAAGTGTTCCTGGCTCCGTTATGTCCTTAGACCAGACCTCTCCTGGACACTTCAGATTACAAAAAAAGAAGTATGAGTCTATTTTTTTAATCCAAAATTGTGCCATGTAAGTGATATGTTTGAAATGTGCAACTTACTGTGGTTGAAAAATTCCTGCCTCCAGTTCATGCAAAAGTCATTTGATAACAGGAAATAATTCTGTTTTCTCTGGGTTACATTAAATCCCCAACTAGCTCACCGAGAGATATGTAATTGTTTAATCAGAATCTGTGACATTACCTATTCCTCTGTGAGATCTAAAGGAAGAATGCAGATAGTATTTGCTTCTTGCTTTCTCCACATTTTTCAAAGTCTGCTTACTACATGTTTTGTGTTTCTTACACTACATGCCACAAAATAGGTGCAGGTATGAAATTTGAACACAATATTCCTTTACAAAGACTGATTCAGTTAGCTACACTCCAAGAATGTTTGTACTGTATTTGTGTGATAGACTGTACTCTTATGTTCACCATTTTTAGAAGACTATGATAAATGTTGTACAAAGTATGCCTCGTGAGGTATCTTTTGAAAACCCATAAGCTACTGAACATTATTGTCCTGGTAAATTGTGTGTAGCAACAGTGTACATCAAGTTATAAGTTTTTACTGTCTGACATTGTTGAGACATGCTCCAAGTTTAGAAAAGCAGCCCAAATCACTTCCCCCAAAGACAAAAGGTTAGCCAGCACCTCAGCCAGGTGTCAACATAATCAAGTGGACTACTACCAGGGTGAGCAGACATTCTTTGGCAGCAAGAAGGGTGTGAGTGAGAAATTTACATCTTGGCAGACAGACTTGCTGCCTGAACCCCAGCTGGAGATGATTCTCAAAGCAGAGAAATGCTATAAGAAGGAAGAACAGAGAACACAAATCACTTCCGTCCCCTCACGGCATCAACAATGTTTGAAAGACAAAGAAAGTATCATTGAACTGGAGGATGGGTCCTGGCTGGAAAGCTTTCAGCCAATAAGAATGCTGTAAACATATGGCAAAATAAATCTTTGCTTTGAATTCATTTAGCTTGATAAGTTAGATATTAGTTTGTGTTTTACTTTTTATTTCTTTGTAGCCAATTCTGACCTTTATGCCTCATTACTTGTAATCACTTAAAATTGATCTTTCTGTAGTTAATAAACTTGTTTTATCTAAACCAGTGTGTTTGGATTGAAGTTTTTGAAACTTCCATTCAAGATAACAAGGTTTGTGCATATCATTTTCTATTAATGAAATGATGGACTTTCTATGACCTTGTACTGCACAGAAGGAAATAGCTGGGCAGTATAATATGCACATTTCAGGGGGACAAATCTTGGACTGGGAAGTTGTTTGTGTCACTCTGAAATATTATTCAGAAGTGGCTGACTAGAAGCACTCACATAATTCAGCTGCAAGTGATTTTGCATGCTGAAGGCTGTGTGTAAACAGACCAGGAGTGGTTGTTTTCACAGCAAAGCAGTGTAAAAGACACCCCAATTGAAGAGTTGACGGGACACAGCTATTCGTCAGTCCACAATTTGCATTGCAGTTTATATAACTATGGACACCATTTTCCCCAGAGAATCTGAACTATATGCTTCCCTATTTTCTTTGGGTCCATACAACCACATTTCTGCATGCAAATAAACAGCATAAAACATCTTTTCACATAAGCACCATGCAATCCATTAAAATATGTCTTCCATAGACATTAATTGGCCAACTCAGAATGTTCTGAATTTCAACTTTAGGATGCTTGTGTTCATCACCCCAGCCAAAGTTGTACATATCTGTTGAAGATTACAGACACATCTGTCCATGGATTAAACTTTACTAATGGGGTGGGGGAAAAACTAGAAAATATTAGAGATGCAAATCAACAATATGTCAATAGACAATATAAGATGTAGGTATGATAAATGCTACTGTATAACAAACAGATTATGATGTTAGAAATAACTAGTGGCAAACTATTATACCTATGTATCATGTAACAGCTTTTAGCATCAATCAGATGCAGCAACTAGAGGACAGTAAGATAAGAGATCATTATTGTCATTTGAGCACATCTGACTTTACATTCAGTGAAAAGCGGGGCATGCACCCATTTGAGACAAGAGGTACACACATTAGCAGAATTAAAATAGATTTTTATAATAAGGAGTCTGAAGTGTTAGGTTTCAGGGCATAAACCATCCATCAACTGCCTGGGATTAGGAAGGAGCTTCCCTTATTAGCATGTTATTTCCTAGCTGTTCACTACAGGGTTCCTTGCTCTTATCCCTGAAGCAGCTGGTACACAATACTGTTAGAGACAGTATATTGGGCTAGAGAGGTCCAATATGGCAACTCTTAGGTTCCTAAGGAAAGCAGTCTAGAATAACTATTAGGAATGCTTCAGCTCCCTGGAATACTCTGTATAAGCCTGGTTTTATTTTCATTCATTCCATCAAACTGCTTAGAAGGTTCCTTCTGGCACATGCAAAATAATTTGCTAAAAGTAATTTTCTTTCACATGAAAATAAAATAAGGCTGCCTGGTGGTCTAGAAACAACACAGTGCACTGTTGCCTCTGAAATCTATATTTGGCCTTGACTGAGGCCAGCTCTACACTACAAACTTACATCAGTATAACTACATCACTCGGGGGTCTGAAAAATCTACATCCCTGAGCGACACAGTTATACAGAGCTAATGCCTGATGTAACAGCACTAGGTCGACATAGCTACTACCTCTCGCAGAAGTGGATTAACTATGGGGATGGGAGAAGCCCTCCTCTTGGCATAGTAGTGTCTTCTCTGAAGCTCTGTAGCGTTTTAAGTGTAGACCCGCCCCCAGTCACATCTGGCTTACACTGGGTATGTTGCTTCAGAAGGAGCTCTGCTCAGTCTCTCTTGGGCTGAGGGGTTGGTCTGGAAGTGTGGGGATTCTGAGAGTTCAAAGAAATGGGGGTTAATCAAATAATTCCACAAAGAAAGAACTGCATCAAAGAAACAGACCATTGAACAAATTTATTCTACCTGATTTATGTTTAAACTATCAACAGTAGCTTCCCAGCAACAACCTCATGTTAAGTGATCTGATGCCTGATCTCATTGTTCAGGTATTGGACAGCACTATACGAACTACGATACTTTTCTGCCCTCAGTTGGCAGTTACAAGAAGAGAGATACCAGGCTGTCTCCGTGCTTTATTTTATGGTTATTACAGAGGTTTGACTGGAGAGAGGTTGCAAGGGGATATTCAGGATTGGAGAAACTGATCCTAATTTCCTTTGTGATGATGTGTCAAAACCAAGTAACCACAGTCCAGGGGCCATATTAAAGTACCTATCTGTCTAGAGCTCTGTTTTTGAGAAAGCAGCTAATTTTAGTCTTGAGAAATATGATTTATCTTATTACTTTCACTTAGCTTCCTACCTTTACTATGTGGGCTTTACTGTAAAGACGCCAGGTTACTGTATCATGCTGAAAGAGGCAAAAATATGAGTCACTGGTGTCTGGGCAAACCTTGGTGTCTTTTTAAGATGCTACATATGGTGGCACTAGACATGGTAACTGTGATGGGTTGGATCACAGAAACCCCCCTGGGAACTGCCAACTGATGTGCTGAGACTACCTCTGAGCCCATTTTCCCTGGCACTTTGGGACTTCAGTGCCCTGCCTGGTTCGAGCCAGACACACTAGCCTTCTACAAACACAGACCCAGGTCTGAACAACATCCCCCAAAAGCTGCAGGCTTAACTGAAAACAGTTTAAGAAGTGTTCCTGTCTCCAACATTCACATGCCCAGCTCCCAATGGGATCCAAACCCCAAATAAATCTGTTTTACCCTGTATGAAGCTTATAAAGGGTAAACTCATAAATTGTTTGCCCTCCATAACACTGATAGAGAGATATGCACAGCTTTTTCCACCCCCCAGGTATTAATACATACTCTGGGTTAATTAATAAGTAAAAAGTGATTTTATTACATACAAAAAGTAGGATTTAAGTGGTTCCAAATAATAGACACAACAAACTGAATTACCAAGCAAAATAAAATAAAACACGCAAGTCTAAGCCTAATACATAAGAAAGTGATTACAGATGAAATCTCACCCTCAGAGATGTCCCAATAAGCTTCTTTTACAGACTAGCCTCCTTCTAGTCTGTATCCAGCAATCACTCATACCCCCTGTAGTTACTGTCCTTTGTTCCAGTTTCTTTCCTGTACCCTTTGGGGGTGGAGAGGCTATCTCTTGAGCCAGCTGAAGACAAAATGGAGGGATCTCCCAGGGGGCTTAAATAGACTTTCTCTTGTGGGTGGAGACCCTCTCCTCTCTCCTATATAGAATCGAGCTGCAGGATGGAGTTTTGGAGTTATTTGGACAAATTACATGTCCATGCGTGACTCAGATCCTTACAAGCCAGGCCACATTCCCAGGAAAGCTCAGATGTGGATTGGCATCTCAAAGTTCATTGTTAGCTTAAGTGTTTCCTGATTGGGCACTTACTGAGGATAGTCTTTTCTCAGGAAGCTGACCAGCTGCTTCACTGAGGCTACTTAAGATTAAACAAGTACATAACCAATATTCATAACTTTGAATAAAAGATGATACATGCATACAAATAGGATGAATATATCCAGTAGATCATAACCTTTTCAGAGATATGTTACTTAGAATATCTAGCATAAAACACCTTCCAGTTGTACACTCATAAACATATTTCTATAAAGCATTATGAGGTGCAACATCACAGTAACTCCTATGCAAAGTGAGACACTGTGTGCTCAAGTATTCAGCTTAATCTTTGGACCATGTTATTTCATACAAGACCAGAGGTCCAAATCCGAGACCCACTTAAAAGGTCCGAAAGTGCTATTATCTTTTCTTTATGCATTGTACATCAGGTGCGTATAATTTTCTGCAGTTCTGGAAGCCTTAGGTAAATTTTTGATTTGCCTTCATTAAAGAATCAACACCTTTAACTAATGGAGACATGATCCCAGTCCTATAGTCTTTATTTAGACAAAAGTCAAGGGAAAACTTCCATTGTCTTCAATGACAGGTAAAAGAGCCCTTAATAAGTACTGAAGAATCTTAGAGCGCCAAGGTGGGTGAGGTAATATCTGTTATTGGACCAATGTTTGTTGGTGAAAGAGACAAGTTTTTGAGCTACACCAAGACCTGACGAAGGAGCTCTGTTTAGCTGGAAAGTTTGTCCCTTTCACCAAGAAAAGTTGGTCCAGTAAAAGATATTACTGCACCTACCATGCTTCTCTAGTATGCTAGGACCAACATGGCTATAACAACACTGCATACTGCAGGATTTGTCACAAAGTGTTCTTACACAGAGCACATATGAGTTTCTCCTCATTTATCAAGGGATTCAGACTCTATAACTTATTTCCCTTGGTGTCACAATTTAATTTAAAAATCCTAAATGTTGCTCTCTAGATATAAAACATTTGCCACGCAGCTCGCAAGGAACATTAAAACTGAATTTATGTCCCGATATTTTATTTTTGTTTATTATTGAATGAAAGTTGTTAATAGAATTTATTATTTAATTGATTTTGTTTCCTGAAATCTGTATGTTTACATTCATTAAAAATAAAGAATGTGATCAGTCCTATACACTGAAACTTGTCGATAACTGTTCCTGCTGAATTTAAATGGGTTCTAGGTGTGTCATGTTATAAGCAAGTTTTCTGAGAATACTATGTCATTGAACATAAAGCTATGATCATATCATTATGGGATTTTATTTATCTATTCTAAAACTAAATGCTTCAAGACTAACTTTACATTTCATAGTTTTAATTATGCTAGCCCTCTGAAGAATCAGAATAGTTGGTAAAATACTATGAATATGGGATTTATAAGCAAATTGCTATATTTGAGCATGTCAATTTTTACAATTTTCACAAGGTTTCACAATTCATACAATTTAACAAGACAAAAATGAATATTACCTGTCTTTAAAGTGTGCATGTGTCTGATGTATTTTCCCCATGTATTTTGCATAGAGTACAACTATCTCAGATGGTAGCATCAGAAAAAAAGGGAAGGCAATAAAATTGATATTGATTTTCTTTTAATTATGCCTGCCAGTATTGATGAATATCTAGAGTAATTGACATTGCCCACATTTAAATGTTGATACCATATTTACTTTTCAAAACCTAGTTTCACCAATTATTTCATCATTTGTGATAAATAATATGACCCCCTGTTTTGTTATGTCTTTAGTTTACTCAGTAGCACTGTGTTCAGGGCCCAAGAAACAGCTGTTGTTGACAACTGAAATATTTTCTCCCAAGATTTCATAAGCCATGTGACTTTATACTCACTCTCCTTCCTGACTAATTCTAGAATTCTAGAATCCTTTATAGAAAATCACTACAGAGTAGAAAAGTATATCCCTGCTATGGAATAATCCAAGTAACAGCAAGGTAGTAATTTTTTATTACATTCTATGGGTTTAGAGTAATTTCTGTAGGACCCCAACACATTTCAACAGCTGAGATTTTCAAAGGGGCCTAAGGCATTTAAGTGTCTAACACCCCTGGGTGTTGAGTGCCTAAGTGACACCAGAACTTTTGGTTTTAAGTGACTTAGGTGCTTTTGAAAATTCTGGTCAAGGTACTTAATTCTCTTTGGCTCCTTTAAAAATTCCAACCTTGTCTGGGGGATAACAGTCTTCTAGTTAATTATACCTTGGGGAAAACAGTGGTTAAATTAGGGGGAATACTTTCTGAAACTCAAAAGATGACAAACACAAAATTTAAAGGGAAAAACATCTGGGTGTTTAAAAACTCCAGATGACCAGATTTCCCGATCATTAATTTACATCTGAGGCACAGAAAGATTAAGAGGCTTGCCTATTGTAACAATATAATTGGCAGGATTTGAATACAATCAGAAAGTCCTGAGAAACAGTCCCCTGCAAAGCCTCTGATGTTAGTGGTAGTGAGGTTAAATATACGACAATACAGCATCCTAGGATTAAAGTGGCCTGGGTCACAGACTCTTAAATGCAAGTGTAACCCATATGTTTGATACTGCAGCATTTGACTGTGTTTGACCCAAAGAAAGGGAGCCAAGAAGTGGGGAGGAGACATAGATTTGTTGGGAAACAGCCTCTGCACACGTACAGCGTGCAGGCAGGGCCGGCTCTAGGCACCAGCAAAACAAGCAGGTGCTTGGGGCAGCACATTTCTAGGGCTGGCATCCTGGTGCCGGCCATGCAGCCCGGGCTAGAAATATGCCCCCGCCGCCCCTGGTCGCCTGCACTCCGCCTCCGCCTGCTCCCCTGAGCGCGCCGCTGACACTCTGCTTCTCCCCGCTCCCTCCCAGGTACTGAGATGTTGCCATTGACCTCAAGTGCTGAAGAGTGCAGGGGACATATTACGGTCACACTATAAAGACTGAGAAATCATCTTGAAAGATCAGAGTGTGCGTGTGCTAAAGTACAAAAGTACAAATATTAGGTTGAAATTCTATATTTAAATATATGTAATAGCAACAAAGTGCAGAAGTCTGTATAAGGAACACCAGCAGATTTATTATAATAGCATTTGTTTAAAAGTAATTCATAGTATTCCACACAATGTTTTGTGCTATTTGTGATGCTCTCTGTGTGCACTATATGCTTCTTTTTCTAAGAAACTGTGTGGTAATCTCTGAAGTTGATAAGGAACTATTAACAACTACTTATCGGGGTTTGATATGCTGTAGCCCTGAGGTTTAACTGTGTAATACTCTCTGAAATGTCTTGAAAAGACAGAACTCTGGTCTGTACTTCAGCAAGAGTCAAGCTGAGGTGCAGTTCGAAGGGTGGGGCAGTAGAGGTATATGTAATATTGTGGCCACATCCCCCGAAAACACGTCTACACAAGCCTTATCCCTAAGGAGTGTGCATAGGCCTCTGTCATATTTTTGTGCTACTGCAATTCTAATATCAATACATATCGGAAATATATTTAAATAAGTAGTCTGAGCCCTAACATTGTTATAAACCTTCATTAGGCAAGGTGATTTAGCACCACTGAAATCAGTTTAAGCCCTGGAACACAGTGACTAATGCATACATAGCTTAGGTTTCTAAACTTTGTTTCATTGGGAAATGGTGCTTTGGCCGGGTCAATGGGCACACTCCCTACTCTATTCACGTGAGTGTCCACACTATCAGAGGAAGAAGGGAGTTTAGTTTAATCTGTCCCTCGGATGAGATTAAGTCAAAATTTCTCCAACAGAAAATGAGACATCACAGACTGCATTACTATAAGGAAAATGGAAAGTGATACCTAGTTCATGTATGTGGATACCACATGTTGCCTAATAGAATCAAGGAAATGTTATTTAAAGCCTTTGCTTGAGACATAAACAACTAGGTTTACATTTACATAAACAACTAGGTTACTCTGTGCTGAGTCGTATTCATGAAACAGGGTTGAGACAAATTCATATTAATTGACAACCCCTTTTATTTTAGCTGTCACTGCAGAGGAAGCATACCTGCATGAAATCATCAAACCGTCCTTAATGTCTGAAGATGTGCTACTTCTGTTAACCCACATAAGATGTTATGGAGAGCCAGCTAGACCTCACTGTGATATGCAATGTAAACAAAGTGACTATTGAGCCTCACCCCAAATCTGTCTGAGCCACTGATTATTCTCTGAAAGCTACAGCCATTCAGCAGGATATGTAAACTTTATGAGGACATGGCACAACACATTGTTCACGGTGTCCTGCCTGCGGCCAACCCTGGGAATGATAATAAAGTATATTTAAAAACAAACGAACAGGGAAGTCATGGAAGGCGCAGTAGTGATGGGAGATGAATGCGTGGTGGGATGGGAGGACTGATAAACCTGACACCTTCTAAGTAGGAAGTTGCATAATACCAGGCATAGGCACTGCCTTTTATTTTTCCCCAAGGTTTCTCCACCCCTACTCGGCCCAAGGTCTCACCCCCACTCCATCCCTTCCCCCGAGGCTCCATCCTCTCTCCGCCTCTTCCCACCCCTGCTCTTCCCCCACCCCGAGGCCCCCGCCTGCCCGCCGCTTGCTGCTTTCCACCCTCCCTGAAGCCCCTCCCTCACCCACCAAATAGCTGTGGCTGGTGGGTGCTGAGCATCCACTATTTTTTTCAAGGTGGTCCTCCAGCCCTGTGGCACTCACGGAGTCAGCACCTATGATACCAGCACTGAATAAAGCCTGTGGCCATAGAAGTCCTACAGGATAGCAAATGGAAGCAGCAGCGTTTACACTCCTTTGGTGCAGTGACTCCCTGAAAGGCCCTGTGGTGCTGCTGGCTCAGAGAAGAGGATGCTGCTCTATGAAAATGAAAGAACCATACACTCAGCTCTGTGAAACTGGTCATGGTAATGAAGTGGCATGATTGGAAGCAGGAAGGAGATTCGCGGGTCATTCATAACCAACGAGAAAAGAATAGTTTCAAAGACATCACTGTCAGATTCACTGTTGACTTTTTACCACGTGTCTTTAATAATTCATGAGCAAATGAAAGTATTTTGGAGAGTCCACAAAGCCACTATCAGACAACGCTTCAGCATCAGTAAGTGGAATACTGTCGAAGTGTAGTGTTTTTAATGATTTATAATAATGGCCACATCCTCAGCTGGTGAAAGTCGGTATAGTTCTATTGACTTGAACAAAGCTACAACAATTTAGACCAGTGCAAATCTGGCCCTATATGTTTTGTAGGGGCTGGAGGAAGGTAAAAAACTGACATGGCTGAGCAGTGTACATCTCACAGAGTTAGAGTTTAAGGCCAGAAGAAACCACCAGATCATCTAGTCTGACCTCCTGTATATCACAGGCCACCAACAACACTGAGCACCTGCACACTAACCATAGCAACTGAAATAAGACCAAAGTATTACAGCCCACTGGAGACTAAACTACTAGGTGCCAGAGAGAATAGGAGGGACCAAAGTACACCAGTGTCCAAGGCCCCTGTAATGGCAGGGAATTGATTAAGTGAGATATACCCAGATAATCCTGGTAAGTGACCCACACCCACACACTGCAAAGGAAGACAAAAACCACAAGGTCACTGTCAATCTGACCGGGGGGGGGGGGATTCCTTCCCCATTTATGGTGATCAATTAGACCCTGAGCATATGAGAAAGAACCAGCCAGCCACACACCTGAGAGAGAGAATGCCCAATGCCCAGTGCCATCTCCAAACACCAGCCTACCCGTCCAGTGTCCCATCTCCAGCTGTGGCCATCTCTGATGCTACAGAAGAAGGATATTAAAAAAAAAGACATCGGGGGGTGGGTAGGCACGAATGCCTTCCTGACCCCTGCAGGTCATGGGATGAAGCCCTGAGGCAAGAGATTTTAGAAAGTATATGAAATAAACTGGAAGAAAACTTTAAGGCAGGCCAAGCCCTGCCCCTCACCATCACAAGCAACCCCATCATACAGTCCCACTTCTAAATTTGTCCAGCTCTCAAAACCAATTAAGTTCTTTGCCTTCACAACTCCTGTTGGGAGGGTGTTCCAGAACCTTACTTCTTGGATGGTTAGAAACCTGCCTGAATTTGTTCATGGCCAGTTTATATCCATTTGTTCTTGTGCCAAGATTGTCCTTTATCTTAAATAGCTCTTCCCCCTCCCTGGTGTGTCTCCTTTTCCCCCAACCCATCCCCAATGTAGTTACAGAGATCCAGCATATCATACATACATTTTGATCTTTTTAATACCACTAAAAGTTTGTCCTCAAAAACTTCTTAATGCATCAAGTTCCACAGATTAGAGTATGTTTTGTATAAAAAGTATTTTGTTTGATCAGTTTTAAATTACTGTAGTTGCCTTTCAATTTCATTGGCTGTCTCTTTGTTCTAGTATTAAGGGAGCTCCTGATTTACCTTCTCTTAACTATTCACTGTTTAAGTTCCTATAGCAAATCAATTCTTCTCTTCTTCCTCAACTATGTATTTTTAATCTCTCCTTCCAAAGAAGACTTTCCATACCTCTAATTGTGTTCATTGGCCTTTTCTAGACCCTGTTTCTGCCATATCCTTGTTGTAATAAGGTTGTCAATAATAAAAATAGTATTAAAGATCAGAGAGTACCATTGGTTTATATAATGGCATCATATCAGTATTAGTCTTCTGTTTCTTAATACAGCCTTAAATATTTGCTTTCTTTATCATTACTATGCATTGACCTTTTAAGCATTAAAGTTAAATCAATGTTTGTAAAGTCCTTGAGATCATAGGGTGGAAAAAGCATTAAATAAGTACAGGTTACTACAATATTTTAAGTGCTCATTTGTGAATGAAAATACCCTTTTTCCAGGCTCACACATGAATGTATTTTTAAATGATGGAACATGATGTAATGGTTCTTCCTGTGCTGCTAATTAAAATTGTTTTTCTTTAAAAAAGCAGAACAGGAGAATCCAAAATCCAAAAGGATTGGAAAATAGCAGCCATCTTAACAAATGAACTAACTTGTGTCATGAAATGAATGGATATTTACTGCTCTCAAGTCAGACCTTCAAGGAGAGGAAATGACGATTGCAGTGGCTGTCAGAAAGTTAGGGTCCCAAACCTGATTAAGTGTTTAATATCTAATCTCAACCCCAAATTATTCAGAAATGCTAATGAATGGATAGAATCCAAGAGTGATAGCAGAACAGATGGAAAAGGAAGAAAAATAGAATTTTCTTTAAACTTGCTGTGTCCAGGACATAATACCTCTTACAATCGCTATCTTTTTTTTTAGAGACAGTGTCATTTCAAATTTAGTTACAAATGAGGAACAGATCATACTACTGAAATGCACATTAAAAATGAATTTTAGTCTTAAAATAGGTAACGTGCAGCTTGTAATTGGTAATTTATAAATGCAAAAGTGTATGAAAATAATTGAACAAGGTGAGTGAACTAATGAGTGAGTCAAATATGAGAATAATTAAATAAGTGTAAATGGAAAACATTAAAAATGAATTCCAATCACTGCATCATTAGTTATAATGAATCAGCAAGGTTTGGAATACAATATGTCTTTTCTGCAGTAAATATAGACCTCAATAGCTGGTGAGCCAGATAAAAGGAAATGCTATGGCTTAGCAAGATGTACCTAGTCTTTTAAAAAACAAAATTTACAAAGGAGATTGCTCAGATACATTAATACCAAAAGCATTTAATGATTAAAAGCCTTTCTTCTCCATAAAAGGGCTCAACCATGCTCAGCTGCCAAGAAAAGTCCATTTCAAATCAGTACCATAGCCCATACCGATAGAGCGCCATATAAGTATGTACAACATAAATAGGTGCTTTTGTCTATTATTTAAGCCACTTTCTGATCATTAGTCCATACTTATTTAAAGAAGTAAATTAAATAATTTCTATCCTCTACTGATATTGTACCCCTACAATTCCTCAGATTCTTAGGTCTCATCTTACCTTAAACTACACTGCAAAAACTACCAGTCAAGGCCCCAGGATTTATTATTATTTGCCACTCACCCTTCAATGTCATATTTAATAGGATTTTGCAAGTTTCCAGACTGGTGTCCTAAGTAACTGCATAAGATGCCCAAGGTGCAAAAATAAAAGACAATATGATCAAATCTTTTCTATACCATGGAGAATTGTATGCTTAACACCCTGTTTAACAGGACCTGAAAGTATTAAGAGCTTACTCCAATATAGTCTGGAGAAGAAGTTTAAAAGGCTCTCTTTGTAACAGAACAACTGAATGGGAGATTAAAGACTTGGTGTAATGGGGTTACTCGGTGGGCCGAGGAGCCTAGTGATTAGTATCCACTCAGTCATGGGGCAGTGGTAGGGGAGCCTGGGCCCGCCCACTCCACTGGGCTCTGACCCAGGGTCCTACGAAGGTCAATAGCATTTGATCTCAGAGAGGGGCCCTCTGAGCTACCTTCCCTGGGTCGCTTCCTACCACTGCTTTGTTCCCTCAGCTTCTGGTCCCAGATAAGGAGAAAAGAAAAAGGGAAACAAACTGCCAACCCTAGCTGGGCTCCGCATACAGTCCTGTTCCTTCATGGAGGTTTCTCCAGCTCATTCTGGTAGAAGCCTTCAGGGTCAGTCTGCACGCCTCCCCAGCCTCCCACTTCTGAGCTGGTTTGCTCCCTTTTCAATCCTGTCTCCAGTTGGAGAATGCACTGCATAGTTGGAGGGGCGGGATATATGTGGGGTTTGTAAAGCCCATCACACCTGGGTAAAAATCTATTTGAACTAAGGAATTAAAGACAAACAAGAAGACAGGGGGGGGGGGCATTAAACAGTTTTCAAATACATAACAGTTTGTTACAAGGAAGAGGGTGAAATATTGTTTTCGTTAACCTCTGAGGATAGGGCAAGAAGGAATAGGTTTAAATTGCAGCAAGGGAAGTTTCAGTTGGACATTAGGACAAACTTTCTAACTGTCAGAATAGTTAAGCACTGGAACAAATGGCCGAGGGAGGTGTGGAATTTCCGTCAATGGAGGTTTTTAAGAACAGGTCAGAAAAACACCTGTCAGGAAAGGTCTTGTTATTATGTTGTCCTGCTTTGAGTACAGGGGACTGGACTGGATGACCTATTGAGGTCCCTTCCAGTCCTGCCCTTCCATAAGACAAGTACAGAATATGAAATATGAAGTTTAAACTAAATACAAAGATGGGATATTTCTCCTTCCCTTTCAAAGTTAGGCATTTGGATTTTGTCTTCAGAGGTAAAAGAATCTAGTTAGTAAGAGTCAGGAATACAAGTAGGTTTCTAAAAGAAAAGTTTCCATCTTTGGACGTAATACTGAGGCAAATATCAAATAACTGCCTCGGTATAGTTCTGACTGAATTTGGGTACGTAAGCTATTGATATAGGTACCTCTTTCATTTTTAAAGCAGACTAACTGTTTTCAGTTTTTCAGGTTTTAATAAAATTGGAAGCCAGTTTTTGATGTATTCCTCTCCTACTTTAAATTCTAGTGTGTACTAGCATGTTGAGCACTAGCGGGCCCAGGTGGAATCTGCTGGTCCACACTAAAAATTCCCTGGTGTGCATTAATGTAGTTCTATTTCAAACAGTACTACAACTACATTAATGCACACTAGGGAACTTTTGTGCACACCAGCAGGGTCCACATAGGTCAGTTAGTGTGTAACATGCCAGTGCACTCTAGAATTTACACCCCTCTAGCGTGGGCTAATGCACCATGTAGACAAACCCTAAGTTTCATTACAGTTCTTAGGACAATATCACTGCCATCTATGATGATACAGGATTATCAGAGTAGAAGACTGAAAAGTATTTAGGAGTGACAAGTATATATTAAGGATATAAGTAAAGTAAGGCAGTAATGCATGGCCTACAGGCTAACGCCGGTAAGATTTCAGCTAACTACACTAGGCCACAGGCTTAAGGAGACTTGAACTGAGTGGGTGACCTAAGACTGACCCTGTTACCTGGGCTTCTTTCAACCCAAAGCTCTTGGTATCTTTTACTCTGTGCGAGGTGTGTCAGGAAATAAATCAAGGGAGCTGTCCGACCAATAGATGGCTGGCACAAACAGGACAACACAAGAGTGCTTTCACTTAAAGCTAAACTTTACTTAGTCTCAAGCACTTACACACATCCGCAACAGGTTAGTAAATCATCCCCAACCCTCGATAATTACCGAAGCTGAGTGTGGCTCTTGAGTGACACAGCGACAGTCTTCCATTGGCCAAGTTTATGGCGTATGGAAATACAGATAAGAAAAAAGAGCACAAGGTGTTAGCCGTGGTCAGAACAACAATATAAAAGAGGTTGCCTGGTAGAGTAAAAGTGGGAAGACCCCAGCAGGAACCACCTCTATATCAATGACCACCTGTTGAGTGATCTACCAGACTCTATCATATTTTTGGAGATGTGAGTATAAATACGGCATTGGCTATTGCTTTGGGCTCTCTCAGTTTGGGTAGATGTGTTTGTGAATGTAACGTATAATTATAACTTATAATACAAACAAGACTGTTTACTTATAAATGTGTTTGTGGTCACTGTATTCATTCTTCATGTGCTCCTAAGAGCCTCTAAATCTAAAAGAATCTTAAAGAGTAACTTTCACCCTGTTGATTTGGAAACTGTAGCAACAGGAGCTGAACCTATTGTAGGTTTACACAGAATCATTAATTCAATTCAACTGAAAATAAAGGTTACATTAGCTTTAGATGTTCTCCATAGTACCTACTGGGTATAATAAAGTAAATGAAGTCTAGAAAAAAGTTCTGAAGTATTAATATCTGAAATGTTGCCAATTTGGCAATTAATGCTTGCATTAGAGTGCAATATTTTAACTTATTTGCAATGTATACAAATATCTAAAATAAGCACCTATGAATTTGTTGAATTAGACAGTTCTGTCATTCCCCCCGTCCTCCCCGCCCCCGTCTCATTAACTGTGGACTTTTCAGGAAAAGAATGAGTAGCACACAAAAAAATGGTTATAGCTGATGCTTTTGTTATTACTCTGACATTCCTCTTACATTTCTTAGCTTTAGTACAGATTAGTAAATTGGACAGTTTGCATGATACATTATTAGGATAATAAGTTGAGCAGAAAAAAACTGTTCTGGAAATGGCAATCTATGTTTGGAAAATTGCATAAATTAGGAGCAATAAAGAGAAGGCACTTCTTCAACTGAGTGATATATGCTCAGTGTCTAATTCAAGCATAACACTTGTGACATTTCTCTTAATGACAGGACGTACTGTAAATGCAGAAAGAAAGTGGATTTAATGCTAAGTCTGGTCATTCTATCAAGGTGCAAATAAAAATGAAAATTTGAGCTTTTATGAAATGCTAGTGAGTATTTGGCAAAGTATTTGACTCTTACCACAAGGTTGTCGATTAGCAGGTACAGGACTAAAAAAATGAGCCATAAAAGTGACTCACTGTCACCAGAGGAGTGCCTTACAACTGTTCAATGATCAATGAACTGTGTCCCATGCATAGTTACTCCAAATCCTAAAATGAGTTGTGCTTTAATGAAACGGTAATAAAATATACTCTTCTTGAAAAATTGTGAAGCTGAACATTTGTTACAGAGCTCCACCTAATGTATATATGGACTAAGGGGTTCAGGCCACTTGTAGCTTGCTGGTATATTGATTTAGAAGGGTTTTAAATATTAGTGAAACGTACTTCGAGCTAGCAATGCTACTGCTTCTTTCCCTGCCCTGAAACACATTCCTTAGACCCCCCAAAAAAGTGCTGGGAGAAGTTTTGAAAGGGTTTCACACCCTTCTAACCAAACTCAAGATATCGTTTCATGTTTGATGGGGCAAACATCTTTTTAAAAAATCCTCATTTAGCATGCAGTTCCTTTAATCACTTCCTCCTTTCCCATCCCTGAGACTATAGATTTCACAGGTATAACTTCTTGACCATTTATGATTTCAGAACCACAGCACACAGAGGAATGGCTGAAGCCACTGCTTGCCAACTAATAACTGTAGTTGAGTAAATACTGCAGAGTCAATGAGTCAATACAGAAAAGACCTCCCATGTGTATTTATCAGCATTTTTAAATGAATTTGCTTTAACTGTATTTACTGACCTTTGTGCTTACAAATATTCAGTTGCATGAGTTTAGTCATAAGAATATTCACCAAACAAATACCCCAGAACATCAACAGGAAGAAAATGATCTTGAGTATATAATGAGAAACCCGATATTACTGTCATGCACTCAGGACAGAAACATACCATGTGATGTGTTCAATCAAAACAACTAAGCTAGAAAGTATGGGCTACAGACCAAGGATAATTCACAGAAGTGTGGCTAATCATTCTGAATAATGAATACATTTGAAAAATCCCTGTCTGCAGACAATTCTTATGAGGAAAACTTTGTAGACTTTTATTCAGTGGCTGATTCTTGGTTAGATCTAAATCTCTTAAACTTGCTGAACAGTCTAGTAGAAAAGGACAGACTTTCCTATTAGGGCTTTGAAAGTTAAATCAAGTCAGAATCAGTAACTTTGCTTGGGCTCATCATATTCCACCCAATACAACTGCAACCACAACAGTGATCCCAGGAAACTGCCTTCAGCATTTCTCTAATGGGTAGACAGACAATACAAAAGAAGATACACAGTCAGATTGTCTGCACCACCATTTTGCCTTTGATATTCCAGCTGTCCTCTGCACTGTTGCCTTACCCAGCTCAGATTGACTCATCCACCTGTTAGCTGGTTCTCAGTGATTACTGTTTACCTGTTCCATTTTGCCCTGTCTTGACCGCAATTTTCCTGTTCCACTACCTATCAGAATTTGATTTGTATTAATCTATTCTGTTACTTCATTTAAATTTAGACTATTTACTTGCTGCATCACCTGACTTACAGCCTAGTTCTAATGCTTATCTATTCTTTTCACTGTGTAATGTTACTCAACAGCCTTTTGCCCCTCATTATTTCCAAATAGACCATTCTCACCACTTCCTCTTTCATAAGTACTTCTCTTATGTATAGGACCATGAACTTTGTAATGCTCACAAGTTACATAGACTTTGGTTTTGCACTCTCCAGAAATACTTATGTTAATGCCCCTAATACCAAGCTGGGGAATTGGTTCAATACCAACTCAGAGAACAATGCCACATACTTCATCATTAGTGTCTAAGTAGTTAAAATACTAAAAGAAAAAAAAAACAACCAGATGCTGAGACAATCGGCAGTTTCTCCCTCTGTTTCTCCCCATCAGGAAAGTGTCTTAACCATTTATAAGTCTGACCTAGATAATATATTAGAGGCTAGCTTGTGTTAGTAAAATAAAATCTCAAAGCAATAACTCAATGATATTTTTAAAATAGAATTTCTTGGCTTTTTATCGATTATTCACATCATTTTAAAATTGCCACTACTATCTCAATAGCCTTCTTAATTCAACAGTCATAACATTGTGACAATTCTGATAGATATAACAGTATCATGGGACATTGAAAGAAGTTGAAATGGATATGTAGGTCCAATTCCAGAATTGCCAAATCCTGCAAGTTAAGTGTTTTTTGCACAGTTCAAATCTTAACTGGTATACATATGTGAATACTTACATGTGTTAACCTTTGTTCTATATCGAATGTGGTTGAGTCTTTAGTCATCTTTAAAAGGCTGAGTTCTAATCAGTAAAAGCAGAAAGACTTGCAATATTGAATGGATTTCTCACATGATGGCTGCTATGCAGTGATGACTTGCTTAAGGGATTAGAATTCAAAACTTCTTGATTTCTGGTCTCGTGGACCCTTAGCCAATGCACCGCCAAGATTTATTCTACCCTGGTATCTCGTGGTAAAGAAAGAAATGTTAATGTTCAATTTAAATTATTTTAATTGATTATAATAAGTTTGGGCCTTAACACAGGTTGCCGATTTCAAATTGATTTTAAAAGCCACCCTTTGTTTAATTAATTTAAATCCACTTTTAATTTTTTTTAAACCATCTATTTTTATTCACCCTGTATGATGCCATTTTGAAAAACATTTTTAAAATGATTTTATAATTGTACTATATTTTTACTGCTCAGTATACTTTGGAGCGGGTGGAACATGACATGCTTTACAAATGTTTCTATTAGGTTGCACTTAAAGGTCTCATTCATGATCACAGCCCCATTGTGCTAGGTACTGTACAAACAAATAGGAAAACATGCTTCCTATCCCAAAGAGCTTGCTCCTACAATGACACTTTTTCTGCATTGTTTCATTCTCGGATTCAAAGAGAAGCATTCTGAATATTGCAACACTAATTTTATACACACCATTGAGATTTAGCCAAGAGGGGATATAAATTTGCCACCCCTGCTTATGGATTTTCCAACACTATATGTAACTAATTGCCTTGTTTCCTATGTAAAGATAACAATATTTTCAATTTGATATTTCCTATTAAGTCAGTCAGAAAGCAGAATACACTAGTAATATTGAATACTTTCTCAAATTATTTTATTGTATAGAATGTACTATAAATTACCACACTGATGCTTGGTTGTATTTTCCTCTAGATTTATCTCTGGGATCTTTAAGTAGTAGACAAATTTGGTCTATATTCCTGATACGCTGTTGAAAGCGTTTCTTATGCTACAAAGGTTGGTTTCATTTTCATATTAAATTCTTCAATTTATCAACTTCTAAATGTAATAGGATGCCCTCTCCTCAGGCAAGATATACATTTTTAATAAAATACAATTAAAAACTGAACCCTATTCCAGCAGAGATCAAAAGTGTGCCATATATCTTCAGAAGCATCATTTTCATTTGTATTTGGTGTTTCTGTTCAATGCATCATTTTTCTTACATTTATAACGATGATGAGTTTATAGCTCATTGATTTTGTAGCAACAGACTTTCTTTATTTGGCTCTCCTGGAGGGCGAGGACATTGATGCTGGTGGTCTTCAGCATTTTCTCCATGTAGTCACATTTGGACCGTGGGACATGTACAACATTCAATTGGCAGATATTTACCTCAGGTCCAATCTGCCTACTACGTTGGCCCTGAAAAGGTCGGCTTATTGTGTTGCTCTTTTGACCGGGTGGTCGACAGTCAACGTTTGGTTGCCAGGCTGATGAAGTTAGTCATGGTTTCTTACTTAACAGGGTGAGCTGTGTGAAGGTCATCATCTTCCACCTGTTTTCAGGAAGTAGGCTAAGGCTCGCCTCACATCCAATGTATGCAATATTGCCTCAGATCTGGATGTGTGAGGTTTCAGAAAAAATATTGGTAAGTGTACTGGTTGATTGAGACAGAATTCTGTGATTGGTTTGGGAAAGAGTTTAAGATGTGTCCTCACTGATACTTTATCAGGATGGAATACTGTATGCAGTGGGTCAGCCATAAGGGCTTGAATCTCCCCTACTCTTCTGGGTGAAGTTATAGCTATCAAAAATTACTTATTCATTGAGATTGTGATGGGATCTTTACCTCACACCTTCCCTGAAAGGGTTAAGGTGGCCCAGGAAGGGCCCTTACAGTTGCACCTGATGGGAGGCCCAAGCAATTACAAACACTAATTGCTGGGGGAGGAGCTAATATCAGTTTATAAAGGGTTTGTAGTAGCGGGAAGCTGCAGGAAGACAGTCTGGGAAGTGGTACAAGACTCATGGAGGTGCCATCTGGACACCTGGTCTGGTGAGACTGATACCCCAGAAGGGGAGACCATGTAGTGACCTAGCCCTCTCATCCACGAAGAGGGAACACTGTGAATTACAGGAAGAAAGACCACCACAGTGATGGAATGATCAATGGCAGGGGGAGCTATATGGCAAGAAAGCAACTACACCATGCCTAGCTAGGAGGAGGTGCTCTTGCAGTGAGTGGAAGCCCATTACAGAGGTGTAGCAGGGAAGAGGACGCCATGAACTTGAAGGGTGATCTCATGAAGGCTCCAAGCGCTAGAGTCAACTATCACAGAGGAAAAATTAGTTCTTTGATAGCCAGAAATACTTTAATTAGGCCTTTTGAGAACCTTATAACTGATGGGATGGGCAAAGAGCATATGGTCCTCAACTGGTGGGTCATGGGCTGAGACACTGCTAAGCACACCTTGACAGAGCTGAGGGGCAGGTTCTTCATCCTGAATTCTAGTAAGAATCCGTAGTACTGAAGCATGATAAATGGAATCAATTATTTCTGTTGGCACCAATGAGAGAGTCTCCTCCATTTTGACAGGTAAATTTATCTTGTTGATTCTTTTCTATGAGCACTTCCGTAATTGGGGAGGAGCTAGCCTGCTCTACAAATGACATCCATCCAGCCTCCAGTGCACTGAGGTGCAGGGACACCAGTTTCAGGTGTAGCATAAGTACCTGGTTCTGAGACAGCCGATCTGGAAGCAGAGGAATAGATCCTAGGGGCTCTTGCACTTGCAAAAATCTTTTTATCTGAGTTAACTCTGCTCATTTGGTAACAAAAGAACAAGCCCACATGTGGCTCTATATAAACATCACTGTGCATAGAAGCCCACTGTGATTTCCCAGGCAGCCTATATCACTTTATTGACACAATATAAGTCCAATATCCCATTGAGTTTTGGAGGGATAATGTAAAGAAGGATAAATCAAATAACTTAGGTTGATTTTATGGCACCATTCAACTTGAAGGACCTCTAAGCATTTCAACTGTGTGTACATAAACTAGCGTAAGCAGAGTCAGAATGAGCTCTACCCTGACATCTGGTGGTGAGCTGTGAAAAAGGACTTCAGGGGCTGATCTCATTTGCATGGGCACACCCACCCTGCCTGTGGGATCCCCAGTCTCTTTGTTATTGGGGCAGGAGTAATAAAGGGTTGTTATCCTGGTTATGTGAATCAAGGACAGTAGAACTGTACGTGGCATTTTATGACAGATGGACTCGCCCTCAACTAAGTAGCACTCACTAGGCAAGGGACACGGGTTCCAAAACCCACTGAATGGTGAGAGGCTGGGGACAGATATGTGTACCTGGTAGTGTGGGCCTGAAACACTACTTTGACCCTTCCTCTCTTCACTGTATAATAACAGAGCTAATTTTAGCTCCATTAGGAGTCTTGTTATATGATTCAGAGCTGAAATCACTAATACCTAGAGGCGCCCAGAGGGGAGGTATGTAATTGTCCCAGGTCACTGTGTGGGGGCTCAAGCCGGTTTTGCGTTGTGTTATTGAAACGGAATCCCTAAATACTGAACCCAGCCCTTGTTGCTGCCAACTCTGATGGGCAGAAGGGTTACACTAGAAATGAAATGCAGCCACTCTGGAGTGCAGTGCAATAATCAAGTGCCTCTGACAGATCACACCAGAGGGGAAAAGGAAGAAAATGTTGGTAAGGACTCTGGGGTGAGCTCATACTACTTAATTAGGGGTAGCAAGAGCAGTGTGCAGTGCTTCAAAGAAGTCTTTATATACTATCTAAGAAATGTTAGAAAAGTTAGAATTGCTTTGTTAGATTAAAAAGTCCTAATCAGATCAGGATGCTTGTACTCTGAAACAATTAAGTCATTTTTCTTTATATAGCCCTAACTGTGCACTTAGCTACTCTCAGTAAAGTGATCCTTGATGTCAATGGAAAGAATAAAATATGGGGAATGGGAGCTTATGTGAATAAACAATTAATTAAAATGAAGAATTTCTAGATTTGGCTTAGAGTACATGTATATAGGCCAAATCTTGAGAGATACTGAACAGCTAATTAAATGGAAGTTGCAGGTACTCAGAAAAGTCTCCAGATTGGGCTGAATGTGTATACAGTCTATGCCTTCCAATTAGTTATTGAGGGAAGGATTGTTACAACACAAATGTTTATAGCCATGAGAAAGGTCTCACTCTACCTAGAGGGCAGCAAGCTAGTCTCCTCTGGCAGAGTTGCCTACACCACTATGTATCTTTACTATCAACCCAGTACCAGTTTTGGGTACTGATATTAAGCCATGTTATCACTAGCTGTGAATAGGATGTTGAAATTGTTCTTGTGTATCAACTATATGCAAATAAAAGCTTTAATTCTGCTCCTTGTGTGTCTCCATTAATATGGCCTTGCAATATCGTTACATTTTTGTCAAATACAACTAGCAACTCTGCTAACACTTTACATATTGATGTGCAACCATCTCACAGACTTTAAGGCCAGAAGGGACCATCATGATCATCTTGTCTGACCTCCAGCATATCGCAGGCCAAAGAACCTCACCTACTCCTGTAATATACCCACAACCTCTGGCTAAGTTACTGAAGTCCTCAAATCAGACTTCATCTAAATTGAAGGAGGAGGTTTTTTTGTTTTAAAGCTCTTCAGGGTAGGGATTATGCTCAGATCCACTGCGGTGTTTAGGGAGGGTCCCAGGGCTCAAGGGTCCCACCTGAGCCCAAATGTCTACACATCACTTTTCTGCCCTGCAGCCCAAGCCCTGCAAGCCTGAGTCATCTGACCCATGCCAGCAGCGACCCTTTTATCCCTGCGTAGATGTACCCCCAGAGGCACTCCCTTACACCTTTTATAACAAAGCCTTTCCATCCCAAGCATGCATAGTATACTCCAAAAAGACCAGAGGGTATTTCAAAGCCAGCTGACATAGCATGTTGTTAATACTTCCTGAAGCTTGTTCAATTCGAGTGAGAAAAGCAGATTGATCCTTGTTTTCCCATCTGACCTCCCAGGCCAATACAGCATTTAGGCTATTTGCAATTAACTAGTAGTAGTTCTAGGCAAGGTATGTGAGGGTCGGGGGAAGAGTTATTTAATGAGACAAACCACTATATTTTAATAGCTCATTGTATTATTCAAGTGGTATAGAGCTTTTAAAGCTTACTTTCTTGCCTTGAAAAGTAAGGAGTTGAACCAAACAGATGTTTTCTTATCAAGAATTCATACTGTACTAGAGTTAGACATTCTAAATTAGCACAGTTCATTACCGTTTCAAGGACAATGAACAGACATTTTAAAAAAGATATTTCAAAGACTTCCTGACTATTAAAGCAAGACTGAGTTCCCAAAAAACTCTTCCATATATAAACAGATCTAGGCAAAAATAACAAACACCTGTACACAAAAACTGCTCCCTCCAGTGTCCTCATGACTTCAAGAGCCTTTCAGATTTGGTTACTAGCCTTTTAGGATCCCAGGACCCTATTTCACCCCACTCCTCCTACTCCATTCTTCTCTTCCTGTTCGATGGATGATGGGTGAGAGCCACAGGCTTGAGAAGGTAGAGAAAGTAGAGTTTTGGCCCACCTGTCAAGTGACACCCCACACCCCAGTAGGTGTTGAGTTGCTTAGCTCCAGCTCCCCTCCTCAGAGTCCAAAGAGGGAGAATTAGTTCTTCTGGACTGCAGCCTATTGTTCTAGGGTGGATCCAATTTAAAAGGAGGACCATCAAAACTGAGGACTCCTGATGGCTTTCCCCATTTTAGCCCCTCTGCTAGGAGTAAGGAATTTTTTTTAACACCTCACTGTCCCAGCCCAAGGTGGAAGCTACAGTGCAAAAGAGAAGGGTACAGTGCAGGTTACAATCAAAATGGTATTCACAAAACACAATGGAGTTTGCAGATTGATATAGATTTATACTAATCTATCACATCATGTTCATAGGTTTTTTTAGACCAGACAGGATAAGCCATTTTCATTGTACTGAAGTTTAGGCTAGTAGAATGTTATTTTCTCCCCTCTGGTTGATCCTCTTACTCTCTGCCTTAAGGACTTGAAGATTATTTTCTTCAGTTCTCTACTGCTTGACAGCATAGAGAAATAGCAATTTTTTCTTAGATTTTTAAAGTATTTTATTTAGCCATGGGGGTGTTTTTCCTTGATTACTCCTTTGGTCCATGACTGACAAGGGTTACCATATTTCAGGTCCCAAGAAAAAGGACACTGTGGGGGAGAGGGAGCTGGGGTGCAGTGTCACTCCCTATCATGGTGGCAGGGTGGCTGGCACAAGCCCAGGATGCAGCGACAGCCATCGGTCAGCATCTTAATGCGGGACTGCCTCCCTAGGGCTGGGAGCTGGGGTCTGGGTGTGGCTGCAGGGGAATGGACCAATCAGGGGATGCAGAGAAGAGACCAAATAGGGGGTCTGGCGCAATCGGGGCTGTTTCTGAGCTACAGCATCTGCTCTGCAAAACTCCAGGACATTTCTGTTATTTGAAAAACCCACCAGGACAGAGGATGGAGGCTCAAAAAAGAGGCAGTGTCCTGGAAAACCAGGACATATGGTAACCCTATAAATAGACTGACACTGGAGCAATGTACCACTGAAAACCTCTTTTTAGGGACAGGGTTTTAAAAAATACAGCCTTAAACCAGATTGACTATTATTTGCAACACCATTTTAAATGGCCTTTACTGATCAGAACAATATAAATGAATCAATTTTTGTACTGCCCCATTCCCTACAATATTATTTATTTAAATTGAGTATTCTTGATTTCAGCATCAAAGCTGGGATATATTGGTTACCAATTCATTCATTCAGATGAACCTTTGTTTTAACTTTATTCGGTGTGCTAATTGCTTTCACCAGTGCTGAGTTGGAAAGTTCACTCCTTTAGTCTTTTTGCCTTCAAGCCTTAGACAATTTTATTAGTTTATCCTTCAGTGTTAACAACTTCTTTAGCCCCCAAATGCTCTCTTAGCCCATTTTTCACTATTGGAGAGAACACTTTAGTTTATTATTTTACTTTCTGTGGAGTAGCATTTACTTTAAGCTGTGCTTCTTTAATGCATATTAAATCCCTGTTTAACAAACCATTTAAAGAAAAATACTATATTGAGGCAATGCAGCAACTGCACCACATGATGGAGCCATGAGAGAGATCCTAGTTATCTGCATCCATTCTAACAGCAGAAAAGATCTTACATACAATAATTAGTCTACACAGTCTGAGAAATAAAGTACATATGGAGCACAAGGAATTGGACACTACACATGCAGTAGATGTGTAGCTGAGCTATAATCTCCCTATCTTACTTTTAACTGATTTAAGTACTTGTATCAAAGAGCAGTCCATCTGAATTTACTATTTAAAATAGATATTTTTCAAATTCCACTTTATGGCTATAAAATCTGACACCTCTACAGCTTCGATAATGGCTCAATATTTTATTTAAATATACTTAAAATCTGATGGAGACAGGAAGTGTTCCTCATTATCTAACTAGTAAAAAGGGGGCTTAATATTTTAAATTAACTATGTGGCTGAGTACAATTTCTAGAATAACACTGTCAGATTTAGACTCAGTTTACTAACTGTCCTGGAACCTAGAAAAATTGCAAGCCTAACTTAAAAAGAATGAAACCATACTCCACCTATATAAGAACAACATTGAATACATTTTGTTTATTATTTTTGGAAGGCCTCTGTTAGTGATTACAACTAGATGATCAACAAGTGTGAATGGAAGAAACAGCAAACTATGGATTCAATGCTTGGTGATTCTTGTGAAAGATGGCAATAGGCTTTCACACTTTTGAAAATAAAGCAGTCTAGAACTTCCATAATTTACCTTCCAGGGTATTCTGCTTTTTCCAAACTGTTCATACATATTGTTTGTAGTATCATCAACCAAAAAATTTTGATAAGTTTTAAAATCTCCTGATTTTTAAAATAAAGTAATATATTTGCAATTTTAAACCATTAGGGTTCATGATTTCAAGCTTTTCTCCACAACCATAAGAACGACAAACTTACCTTTTTGTGTTTAATTTTTTATTGATTTTTCATAAAGAAGCAGACTCTGAAAAGTACAAAAAGGTAAATATCTTACAGCTTGTATATCTTTCCAAGTACTGTATGCTTCATGGGATCTCTCCAATAGAATTATGAAATTAGGCGATTTAAAAGCTTGTAAAAGCTGCAAGACCAGACAATACTACATAGCCATAACATGTTAGAGTGGGGATAACCGTATTGAAATAATAGAAGACATACGTGAATAGGGAAAAGAAAGTAGGGGGTGGGGGGAATGGAGGGGGAAATAGAGGAGGTGTTAGGTGAAATTGAGGTCTGGTATTCTTTGAGACATCAACACTTTTTATCCAAATGTATCTAGAAATAGGGTAGAGAGGAATTATACAAATTTGAAGAAAGTTGAAATTACTTTTTAAAAATGAAAGCCAACATTCTCACAACCACCACTCCAAGAGCTGTTTCAGAAAAATATCAAATATCATGATGTTGTGGAAAAAATTATCACGCGTTGTGTTTGGATCAGAACAGCCTGAGGCCCACTTTATTACAAGCATGCAGGGGAACAACAGCCAGGCTGCCGACCCCCAGCCCCCTGAAAGGGAATACAAAAGCTTATATAGCTTAAAACCACAATCAATTACACACACTTCCTTATTAGCATTTTCCTTATGAGGAATACATCAAAACAAGCTTTTTCCTGTTATTCACAGTTTGTTCTTTTGCGGATTGTGGCGGTTCAATGATGAGACAGAACACAGGTTTATCCAAGCAAGCAAGCTGGTTAGCTGAAAAGGGCTGCCGCCTGTCAGCTTTCCACCTTCCCTTTTATTATATTTCTCCCCCCTGCGCATTACCTACTTCCACCGCAAAAAGACACAACAAAGGAATACATGACTTTGATTAATATTCTTATTTTCCAGCCTCTATCTACTACAATCCTAATTCTCAGGCCTTGAGGCCAGGCCAAGGAAGCTTCCCACGATTACTGTCCTTTAATTAACTTCCCAGGGTTCATATCTGGTCCTCGTCCTTGGATGGAGCAATGTGTTGCTCCTACACAACGGTCAGGGTGTGCCCTGACTGTTTCCAGGTGGATGGACTAAACATGAACCCTTCATTCCCCCGATTTTTGTTTAATTATACTCGGCCATCTCATGGTAGCCGTCAATTTGCTTTTGCAAGCAATTTAACTCCCAGACTGACAAGGACATAACTCGGGGAGCTTGCCAGGGCGAATCTCTACAAAGCCTTAGCAAAGAGGGAATACATTGTACGCAGCAGCAACAAAAAATAAGCCCAATGATCACAAACACAGCATAACCGAAAAGTTGTCGCAGCCATCCTAGAGATGGCAGCCAACCTGTAAGCCAATTCCAAAAGCCCTCAAACCCCACATCTTGACGTATGTGTGCCGTAAGATTGGCCAACTCGGCCAGTCTAGATTCTATGGAACGACTATTATCAGTTAAATTAAAACAACACATATGCCGAAACGTGGAACAGCCTAGGTGATGTTTTAAGAGCAGAAAATCAATGGCTGCTCTGTTATCTAAAATTGCATCCCTTAATTCGTGTTGCTCTGCATTAAGTAGGGCAATTGCCTTGGATGTTGTATTAATTGCCTTCGCTGCAAAGCACGCCAGGGCATTTAGGGTTCTGGCTGTATAAGTGGCAAGCCCGGGGACCCCAACAATGGAGGCCGCTAAAGCAGTATACTCAGCGCGACTAAAAAGCTCAACATCTGCAACACAATTATCTGAAAGGGGTACACTTCTTTTACTGTGCCTTTGGCTGGCAAAAGGCAATATAAGCGTCATTCTACTAAGACAGCAAAGGGTGCCATCACTTAAATTTGCAGGAATATAACTAAAGGTGCATGAGCCACAGGTAAAAAACCACCCTGATGGTAGGAAGATATGGCCATAATTGTATGAAACATTCACAGCGCGGGAACAATTTAAGAGGGGTTGAGGAATTTGCCGACAGCCCAAGGGCACCTTTGTACTAGTGCAGTTAACCACACGCGCACAGGTGACATTGTTGGCCCCGGCCGGGTACGGTGTGTGGAGGGATATAGCCGTGTGAGGCAAGGTATAGTTGGCCGGGCCCCAATTAGCCATGCCAGAGTACTGGGAAGAGAGATTAGCGTAAGCAGCGAGCATTGTCTCATTCCCTATTTCCTCAGGGTGATGACATACTGGTATAAGGCATGTACCTAACAATTCTCCGGCTGCTACAGAATCAGACAAACAAAAGTGGGTAACATTTGCTATTGAAGCCAATCTTTCCCATATGTTATATGTCATTCGGGCCCGTAACGGGGGAAGCGCTCCCGAGCCAACCCCTACAGGAAATAGCAGGCACAAAAGGCATACAATCAGCACAGAATTAGCAGTGATTTGGGCGAGAATCGCCACAAACAAAGTCTCAGGAGTCTCTGGCTGTTGATTTGCTGCCAGTCTTCGTTGAGCCGCCGCGACCAATGCTTTTACTGCTCCCCATGTCACGGGCTGGCTTGGGACGCTACGCCTCTTCCGTTTCCGTCCCGCCGTTGTCGACCCGGGAGGCACCACGTTCTCCTCCAAGGTCAGCTGAAACTCCGGTATGGGGTTCGACAGCCCCTGGCGCCACGCCATGCTGTTTCAGTGCCGGTCGCACACACCGGGCTGGAACCCACAACGGTCCTGCAGGGAGAGACACAGCAGCATATCCCCGACCCCAAGTGATTAGAGGTACTGGGCCCAGCCACTGCGGATCGGGCAGCTGACGGTAAAAGACACGCGGTCTTTCCAGTACCTCAGATTTGTGAAAATGGCGATCCGCGGGGGTCTGCTGATCTGCGTTCAGCGTTAAATTATTTAAAGTAAACAAAAGGATATGCATTTGTTGTTGAATGTCTCCTAAGGTTCGGAGACGCAGCTCCCCTTGTTTTAATTGTTTATCAAGCAAGGTTTTGAGCGTGCGATTGGCACGTTCAACAATGGCTTGGCCCGTGGAATTATAAGGGATCCCGTGTTTAAGACGGACGTTCCATTGGGCGCAAAAAGTGGAGAGGGCTGTGGAGCAGTAAGCTGGGGCATTATCCGTTTTAATTTGGCTTGGGCGACCCATAACAGAAAAACAGGCTAGCAAATGGTGAATAACTTTAGCAGTGGCTTCCCCACGCTGTGGGGTTGCCCACAGAAATCCCGAATAAGTATCAACAGAAACATGTAAAAAGGAATAGGGGCGGAACTGTGGCACATGAGTGACATCCATTTGCCATAGCTGATTTGCTGCGGTACCTCTGGGGTTAACGGCATAAGAAAAAGTAGGAGCAGCAGCGGCACAGTGGGGGCAGGAACGAACAATGGAACGTGCATGATCAGCAGGAATGTGAAACTGCCGGGCCAAAACAGAGGCAGACTGATGGAAAAAGGCATGGCTTTCAATGGGGTCAGAAAAGAGGGAATTTACCTGACCACGTAACGCGCGATCAGCGCGTGCATTGCCCTCAGTGAGTGACCCAGGCAGAGGGGTATGACTGCGAATATGAGCAACAAAATAAGGGAAATTACGAGTGGAAATAAGATATTGCAAAGACAAAAATAGGCGAAGGAGGTCCGCATCGACCTGAGGGGTAATGAGGGCAAGGGGTAAATGATCAATCACTTGATAAACATAATGGGTGTCCACAATTAAATTAAAGGGACAATCAGCGAAAAGTTGAAAGGCTAAAATAACAGCAGCCAGTTCTGAACGCTGCGCGGAACGCTGAGGCAGTGTAAAACGAGAACGCCAACGAGGGGGGTCACCTGATTGATAGGTGACTACACCTCGATGTGGAGAGCCATCAGTAAAAAGAGTAACAGCAGAAACAATGGGTTGAGAGCGGCTAAGACGATGAACAATTAGAGGCACCTTTTGTGTAATTACCAACCGAGGATCTTTTGGGGGATTATAAGAAATTTCTCCCACATAATCACAAAGAGCAACCTGCCAAGCCAAAGAGGTGTGGCACAAGGAATCAAATTCACTATGGGACAAGGGGAACACAATATCAACTAAATCAGTGCCAGTAAGTTGCACTGCACGATGGCGGGCTTTACGAACAAGATCAGACAGGGCATCTAGATATGGGTAAATATTCCGAGGAGGAGTGGAGGAGAGGTACAGCCACTCTATGATAGAGACGGCTGTATTCGTACGGGGTACAAACAGAGCCGCAGTGGGCGTATGAGGGGTGGCAAGAAGAATCAGCCGTAGGGGACGGACCTCAGGGGGTCTGTCCACAAACTGCTGACTTAATGCTGCATTAATTTGTCGAATGCAGGCAATGTGCTCTTTAGTGATGGCAATAACTGCACCCGGTGCTCGGGCTCCACGTAGGAGCTCGAACAACGGCTGCAGCATTGAGGTGGGGAGACGAAAATAGGGCCGAATCCAATTTAAATGACCCAAAATCTGTTGTAATTTAACAAGGGTTAGGGGTTGAGGTAGAGTTAGTGCCGGACGAACCGGAGCAGCATAGGTTTGTAAAACCTTATGGCCGAGGTAGTGGTAGGGATAAGAGCGTTGGATTTTTTCTGGTGCCACCAACAGGCCATTTTGGCCGAGGATTTGAGACAAAGATTCAATCTGTTGTTCCGTGACCTGGGGACCACTAAGCAAAATGTCATCCATATAATGGTAGACCTTTAGCGTAGGGTACCGGGCACGAAAAGGGGTGAGGGCCCGATCCACAAAAAGCTGACACAAGGTTGGACTATTTTGCATTCCCTGGGGTAAGACCTTCCACTGATACCTTTGAGAGGGTTGCTGATTATTATATTGTGGCACCGTGAACGCGAATTTTTCGCGATCTTGTGGGCAAAGGGGGATGGTGAAAAAACAATCTTTTAAATCTAACACACAGAGCTGATCGGTTTGAGGAATTAAATTTGGATTTGGTAATCCATATTGCAAGGGGCCCATAGGTTGGATGCATTTATTTATTTCCCTTAAGTCATGCAACAGCCGCCATGCACCGGATTTTTTCTTAATAACGAACACCGGGGTGTTCCAGGGACTAGTAGAGCTTTCCAAGCGCTGTGCCAGCAAATGCTGCTGCACAAGCGATTGAAGCACTTTTAGCTTTTCTAGAGGGAGGGGCCACTGGTCAATCCAGACGGGCTCTAAGGATTGCCATACCAAGGGCAATGCGGAGGGCAATGTGGGTGAGGGAGGATTTTGAGCCATCAGATATTAATATCGAGGGTGGTGTCCAGCTTTGTAAGTAAATCACGGCCCCAAATATTGAGGTGGACAGGGAGCACAAAAGGGCGGATAGTAGCAAGGGTACGGCCTCCCGGTGTAGAGACTGTGACCCAAGACAAACTCTGTCGCCCGGGTTTACTACCCCCGATCTCCCACAACTCTTTAGAAGGAACCGTAGGCCAACTAACCGGCCACTCTGGATCACGAATCACCGTAACGTCAGCTCCAGTGTCCACCAGCCCTGTGAAAGGAACATCATTTAAGAGAAGTGTTAACTGAGGTTTCGAGGGGCGGACTGACATTGTCAGAGCAACAAGTGGAGAGGACGTGCTGTGAGACGGCGAGTGAGACAACGTTGATCCAAAGCCGCCTCCGCCCCGAGTTCGATCCTCGGCAGCTGGCACCTGATAGGGGACTAAAATCAATTGTGCAATTGATCGTCCACACAGGAGCGACTGTGGAAGATGAGTCCACACCTGAACCTTAATAATGCCGGTGTAATCGGCATCAATGACCCCGGGGATGACAAAAAAGCCCTGTTTCCCAGCATGAGAGCGAGGGAGAACGAGACCCACAAAGCCGGCAGGGAGAGGTCCCGTCACCTGGGTAGGTATGGCGCAGACCTCCCCTGGCAGCCGAAAATCAGTGTCCTCCTGCATGATCAAATCAAGCCCTGCACTTCCAGCAGTCGCCGCCCTCATAGAGTCTATGGATTTTAAGGCAGAGGAACGGTTGTCTGAGTGGGAAACACCCCCGTTTGGCCCTGGGTTCGGGGGGGACCCGCCGCGCAGTTTCCCGGCCCGCTACAACACTGATTAGCCCAGTGATAGCCCTTTTGACACTTGGGGCACTTTTTTGAGGGTCGGGCGGGTGCCTTTGATGAGCGGCACTCCCGCTGGAAGTGACCCTCCTTGCCACAGCGGTAACAACGCTTCCCCTCTTTTCCGGTTCTTTTCAGGGCGGCAGCCAGAACTCCAGCTTTATGGGCTTGTGTGCCGATGTTTTGGCACGCCCGTAGCATGTCTGAGAGCTCTAAAATGCCAGAGGCTTGCGCCGTCTGGAGAGCGCGGCGGCAATCCTCATTTGCATTTTCAACTGCCATTTTTAACAGGATCTCCTGAGCTGCCGCAGCGTTATCCACCTGTCGGAGGATAGCCTCCTGCAATCTGTTGGTAAAATCCAGAAAGGACTCTGATGCACCCTGACGAATACTAACAAAGCTTTTAGTAGGCTTGCCTGAATCCGGGACCTTCCGGAAAGCATGCTGGGCGCAGGTGGAAATAAGGGGGAAGAGGGCCTGAGGGAGTTGAGTTTGCATCTCAACGGTAGCAAACGGTCCCTCCCCTGCCAAGTGCTCAAAATAATACCTTCCGCTCTATGAATCTGGGCCTGGCGTTCCGCCTCCTGCCGATACTCACTAATCCAAATAACATATTGACTGGGTGACAGCATCATGCGCAACAGCGCCTTCCAATCTTCAGGGATCAGGGAGTATCCACTACCTAGCCCTTCAATGAGACCACGCACAAACGTGCTAGTCAGACCGAACTCGCGAATTGCTTTCTTTACCTCTCTAATCACCGAGTAAGGCAAACTGACCCAGGTTCCAACCGGGTTGCCCTGGCCATCGTTCTGCCAGGTCACCGGACAAACCGAGACCAGCTCAGCCAGCTCCTCTGCTGTAAGATCTGAGCGAGCCTTCGCTGCGTGCACCATTTGTTGCACCAGCGAAAGCCTCTGAGCAGATGCAGACGACCCCCTGGGGGGCCCCGAAGCATGGGGTTTCAGGGGGGGATGGTAATCACAGACCGGCTCTGGCGGGGAAGGTAAGGGAGGCGGTGGTAATAAAGGCACTGGGGGCGAAGCAGGGAGAGGGATGGCTGCAGGAGCCGACGGCGGTGGCGAAATCGGCAGCCCCTCTGTTGGTGCGGGAGAGGGTTCTTCCGAAGCGACACACTGTGTTGCATCGGTAGGAGGGGGGGTGGCTGCAGGAGCCGACGGGCGTGGCGAGATCACCAGCCTCGTGAGGGAGGGCCTGTCCGAGGCAACACGCTGTATCGCATCGCGGCAGAGGTGCCAGGCATGTAAAGCCTGCACGGGCGCCCGAGGCTCTTCATGCAATGTCTGGCCCAACCGCTCCCAGTCCGCTAGCTTAAGGGTTCCGGCTTCAGGGTACCACGGGCACTGGGCACTCACCTCCTGTAGCAGGAGAGTGAGTTCTCGAGCGGGGCAGTCATGCTGAGCCTTACGCAGCAGATACTGTAGCTCATTGCGGTGTTGCACTTGCAAAGCAGAGAGGGAGCTTCCCATACTTACCACAACGAAAAATACTCACCGGGATCCGCGAAGCGGATGAGTGACGCGTCTGAAACCCTTGCCGGGCGAGGTGAGTGATGAGGGCCCCACGTTTGGGCGCCAGTTGTGGCGGTTCAATGATGAGACAGAACACAGGTTTATCCAAGCAAGCAAGCTGGTTAGCTGAAAAGGGCTGCCGCCTGTCAGCTTTCCACCTTCCCTTTTATTATATTTCTCCCCCCTGCGCATTACCTACTTCCACCGCAAAAAGACACAACAAAGGAATACATGACTTTGATTAATATTCTTATTTTCCAGCCTCTATCTACTACAATCCTAATTCTCAGGCCTTGAGGCCAGGCCAAAGAAGCTTCCCACGATTACTGTCCTTTAATTAACTTCCCAGGGTTCATATCTGGTCCTCGTCCTTGGATGGAGCAATGTGTTGCTCCTACACAACGGTCAGGGTGTGCCCTGACTGTTTGCAGGTGGATGGACTAAACATGAACCCTTCAGCGGATAACGCTCTCCTAACACTAGCAGTCACAGCTATATTTCATGACTGACTATTACAAATTGTTCTGCTTAAACTTTCCATTCTCTCTCTTCTCCTGCCCCTTGTACACAGTTATTTTAATCAAAGTTATCTTGGTCAAAGTTTGGGCCTACTCAGTTTTCCCTTACAATGATAAAATCATGAGTTGGCAATAATGAATGATTTTAGTCAGAAATGTTTGCTATCCTATTCCATTTGTACTTCATCTACATGCAGAAATCCTGATTTATAGAAATAAATGCTAAAAATGTCCCAAGGCTAATGAAATCTGAATTGACTAAACACTCAATTAGTTATCATATTAATTAGCTAAATATTTTTTCTGTACACAAGAAAAATTGTTTCCAATTGCTCCTGAAACCCCTCTTATCAATGTCAGGGAAATTGCACCAGAAGAAGTAAGAATTTGCTGTTAAACAAGAAAATTTGATCCATCTATACCAAATTATCATTACAAGATGGGAGCCAAAAAATAAAGCTTTATTTTAGTTGGTTAACTTACTGGTCTTGTCTTCACTAGGAAAAAAAGGTGTGTTCTTAACTCACTTGAGCTAAGAACACATTTGGATTTTTGAAAAAAGTGTAGCCACAGCCACAGTGAGTAGGTCTACACAGCCAAGAAAAACCCGCAGCTGGCCCGTGCCAGCTGACCTGGGCTTGGGCTGTGGGGCTGTTTCATTGCTGTGTTGACTTTGGTCCTAGAGCCTGGACTCTAGCCCAAGCCCGGAACTCTACACAGCAAAGAAACAGCCCACAAGCCTAAATCAGCTGGCATGGGCCAGCTGCTGGATTTTCTTTGCTGTGTAGACATAGCCAGTGACAATTAAGACAACCTATGGCATGATTAGGTAACAGGGTATGGGAATGCTGAGGCAACACTATGTTTCAACCTTATTACACTCCCCTCATCTCAGCTGACCTCTTTGCTGCAGCACAGACTAGAGCTCTGTCTTTTCTGGAAGCATTGCACAGAGGGCAACCTCTGGGCTACTGAATATATAACCCTGAATGAAGGTGTTAATATTTCCCAGTCAGCTTGGAACAGAGAACTCCTTATAGTTTTAGTCTACAAAGATTTAATGCACACAAAAATATAGTAAAAGTATAAAACATTATAAACTACGCTGCGATTCTTTCACAGAGGTTGCGGAAGTCACGGATTCTGTGACTTTCCATGACCTCCATGACTTCTGCAGCAGCTAGTGTGGCTGACTTCAGGGCCACCTGAGCAGCTGGCCTCGGGACTGCCCGAGCAGCGGCTGGTGCGTCTGGTCCCGCAGATTGCAGAGAAGTGGTTCTGGGGGCAGCCCTGAGGAGTGCCTGGGCAGCAGTCCTTGGGGGGACAATGGGGAGCATCTGAGCAGCGATCACAGGGGCCAGCCGCACCAGCCGCTGCTTGGGAGGCCACAGGCAGCTGGCTCCGGGGACCGCTGGAACAGTGGCCAGTGTGGGGAACACTCAAACAGTGGCCCTGGGGGTGCTCTGGGGACCATCCAAGCAGAAGCAGTCCCGGGCAGCTGGAGCAGCAGTTTGAGGTGCCCAGAGGCCATCTGGAGAGCGGTCCCAGGGAAAAGTGGCCAGGAGGCAGTTGTAGTAGTAGGATTTTATGTTTACATTTTATATAATTTAGAATGAAGGATAAAGAATAATAATTATGTACATGTATTAAATGTATTGGTGTATGATTTGATTATATCCTGCCAGCCACCCTTTTTGAATAACAGAAAGGAATGGCCTAATGGGCCATTGGTACAGATACATCAGCCATCACAGTGTCTGTGCTGATTTCAAGGCAGTGACAGACCTTTGAGGGTCACCAATGTGTTGTAGGTTTAGCATTTTAAAATAAGTAAAAGAATGCCATGATTGTTTTCTTTTGCATTGCAACTTGATGTTCCTGTTCAAAATGTTCTGTGTAAATTAATTTTGTTTTGTGTGTGAATAAGGAATGTGTGTGTTAAGAGAGAAGTGTGAAGGCCATCGCTGAACCAGATGGTCTAGGGAGGAACCAGAGACAGACACACTGCACAGACACACAGGCTGCAACACGCCCCTATTGAAATGTCAGAGGAGGGCAGATTGATGACTCCAAAGATGAGACAGGCACCTATCAATGGGGACAAGATAGCTATGATCAAAACCAGCATGGGATAACTCCCCAAGGAACTAGATAAAGGATGAGAAGGATAATTTAAGAAAACAAGCACTTGTCAAACAACAATTGATTACAGCATGTCGGTGCAAAACTCATTGGTCCCAATGAAGGAAAATCACTATATAAACAGGGTGCCTTGCCATGAAACTTTGGGTTCATCCTGTCAAGACTTCCCCGGAGCATCGTGTCGTGACCAATAGAACCTGGCTTGTCCCTACCTGTGATCAACCTAGCTGGCCACTAGGTTGATCCGGACTCTGGACTGGTAACTAGAACATCGACTGGCGGGACTGTGTGTGTGTGTGGTGTGATTGAATGCATATGCTAATTGTTGTATCTTCAATAAATGCGGCATATTGCCTTTTCCCCTGAAAAAGATCCCGTGTGCTTCTTATAAGAATAACAGAGTCAACCCCCAAGACTGGAGCAGGGCCCCCACCACCCCCGGAGCAGCGAGGCTCCAGAAGTAGAGATTTAGTCAGGGGTATTTTTTGGTAAAAGTCATGAACTGATTATTGCCTGTGACGTCTCCATGACTTTTACCAAACATGCCCATGTGTAAATCTTAGCCTTAATTATAAATAGGATTTTGAATACTGAGAAATACATTTTTAACAAAAGCTATTAGTCAGTGAAGACTAAACGTAATAGGCTAGCCTCCTGTCTAGTGCAATCTTATCTCACCCAAAGCATTTTTCAGCATTTCCTACCAAGGCTGGTTGTGACCCCATTGTCAAAAATGTAAATGTGCTGTCTGTTTAGTTCCTAGATGCAGGATAAGAGGTTGCTTGCCTTTTTGCCCAGTTAGAGTCCAGTCCAGGATACTTCTGTTGATCTTGGTAACTCTTCTAATACTGACTCAACATTCTTTCAGCTTCAAAGCTGACTAATTTTACTATCTACTTAAAGACAGATTCTGCAACGTATGCTCATACTGAGTGGCATCTTAACTAATAATATCAATATGAAATCTATTGACTTCAGTGCAGTAGTGGAGTGCATTTTGCATGAATAACACCGTGTCTATATTTATGGTGGCATGTAGAGAACAAGCACTACACATATAGCTACATGCTGCGGTGAAAGGCTGGCTGCATTCACACTTGTCACTGAGGTCTGCAGCTATGTGCGGCGGTCAAAGGCTCTGGCTGCGGGGAGGCAGTGGGGAAAGGCTCCAGCAGCAAGAGCCTTTCCCTGCAGCAGGGAAAGGCTCCGGCAGTGGGACACTACACTGCTAAAAATAGCAGTGTAGCTAGATATTGGAGACACTGCATGGACATGTAGAATATACCCAAGGGTATATTCCCTTGGGTTCAATCTACTCTACTCACCTAAACCATGCCTCATTGTCTAACTGCTATTTATATCTCAGCATGTAGTGTCTGGCTAGGCTAGCTGGGCATGTAGTGTCTGCACTCTACACACTGCTTAAGTGTAGATGTATCTTAAAGATAGTTGAATATGGCCCTAAACTATTATTCTTATGCTCATTTGAGCCATGTTAAGGACTGTTCAATATTAATATGAATGAGATTTTTCTCTGCTTCCTAGATATTTTTTCTCAATGTGGGGATTTATTCATACAGACAAAATATATTTAGCACTGCTATTGACCACAATAACACCTTTTAAAATGTTGTGTCTTATAATGAATTCATGTTGTAATTATGAAGTGATAATCAAGCCATTTCTATTTTCCCATTTTATCAGAGGAACTGAACATCCATAAATCTGATTGAATTCAACAGGATCTGCAGGTGCTAAATGTGGCCTAAAGCCACATTTGGTTATGGTTACATTTCCTTTTAATGTGACCTTTCACAAATCAGTGACCTTTATTTTACTTTTTAATTAAACTTGCTGCAAAATGTAAAAGTTGGCAAATATTTGCTCCTTTGTGAATACCAAGTCAAAATACTGCATAGTGCTTTATTAAACTTTGCATTCATTAAGAGACCTGACTATAAAAATTACATGTATAAATTCCACTGCTATTTTGGAATAGATTTCTCTAGGGAAAAAGAAGAAAATACTGCATAGTAATGTACCTGTTTGTTGATATCAGAACAAAATGAAGACACAAAGTGAGGAGAATAAACAATGTAAATACCTCCTATTTAGTTAAATATAATTTGCATCTGAATTAACCACTCAACAGAAATGAACTCCAATAAAAACCAGCCATGGAGAGAGAAATCAGTTTACCAAGAAACAATCTTTTTTAGAAAGAAATTGCTAATGAAGGCAGATGTAAATCAATACACATGTTTGTTAAACATCACCTTTTCTCCAGAAGATGAAGCATAATTACAAAAGGCATAACTGAGTATTTTCCAGGCTGTTGCATCTTCACAGAATATATTGGAAGGGGAACAGAAATTCAGTAAGGTTGCAACCCTGCAACTGGATCCCAGAAGAGGACCCCTGTACCTACACATAATTCCAATGAAGTTAATAGGGCTCCACATAGCCATAAGGACAGATCCAAATGTATTCTACTGCATGAACTGAGGGCTTTTAGGTTTTGCGGTGTCAGTAATTTGAAGTACGATGACTTTGGCTTAAGAAAGCTATAGTTAAATGTATAGCTCTGATTACCTTATATTTCAAAACAGACTATACTTTCCCCTCTGTGATGGGTTTGCTCACAGAAACTCCCTCAAGACTGTCACTAGATGTGCTGGGATACCACTGAGAACAAATCCCCCTGCTAGAGAAGGCTTCCCTCCACTCCCGTAGATTACAGCACAGACCAAGAGGATGGGTCACGCCCCCTTGCAGTTCACAGAAACTAAGATTCACTTAGCCCAGGGGCTTCTCAGTTAACAGATACTTTGCCAGTATTCAGTCTTTCTGGGAGCCTAAATCCCAAATGAATCCGTTTTACTCTGTATAAAGCTTATACAGGGTAAACTCATAAATTGTCTACCCTCTATAACACTGATAGAGAGATATGTACAGCTGTTTGCTCCCCCAGGTATTAATTACTCTAGGTTAATTAATACGCAAAAGTGATTTTATTAAGTAGGATATAAGTGGTTCCAAGTAATAACAGCCAGAACAAAGTAAGTTACCAAGAAAAATAAAACAAAGCACGCAAGTCTAAGCTGAATACAGGTAAATCTCACCCTCAGAGATGTTCCAATAAGCTTCTTTCACAAACTAGACACCTTCCTAGTCTGGGCCCAATCCTTTTCAGACCAACGTTGTGGTTTATAGCCTGGGTCCAGCAATCACTCACACCCCCATAGTTACAGTCCTTTGTTCCAGTTTCTTTCAGGCACCTCTTTGGGGTGGAGAGGCCATCTCTTGAGCCAGCTGAAGACAAAATGGAGGGGCTTCCAGGGCCTTTTATGTTCTCTCCCTTGTGGGCAGAAATCCCTTTATTCTTCTGTGCAAAATCACAGTGACAAGATGAGTTTGTAGCCACCTGGGCAAGTCACATGTCCATGAATGATTTAGCTTTTTGCAGGCTGACGCCATTGTTTACATGTTAGTTTGAATGTTCCCAGGAAATGTCGATGTGAATTGGAGTTTCCCAAAGTCCATTGTCAGTTAAGTGTTTCTTGATTGGGCACTCAGAATAGTCCTTTCTCAAGAAGTTGACCAAATTCTTCACTGATGCTACTTAGAATCAAACACATTGAGATACAAGTACATAGCCAATATTCTTAACTTCAAATACAAAAATGATACACACATACAGAAAGCATAATCATAACCAGCAAATTACAACCTTTCCATAGACACCTTACTTGACCTCCTTTGTACAAGATTTGGTGCAACTATAGGACCTTGGTTGCCACAATGATCTATACGGTCACAGTTCATGTTACTAATGTCACAACCTCCGCAAAGGACACCTCTGCTAAAGACATGTTAATGTTATAACAATTAGCTGTATGCCCTAATTTCCACTTCTCTCTAGGTTGGACAGGGAGTTTCAAAAGAGACCACTGTGACATTCCCTGGTGTTATCTGGACCGGTGATGTGCTAGGTTACTCCAATCCTCGACTCTGGGAGCCAGCCTTACCTTGCTCTGCTGTGAGAGCCCCTACTCCCGGACTGTTCACGCACAGCCTCTGGCATCTAAGCTGCTCCCTGCTACATGAGTGAGCACTTTTGGCCAGCCACTGCTTGGATGGTGCAACCGAATGACACTAGCCAATATCTCCGGTCCCAGACACAACCCTAGGAACCTCCATCATGCAATGTCCAGTTATGCCCGCTGCATCCTGAAAGCTTGTATGAGTTTGTCAATTTAACAAAGAAATTGATATATAGCAGGCTTGTTATCCCAAGGGGATCCACTGATACACTCTAAACCAAACACACTGCTTCAGGTAGAATAAACAAATTTATTAACCAGAAAGATAGATTTTAAGCGATTATAAGTCAAAACATAAGTCAAATTTGGTCAAATGAAATAAAAGCAAAACACATTCTAAGCTGATCTTAACACTTTCAGTGTCCTTACAAACTTAGAGGCTTCTCACCGCAGGCTGGCTGGTTGCCCTTCAGCCAGGCTCTCCCCTTTGATCAGCGCTTCAGTCGCTTGGTGGTGGTGTCTGTAGATGGAGGTGGAAGAGAGAGCCAGCATGGCAAATGTCTCTCCCTTTTATCATGTCCATTCTTCCCTCTTGGCTTTGCCCACCCCCTTCAAAGTCAGGTGAGCATTACCTCATCGTAGTCCCAAATTGATCAAGGGAAGGGGGGTGACTCACTCGAGTATCCAACAGATCCTTTGTTGCTGCCTAGACCAGTGTCCTTTGTTCCTGTGAGGCTGGGCTGGGTTTGTCCCATACATGCCCTAATGAGGTGTGAACTGCCCCTCTGCTCCTAGGCTTGTTTTAAGTTTTGCCTGGGCTTGTTTTAAGCCAGGAGGACACATTTTCATCCTCATAACTATATACATGAAATTACAACCTATAACACTACTATAACAACAATGCTCAGTGCATCATGAATCTTCCGAAGACACCCGACATGACAAACTTTGCATTGGATACCACACAATCATATTATAAGGATTAACATGGGGGTGAAGGGTGGTCCCCCAAGGTACAGAGTGTCACAACCACCTCTTTCTTTTTTATTTGTATTTGGTGTAAAAACTTTAATTTGGGATAAACTCTAAAAATGAAAACAACTTGTATAAGAACTTCTGTACTGTGCTTTATTAGAAACGTCACTTGTTCTAAGCTAAAAGCCAGTTCTTTTCACAAGTATTGGCAAGTTCTAGACAAAATGAGGATGAATTATGGGCAAGACATAAATCTATAACAGTACAAGCTTTTCCCTATATGCATGATCAGAAGCTTTGCTGAGTCAAGGGCAAGGATTTTAAGAGCTATCATTAGCAGTGCCTCATTTTGTTTAGCCTCTGGACTACCTATCCTACACAGGAACAAAGTGAGAGGGTTTCTAAAGAACCTGTGTTTAGAGAATTACCTTCAACATCTTGAAAATTGCCATACTATGTGAATTCAATAAAAGCAAGATGACTCTTGTTGTGAACAGAACTGAGCGACGTAATATACTGTTCATTTTATTTTGACAGGGAAAAGTGAAATCTGAAGCAAATCCTTCAGGGATAAAAAATTCTAATGTTGTATTTATCCTGCTGAAAGACATGCAAGAACATTAAGGACTTCACTTTCACCAAGATTAATCATGATAAATATAATAACATAAAGGTTTAATGAAAAAGACAGCTGATGCCATGTAGGCTGTCTGTCAGTTGTCTATCATGTCATCCCTAAGGTTGTTCCGCTCATGATGTCAGCCTCAAAGACCCATTTATGTGTTTGGGTGATCACCTATTTGCTGGGTTGTTCCAGATTCCAACCTGCTTGCCTAGGCTAAAACACTATTTTCCCTACTACATCCAGACCTTTTTCAACCTTTCAGAAGGCAAGCAGTGACCCAGAAGTAATTGTAACAATGATATCTAAAATAAATTTGTTAGTCTCTAAGGTGCCACAGAGTCCTCCTTTTCTTTTTAATGATATATCTCAGTAATTTTTCCAGGGACTTGTGGACAAGGACAAAACCATATCATAAATACAACCACTAAATGATTCCTAAAAGGAATGTCAGGTCATGTTGTAAGGTGTTATTGGTGTATGGCTATACTTTTGTTATGTATTATAATAAATGTTGCTGCAATTCAAAATGGAATCTAAGAATTCAAGATGGCGCATGTGGTAGGAAAGGTTTGAACTCCATCTTGGTATCCTTTCTTCATGGCAATTTCCCGCTGAAATTCTGTTTTCCTCCAGAACTTGAGGGACTGAGAGCTGGCTGGAACCAGTTAGGGGCAGCATCCACCAGAGTGTGCCTCAGGAATTCGCACCACATAGAGCATTTAAGGAACTGTCAGTGATGACGCAGGGGCTGTCCACCATTGAGGCAGCCACGTCCAGTTTCTTTGCGTGGGCTTTGGATCAAGACTTCAGCTACTAACACCTGCCAAGGACTTTGCTACTTACCTGATATCTGATTCCTGTATTCCACCAAAGGATCCAGTGAAGACTTTGCCATCAGCCCAGATCTGTTGATCTCCTGCTTCAGTAGTAGAGAGCCAGATCCTCCGATGTTCCTGAGATTCTGAGACGGTACATCAGTTGCCGGTGACCTCCATCTGCAGTGAAAGAGAGACCGTAATTGTTTTTCGGGCACTTAATAGTTTAACCAAAGGACGGTTTAAGGGTCTGGGCTTTATGCCCATTGCTGGAATCTATTCTTGGGTATTGTAGTGATTCCCTTAGTGGTTCCCTCCCCCCACCTCAATTGTAACTATCCCTTAATAAATCTTCTTTTGTTTAAGGTTATATTCTCTCTATCCTTTATTTCAATGCAACACAGGCAGGAGGCATACAGATTTCTAACTCTCCCAGTTGATAGATGCTGGTAGGAGTCAAACCTGTTCTTTATATGTCACCTCCTTACTATTCTATAACAGAGATTTTGGGGTAACAATGTCTACACTACAACCTTCGGTTAACACAAGTTATGTCAGCGTACAGCTGCCAAAATTAGTATATCACTGTCACCGAGATGGCTGCTGCTGCCTCTGCTTTGGATTGCTGCACAGAGGTGTGGGCAAAGTGGGTTTCCTGGTGTAATGCCCTTGGAACCATACAACCAAATTGCAATACTGATCACAGTAACAAGATGGGACCCCAGGAATGGGGATGACCCCAGGGACAGAGGCCCCGTATGTCTAAGTGCCTAGAATTGATGCCAGACTGATTGCCTCTTATGTCGGAAACAAAATACAATTATGAAGGGAAAGTGTTTTCAATTGATCAATTGGTGTTTTATCCCTGAATTTGAAACTATAATTAAAAATTATGAAATTACATCTATTGTAGGATTCATAAAGGTTTATGCGCTTGGCAACATTCAGGGCACACCCGGAGTGTTGTGTAGGAGTAGTGCACACACAGCTCCTTTCAAGGGCATCAACCTTGGAATCTCGCCAAGATGATATGAACCATGGGAAGCCTCCCAGGACTGGGCTCAAGGCCCGAGAGCAAGGAATGCGGTAGATAGAAATTGGTAAATAAGAATGTTAAACGAAGCCAATGTATTCCTTTTATCTGTTGGAGAATGTAATGCGCGGGGGGAGAGAGAGAGAATAAAGGGGAAGGTGGAAAACTGACAGGCAGAAGCCCGTTAGCAGAGACCAGCCTGCTTGCTTGCTAAAAGCTGTGTTCTGTCTTGTCATTGAACCGCCACAACTGGCGCCCAACGTGGGGCCCTCAGCACTCACCTCGCCCGGCAAGGGTTTCAGACGCGTCACTCATCCGCTTCATGGATCCCGGTGAATATTTTTCATTGTGGTAAGTATGGGAAGCTCCCTCTCTGCTTTGCAAGTGCAACACCGCAATAAGCTACAGTATTTGCTGCGTAAGGGTCAGCATGACTGCCCCACTCGAGAACTCACTCTCCTGCTACAGGAGGTGAGTGCCCAATGCCCATGGTACCCTGAAGCCGGAACCCTTAAGCTAGCGGACTGGGAGCGGTTGGGCCAGACATTGCACAAAGAGCCTCGGGCGTCCGTGCAGGCTTTACATGCCTGGCACCTCTGCCGTGACGCGATACAGCGTGTCGCCTCGGACAGGCCCTCCCTCGCGAGGCTGGTGATCTCGCCACGCCCGTCGGCTCCTGCAGCCATCCCCCCTCCTACCGATGCAACACAGTGTGTCGCCTCAGAAAGGCCCTCTCCCGCGCCAACAGAGGGGCTGCCGATCCCGCCACCCCCGTCCGCTCCTGCAACCATCCCTCCCTCTGCTTCGCCCCCAGTGCCTCTATTACCACTGCCTCCCTGGCCTTCCCCACCGGAGCCGGTGTGTGACCGCCCTCCGCTCGTGGGGCCCCATGCTCCGGGGCCCCCCGGGGGGTCATCTGCGTCTGCTCAGAGGCTTTCGCTGGTGCAACAAATGGTTCACGCAGCAAAGACTCGCTCAGATCTTACAGCAGAGGAGCTGGCTGATCTGGTCTCAGTTTGTCCTGTGACCTGGCAGGATGATGGCCAGGGCAACCAGGTTGCAGACTGGGTCAGTTTGCCTTACTCGGTGATCAGAGAGGTAAAGAAAGCAATTCACGAGTTCTGCCTGACTAGCACGTATGTGCGTGGTCTCATTGAAGGGCTAGGTACTGGGTACACCCTGATCCCTGAAGATTGGAAGGCGCTGTTGCGCATGATGCTGACACCCAGTCAGTATGTTATTTGGCTTAGTGAGTATCGGCAGATGGCGGAACGCCAAGCCCAGGTATATAGAGAGCAAGGTATCATTTATGAGCAGTTGGCAGGGGAGGGCCAGTTTGCTACCGTTCAGCTGCAGTCTCAACTCCCTCAGGCCGTCTTCCCCATTATTTCCACCTGCGCCCAGCATGCTTTCCGGAAGGTCCCGGATTCGGGCAGGCCTACCAAAAGCTTTGCCAGTATCCGTCAGGGTGCATCAGAGTCCTTTATGGATTTTACCAACAGATTGCAGGAGGCTATCCTCCGACAGGTGGATAACCCTGCGGCAGCTCAGGAGATCCTGTTAAAAATGGCGGTTGAAAATGCGAACGAGGATTGCCGCCGTGCTCTCCAGGCTGCACAAGCCTCTGGAATTCTAGAGCTGTCGGACATGCTGCGGGCGTGCCAAAACATCGGAACCCAAGCACATAAGGCTGGAGTTCTGGCTGCCGCCCTGCGAAAAACCGGGAAGGAGGGGAAGCGTTGTTACCGCTGTGGTAAGGAGGGTCACTTTCAGCGGGAGTGCCGCTCATCGACGGCGCCCGCCCGCCCCTCAAAGAAGTGCCCCAAGTGTCGGAAGGGCTATCACTGGGCTAATCAGTGTCGTAGCGGGTCGGGAAACCGCACGACGGGTCTCCCCCGAACCCAGGGCCAAACGGGGGTGTTTCCCACTCAGACAACTGTTCCTCTGCCTTACAATCCATAGATTCCATGAGGGTGGCGACTGCAGGAAGTGCAGGGCTTGATTTGATCATGCAGGAGGACACTGATTTTCGGCTGCCAGGGGAGGTCTGCGCCATACCTACCCAGGTGACGGAACCTCTCCCTGCCGGCTTTGTGGGTCTCGTTCTCCCTCGCTCACATGCTGGGAAACAGGGCTTTTTTGTCATCCCCGGGGTCATTGATGCTGATTACACTGGCATTATTAAGGTTCAGGTGTGGACTCATCTCCCACAGTCGCTCCCGCGTGGACGGTCAATTGCACAATTGATTTTAGTCCCCTATCAGGTGCCAGCCGCAGAGGATCGAACCCGGGGCAGAGGCGGCTTTGGATCAACGCTGTCTCACTCGCCGTCTCACAGCATGTCCTCTCCACTTGTTGCTCTAACAATGTCAGTCCGCCCCTCAAAACCTCAGTTAACACTTCTCTTAAATGATGTTCCTTTTACAGGGTTGGTGGACACTGGAGCTGACGTTACGGTGATTCGTGATCCGGAGTGGCCAGTCAGTTGGCCAACAGTTCCTTCTAAAGAGTTGTGGGGGATCAGGGGTAGCAAACCCGGGTGCCAAAGTTTGTCTTGGGTCACGGTCTCTAAACCAGGAGGCTGTGCCCTTGCTACAATCCGCCCTTTTGTACTCCCTGTCCACCTCAATATTTGGGGCCGTGATTTACTTACAAAGCTGGACACCACCCTCGATATTAATATATAATGGCCCAAAATCCTCCCTCACCCACCTTGCCATCCGCATTACCATTGGTATGGCAATCCTTAGAGCCCATATGGATTGACCAGTGGCCCCTCCCTCTAGAAAAGCTGAAAGCGCTTCATTCACTTGTACAACAATATTTGCATGCACAGCGCTTGGAGAGTTTTACTAGTCCTTGGAACTAGCTGCTGTTATTTTGGCCTTTCAACTTTTTGCTGATTGTTCCTTTAATTTGATCACGGACACGCATTATGTTTATCAGGTAATTGATCATTTACCCCTTGCCCTCATTACCCCTCAGGTCGATGCGGACCTTCTTCGCCTGTTTTTGTCCTTACAGTATTTCATCACCACTCGTAATTTCCCTTATTTTGTTGCTCATATTTGCAGTCATACCCCTCTGCCTGGGCTACTCATTGAAGGCAATGCGCGCGCCGATCGCGCGTTACGTGGTCAGGTAAATTCCCTTTTTTCTGACCCCATTGAAAGCCATTCCTTTTTTCATCAGTCTGCCTCTGTTTTGGCCCGACAATTTCACATTCCTGCTGATCATGCACTTTCTATTGTTCGTTCCTGCCCCCACTGTGCCGCTGCTGCCCCTACCTTTTCTTATGCCGTTAACCCTAGAGGTACCGCAGCGAATCAGCTGTGGCAAATGGATTTCACTCACGTGCCACTATTCCACCCCTATTCGTTTTTACATGTTTTCATTGATAGCTATTCAGGATTCCTTTGGGCGACCCCACAGTGTGGGGAAGCCACCCCCAAAGTTATTCACCATTTGCTAGCCTGTTTTGCTGTTATGGGTCACCCGAGCCAGAAAAAAATGGATAATGCCCCAGCCTATTGCTCCACAGCACTTTTCACCTTTTGTGCCCAATGGGACGTCCGTCTCAAACACGGGATCCCTTATAATTCCACAGGCCAAGCTATTGTTGAACATGCAAATCGCATGCTAAAAATCTTGCTCGACAAACAATTAAAACAAGGGGAGCTGCGTCTCCGAATCTTAGGAGACATTCAGCAACAACTGCATATCCTTTTGTTTACTTTAAATAATTTAACGCTGAACGCAAATCAGCAGACCCCCACGGATCGGCATTTTCACAAATGGAAAGACCGCGTGTCTATTACCATCAGCTGCCCGATCCGCAGTGGCTGGGCCCAGTACCTCTAATCACTTGGGGTCGAGGATATGCTGCTGTGTTTCTCCCCGCAGGACCGTTGTGGGTTCCAGCCCGGTGTGTTCGACCGGCACTGAAACAGCATGGCGTGGCACCAGGGGCTGTCGAACCCCATACCGGAGTTTCAGCTGACCTTGGAGGAAAACGCGGTGCCTCCCGGGTCGACAATGGTGGGACGGAGACGGAAGAGACGTAGCGTCCCAAGCCAGCCCGTGACATGCGGAGCAGTAAAAGCATTGGTCGCCGCGGCTCAACGAAGACTGGCAGCAAACCAACAGCCAGAGACTCTTGAGACTTTGTTTGTGGCAATTCTCGCCCAAATTACTGCTAATTCTGTACTGATTGTATGCCTTTTGTGCCTGCTATTTCCTGGAGGGGTTGATTCGGGAGCGCTTTCTCCGTTACAGGCCCGAATGACATATAACCTATGGGAAAGATTGGCTTCAATAGCAAATGTTACCCACTTTTGTTTATTTGATTTTGTAGCAGCTGAAGAATTGTTAGGTACGTGCCTTATTCCAGTATGTCATCACCCTGAGGAAATTGGGAATGAGATGATGCTCGCCGCTTACTCGAACCTCTCTTCCCAGTACTCTAGCATGGCTAATCGGGGCCCGGCCAATCACACTTTACCTTCTTAAGCTTATTTTTTGCTGCTGCTGTGTACAATGTATTCCTTTTTGTTAAGGCTTTGTCGAGACCCACCCTGGCAGGCTCCACGAGTTATGACCTTGTCTGTCCGGGAGTTAATTGGCTTGCAAATGCAAATTGATGGCTACCATGAGATGGCCGAGCACAAATAAACAAAAAAGGAGGGGATGTAGGATTCATAAAGGTTTATGCGCTTGGCAACATTCAGGGCACACCCGGAGTGTTGTGTAGGAGTAGTGCACACACAGCTCCTTTCAAGGGCATCAACCTTGGAATCTCGCCAAGATGATATGAACCATGGGAAGCCTCCCAGGACTGGGCTCAAGGCCCGAGAGCAAGGAATGCGGTAGATAGAAATTGGTAAATAAGAATGTTAAACAAAGCCAATGTATTCCTTTTATCTGTTGGAGAATGTAATGCGCGGGGGGAGAGAGAGAGAATAAAGGGGAAGGTGGAAAGCTGACAGGCAGAAGCCCGTTAGCAGAGACCAGCCTGCTTGCTTGCTAAAAGCTGTGTTCTGTCTTGTCATTGAACCGCCACAATCTATACCTACGTTTATTAACTCTGTAATGGTTAATAGTCAGCCGAAGTTTGGAGGTGAAGCTGTGAGTTCACTCCCTAATTTTACAGTACTCATTGCAAAATTGGATTTGCTTTTAGTCTCTCTTGTAATGAACTCCAGTTCATCTTGCATATATGAGTGAGCAATTGCATCAGATTACTAAGCAAATCAACCAAGTTCTAAATGCAGTTAATTGGTGGGAACTAAATACTATTGGAAATCATCCAGTTATAGCATTTAGCTTTAAATTATTATTGGTACAAGCTACATTAATCATAACAATTCTTATAATGTGTTGTAAAATGTGATGTATGTTAGGAGACTGGCAACTGAAAGGAGCGCAGATGCTAAATAAACTACATAACCCAACTCCCTGAATCAACCCAGTAAAGTCCTCAATAAATCGAGAGTTTCAAGGTGGGAAGTAGTAATGTATGCTAAAATAGCCATGTCTGAGGCATATGTTTGAACAGTAAATGCTGGCTTTGGTGTAGTTTGGTTGATAATGAAATGCTGCCTTAAATGATCTGGTTAATAAGTAAACTTGTTTATAATAGCTGTGTAGGACGGAGGGGAATATTTTAAAACAAAATATCCTTAAATTGAGTAATAACGTTGTGATGGGTTGGATCACAGAAACCCCCTTGGGAACTGCCAACTGATGTGCCAAGACTACTTCTGCCCCTGCTTTCCCTGCCAGCTTGGGACTCCAACACCCTGACTTGTTGAGCCAGGCACACCAGTCTGCTCCAACACAGACCCAGGATCTGAACCACGTGCCCCAAAGTTGCAGACTTAACTGAAAGCAACTTAAGAAGTGTTCCTGTCTTTAATACTCAGATGCCCAACTCCCAGTGGGGTCCGAACCCCAAATAAAGCTTATACAGGGTAAACTCATAAATTGTTCACCCTCTATAACATTGATAGAGAGATATGCACAGCTGTTTGCCCCCCCCCAGGTATTACATACTCTGGGTTAATTAATAAGTAAAAAGTGATTTTATTAAATACAGAAAATACCACAGGATTTAAGTGGTTCCAAGTAATAGCAGACAGAACAAAGTGAATTACTGTCATAACCATAAGGGTAGCCTAAAATTCCTCCTTACCTGTAAGGGGTTAAGAAGCTCAAATAACCTGGTTGGCACCTGACCAAAGGAACCAATGGGGACAAAAGATAGGGGGAAAGAGGTTTTGTTTTGGGTTCTTTGTTTCTGTGGCTGTTCTCTCTTGGGACTGAGAGGGGCCAGACAGAAGTCCATCTTCTCCAACCCATCCTAATCCAAGCCTCCAATATTGCAATCAGTATAGCTAAGCCAGGCAAGGAGGATTAGTTTATTTTTTGTTTTGTTTGTGAATTTTCCCTGTGCTAAGAGGGAAATTTATTCCTGTTTTCTGTAACTTTAAGGTTTTGCCCGGAGGGGAATCCTTTATGTTTTGAATCTGAATACCCTGTAAAGTATTTTCCATCCTGATTTTACAGAGATGATTTTTACCTCTCTTCCCCCCCACCCCTTTCTTTAAAGAACCTGACTGATTTTTCCATTGTTCCAAGACCCAGGGGTTTGGGTCTTTGATCATTTTGTAACCAATTGGTTAGGATATTATTCTCAAGCCTCCCAGGAAAGAGGGTGTAAGGGCTTGGGGGGATTGCTGGGCGAAGAGGAACGCCAAGTGGTCCTTTTCCCTGGTTCTTTGTTAAATCACTTGGTAGTGGCAGCATACCTCAGTCCAAGGACAAATAGGGTTTTGTGCCTTGGGGAAGTTTTTAACCTAAGTTGGTAGAAATAAGCTTATGGGTCTTTCATGCGGGTCCCCACATCTGTACCCTTATTTTAATAGTAAATATAACCACAAGGTATGCTTTTGGTTCAAATAAAGGTTTGAATTAATAAACCTGAGCTGCTCACTCTCAGGTGTATGGCATTCTCATCCAATACATTCAAACTTAATTCCATTCCCCTTTTGCATCCAACCTGTGCACATAATGAGGCAGGGGCCCTTCATCATATTGTTTTTCCAATTAGTATCATAATGCACACTCAAAAGGGGGATGAATTAAGGTTGGACAGAATCTTAAATCTGGCATTTCTTTACTTTCAAGTGCTTGACTTTGCAACAAAAATATACACAAACTACAGTAACAAAATGTCAGAATATGATTTATACATAAACACGAGTCCTGGAACACAGGTGATCAAACTGCATGCGGGCAATCCCTCCCATTAGGAATCTCAACTCAACACCAATACGCCTTTCCAAGGAAGCAACTTTCCCAAGACTGGACTCCAGTCAGAGATCAATGTAGAGAGCAAGCTCTCCTGTTGCTCACACAACTCTCTCTATCAAGAAGCTTGCATAACCAATAAAAAATACATAGTATGCCTTCTCAAGGCTAAACATTTGCTCGCATGCTATGAAAAAACATGAAAGACTCTAAAAGAGCTTTGCTGTGACACTTGCCATAACAACTCCTACTGCCTTTCCCCTCAGTGCTTTTGAAAATCTCCCTTATAAACATAGAATCATTAAAACAATTCAGCTATTTTCTTCAATATTATATAGTGAGTTCTACAGGTTATTTATGCATTGTGTAAAACGAATTAATACCACTTTCATAGTATTTTATATTAGGTTATAATGTACATAACTAAAAGTGTGCTGATGAGGGAGAAACAAGTTCTGGAGGTTGTAACTTGAATAACTGACATGGGCTTTTAATTAAAAACAAATACTTCAAAGAGGGGATGGGGGGAAAACAAAAACAAAAAAACAGTAGTAATAGTAGCATAGTTCAAACAAGTAACACAGTTTCTGTTTCCAGTACAGGCTCACCGCTGTCACACCAAAATTTCAAGAATAAAACAGGAATTGAGTTAGGGCACGAAGTACTCCAGGAATGTGAGCAAAGAATGCATCATTCAAAGATAAGTGTTCTATTAATTCCTAATAGAATACTATGAATAACTCATGGGAGTGTTCATGACAACTGCTGACCTCCTTCTTCACTTATGATTTTATATTAGCTTTGATACCCAAGCCTGGCTGTTACATTAGTAATCAGGCACATGCTTTGTGCTGCAGGTCTAGCAGTAAGGTGTTTAAAAGTACAGCTTGCTTAGATATTCTGAGTTTTTGGACAGTATCTCCAATTTATGGTGAGTCTGGACCCTGGCTCCTGAGAATCAACAAGCAAAATTCCTGTTGCTGTTGGTTTTTATAAATCCTCTCTTTCTCTTTCTCTCTCAGCAGAGTATACTCTCAGGTAAGGTTAAGATATCTATCTCTGATCTATTCTAATATTGATTTCCAACCTATAAAGAGAGCCTCCAAGTTTCTCTTCCTAGCAAAGCCCTAGTCCCAGATACAATGAAGTTAGGAGCCTAAATACCTTTGTGGATCTGGGCCCTGGTCTCTATAAATCAAATGCTGGAATTCACGGACATAGTTCTTTACACCTTCCTTCCTCTAAATATGCCTGTTCCTAGAAATCAGTGCTACTGATATTCCATGCTTTCCATGTTTACATTTTCCTGATAGTGTTTATTTAATCAACTGCTTACATATTTTTGAGCCACCTTTTTACACACAAATTTACAAGACTTCCTAGACATTACTAATTAACCAACTTTGTACTGGTTTAAAGCAAGATTATTCAAAGAATGCAAGTAGGACTGGATGGCCTGAGTTCACAGTAACAAAATTTCTAACTTTGGTATGTGCCTGATAAGGCTCTAAGGCTAGTATAATGCTGTTGATTTTAACCTCTTACTCCATAATCTGGGCAATAAGTAACAGCAGTGGTCCTGAGTGATAAAGTAGAGGAAAAAATAGGTCACAGAACCTGGAAGTTAAGAAGTAGCATTTGATGTTCAGACAACTTGTTTATTAGGGAGGAAGAGAAATAAAGGTGGAAGATTTCAGAGTAGAGAAACCTACATGGATAAATGCATATATTTATATGGACTAAAATTGTGTCAAAGCAAAACTTTATAACTTGATGCTTTTATTATTGAACCATTATACACATTCACTGTATGATAAGAACATAAGATAACATAAGTACATGATGAGATAAATTATGCTTTAGCTGAGTTGTGTGTCCATGATGGATCTATTAGAAAAGTGGTTCAGTTCTGCTGATCTTGTAGTTTTTTCTTTAAATTTATTTTGTATTTAGTAGTGCCAGTGGTTTACGTAGAAGATATTAACCAAATGACTGTTTACTGTATGTGTGAAGAGTTACCAGAGGCAGGAGGGCCTTTCACGACATACAGCAAGATTATTTTTATATGAGCTTTTAGGGGAAAGATAGGGGGTCGCTTTCCTTCATTTTTCCTTTGCTATACAGTTTAGGTATTACCAGTTTGCTTTTGGTGATCTACTTTCTCTCACTTTAGGAATACTGTGAGTGCCTATACATGAGGTGTTGGTACCCCAGCAATGAGTTTTACTATCAAAATATCAGTCAGAAGTACAGTACAATAGGTACATTAACAGACCCATTGATAAGCATAGCAGTCAATCCTTTCAACTCTCCTCAGAGATACTCTCAAGTGTGTTTAAGCTATGGTAAGGGCACCTGGAGTTTGTGATTGGCATCAGGGCTGGATTAACCTTTTGTGAGCCTGGCACCAAACATATTTGTGGGCCCACATGGGGGCCAATTGAGCATGGCATCGGGAGTTCAGTCCCTGGAGTTCGGGGCCGGCCAGGGGCATGGCAGGGACGGCTCCGCTCTGCCAAGCATGAGGGCACTATTTACAAACTGGCGGGCCACTGTGCATCTGGCAACTGCCAGCATGACCCTTCCCCCAGGGGGCAAGCCCATGCCCTGCCACACAGTCCCTCCGCCCAACACCCCCCCAACTCCCTATAGCCAGAGCCCCCCCAGACCTGCTATGCCCATCACCCCCCTGGTCCCCACACAAATGCACAGTGCCCAGCACAACACCACCCCTGCCCAAGCGCCCTCCTGCGCACAGCTCCACCACAGCTGCCTAGCACCCCACACAGAACCCCCACTCCCTAGTGCCCCAACACACACAGATCTTCCCCGTCCTGTCACAGCCCACCACCCCCCAAAGCTCCTACCCCCCAGAGACGCTACTCCCCCATGCCCTGCCTCCTGGCCGCACTCACCAGCCCTGCTGTTGTTACGAATTATTCCAGTTAGGACACGTACAGCTCGTTTCTAGGCTGAGGCAACCAAATAAAGACAAACTGCAGAGTCTCTCAAAGTTTGTAGGTTTATTACGCTCAAGCGTGGTACGGCTCTGTTAAGCAGAACGGGACCCCGATTACAGGTTACACAAAGATTATATACTGTTGGCAAAACATCCTGCCTGTGTGCCTTGGGGGGCCTAAACCAATAGACAGGCCATCTCCTTATCTATTACCAATCCCCTGCAGCCATCTTCCCCAGGCAAAAAGGCTGAAGTGGCAACTATTTCAGGCACGTCAGCTGGTTCCTGTCTCCTTTGTTTCCCTTATCTTGAAACTGTCCAGCTGTCCACCTTGAAGGATCCTTCCTTCTTTGGTACGTGATGTGCTCACTTCTAGTTAATGGCCGAGAGGAAACCCAAAATGGAGTCACATATGCTAACTAGGTTGATTTCCCCTAACACTGTCAGGCGACTATGTCTGCCAGGCTGAGCCGGGGCGGGGAATCGCTCCGGCCTCTTGGGAGTGGTGCAATCAGCCAGGCCATGGCCTACCCCAGCCAGGCTCCCTCAGGACCCACTTGCCTGGAGGGGCCCAGCCAAGCCCCCAACACTGTCCCCCCCACAACTGTCTGAGACTAGCCAGGTTTCTGCACCAGTCCCAGGTGACTCTGGGGAGACAGGCAGGACCCCACATCTAGTGGGAAGCAGAGACTGCACAGAACCGGAGGTGCATTGGGGTCCAGGCAGGGGGCAAAGAGGAGATGTCAGGTGGGGCCAGGGGGTGAAGAGAAGCCCATCGGATGGCGGGCAGGCTGAGAGGAGCAAGTGGTGGGCAGGGGGGAGCCAGCAGACTGGCGGGGTCTCCGGGAGCAGGGCAAACAGAGCAGGCCAGGGCTGCTTCTGAGCATGGGCCTGTCTCTGTGGCGCCACCGGTGCTATTGTTAACCCAGTACTGATCGGTACTCTTTTTGCTCTTATAAATCCAATTAAATGGCGTATATCTCTACCTCTACTCGTGTGGCAGAGGCAGGAGGGCCTCCTATGAGGCATGTTAGTACCTGTCAGTAAATATTAACCCTTTTAGTCCTTTTCTTTTTGTATATTTGATTCATTTATATATTAACTATTTTTTTTAGAATCTCTATGATGTTAACAAAGAGTATGTTGAATTCTAAGGCTCAGAATATTGGTCCTTAACTTATAAGTAACCCTATTCGGGAATTCTATGCATTAAGCTATATCTAATAATCCTCGCCACCTCCATGTCTATAGAATTCCAGATGTTCATGGAAACCATTCCCATAACACACACACACACACACACACATAAACATTGATGAGGGATTGTTACTGCAGATGTTTCCTATTGGGGAATCAATAGGGAAGAATAATTATGGGGAAGAAGGACCCACTAAAAGATATTATCCTGAAGAACATTGGTCCTCTCAGCTCTAAACATTCATGTCTTCATACACCAATCAGGTAAACTCAGAATGTCTGTACGTTAAAAGAAATGAAATCAGAATATATGGTTCTGGGAGAGTATTCTGGGGAAAGAGGGGTCTCCTTATCTAAAAACCTTATTTAATGACAGAGGTTTTGGAACTTAGTTGGGGAATGAAACTATTCATGCCACCAGTTACAGTGAAGAAGAAACACAGAGTCAGCTCTTGACCTTACATCAAGGGTGGTAATGTACGTATTCTTTCTGTATTCTGTAGTGCCTGTTATTCGAGAATCTCAAATTGTCACTGTTGTCACTTAGGTGCACGTATGCTCTCTCTGTATGCTGTCCCAACCCTGCGCAGATAGTTGGTTCGGCAGACCTCGATAATATTACGCAGAAAGAAGGACCACAGGCATGGCTCAGTGACAAAGGCACTCAGCCAGGTTAATTGCCCTCAAGACACAGTCCTAGTACTCCATAGGAGCTACAGGTATGCTAACACATGAGTGTCCTGTGACAAGGAAGCTTCAGTCAGCAGTGAGAATTTCTGCTGTCCCCAAGGCTACACAAAGGGTTATGGTGAGACAGTCCATTATTTACAGACTGAGACAAACAACTCTCATACCATTTTACGTTTTTAATTATCTGCTTTTTACATACCCTTGTATCATGCTCCAGGTGTCTCAGGCACAACATCCTTATTCATTACTTCTAGCAGACCCTCTAATCTGGTGTTAGGCCAGGATGTCCCTGAGCTAATCTTTTGGAGTGTGTTCTATACCCAGTATCTGTTGCTTCTTAGGAGTGCCTGTGTTTTAGACACAGTAGCAATATTTTTGCCAAGGTCATATAGTGAACTTGTCAACATCTGCTTTAATACATGCCCTAACTTTGGTTCACAGCCTCTGGTTCAGGCCTCAGATATTGCACCAGGCCCAGTGCTCCAGGCTCTGTATTTCTTCTACAGTCATTAACTCAGACACACAACAGGCAAAACCCCACACTTCTGCAGCTGTTCAGGCCCACTTTGCAGAACAGTTCATTCAGGATTAAAATAGTTAAAGGTAAAACCCACAGGATGAGCAAAATAATTAGAAATAGATTTCCGCTGTCAACATGGCCAGGGAAATTTTCAAACCAGATCTGGTGGTATAACACAAATAATTATGGACATTGTGTATAAATGTCTGGTACTGCTAATTTTGCTGGTATTGCTCTACAAAACATAAATTTGAAAGAAAAAAAAATGGAACAATCTAGCCTTGCTTCTTCAAACTACAGCCATTCCCTCAGATTGAGTCTCCATGATAGTGGCATGTGACAAGATGCAAAGATGTATTTTACTTTCTGAAAAATAAAAAGTCAAGCTGTTCTCCAATACTTCAGTCTTTAGGGAGTTAATTATTTACAGCTGTGTTCTTATCTTTGTATGTTATTACAGCAAAGACAAATACCAGCAAATTGTTTTGGCTTAGTAAGTGTGGTGAAGTGAGAGTGAAATCTACTGAACAGCAACAGTTTTCTTTAATTATTATTATTTAAATCTATATGCATTTACACTTTCTCCTCTGATATGTAATTTCAACCCAATTCATTCAGTGATATTTACTTTTCGGATAGACCTTAACAATATGCTTGTATAAATGTTTTATAGCACTGCAGTATTTGAGGCAGAAAGACTTATAAGGGCAGGTCTACATTTAAAAAGCTGCAGTGACACAGCTACACTGGTGCAGCTGCGCTGCCATGGTGCTTTAGTGAAGATGCTACCATGGCAATGGGAGAGCTTCTCTTGTCGGCATAGTTATTCCTCCTCTGTGAGAGGCGGTAGCTATGTTGGTGGGAGAAGCTCTCCTCTTGACATAGTACTGAGGGTGAGGTCGGTAGAACTGTGCTGCTCAGGGGTGTGGATTTTTCACATGAACGACATAGTTATACCAATGTAAGTTTTCAGTACAGACTGGGCCTTAAGCATAGCTTCTTGTGCCTTTCTCTAATCGTTGCTCATGTGCAAGTTAGGCTATGTCTACACTACTGCTTATGATGGCATAATTTATGTCGCTCAGGGATGTGAAAAAACCATCCCCCTGAACGACATAAGTTACACTGACATAAGTGCTGATGTGGACAGTGTTATGTCAGTGGGAGAACTTCTCCTGCTGACATAGCTACCACCTCTCGCTGGGGCTGGAGTAGTTAAGCCGATGGGAGAACTCTCTCCTGTCGGTTTAGAGCAGCTAGATTAGAGAGTTTACAGTGGCACAGCTGTCTCCAGACCTCAAATCCTCCCAGCGGGCCAATAATGTCACTGAAGGTGGTGTTCACACCACCTCACAGCCCATTTCCCACACTTTTCCTTCGGTCCCTTGGTTTCATGTTGCCCCGGCTGCCTCTGCCCAGCGACTAGTGACGCTGCCTCCATGGCTGACTCTGCCCAGCAACTAGTGATGGTACCTCTATCCCTCTCCCCCAGCCTACGGAAGCTGCGGGGGGGCGCGCCTGCAGCAGACAGCTGGCCGCGCGGCTGCATGGGTCTCTCCTCCGCGGCTCTGCCGGCAACAGCAGGGATAGGGAACTGCTTGCAGGGAGCCGAGCTGCCCAAGGTGAACAACACGTTGCTGAGTACAACCCCTGGGAGGGTCCCAGGAGCAGCAGGCTGGAGTAAGGCTGGGGGGAGGGGCATGTGACTCTCTCCTGCCCACTCCCCTCCTGCCCCTGCCCCTCCACTGGCAGCCATGAGGGCCGGATGAAAAAACATTTAAAAAGTTTCCACAGGCCGCAGTAGGGAGGTTCTTGGGCTGCAAATGGCCCACGGGCCAGGACTTTGAGACCCCTGATATAGTAGTTTTCAATTCACCTCATACATGTACTGTAGTGAAATCTCTTTATCATGAAAGTGTAACTTACAAATGTACATTTTTTTTTGTTACATAACTGCACTCAAAAACAAAACAATGTAAAACTTAGAGCCTAGTGCTACTTCTTGTTCAGCCAATCGCTAAGACAAACAAGTTTGTTTACATTTACAGGAGATACTGCTGCCTGCTTGTTATTTACAGTGTCACCTGAAAGTGAGAACAGGCTTTTGCACGACATTTTTGTAGCCACTGTTGCAAGGTATTTACTTGCCAGATATGCTACACATTTGTATGTCTTCATGCTTCGGCCACGATTCCAAAGGACATGCTTTCATGCTGATGATGCTCGTTAAAAAAATAATGCGTTAATTAAATTTGTGACTGAATTCCCTGGGGGAGAATTGTATGCCTCGTGTTCTGTTTTACCCGCATTCTGACATATATTTCATGTTATAGTAGTCTTAGATGATGACCCAGCACATGTCCGTTTTAAGAACACTTTCACAGCAGATTTGACAAAATGCAAAGAAGGTATCAATAGGAAATTTCTAAAAATAGATACAGCACTGGACCCAAGATTTAAGAATCTGAAGTGCCATCCAAACTGTGAGAGAGACGAGGTGCGGGGTGTGCTTTCAGAAATCTTAAAAGAGCAACACTCTGAACCCGTCATCAGCAGGGACGCATGTCCTCTGAAATGGTGGTTGAAGCATGAAGGGACATATGAATCTTTAGTGCATGTGACACGTAAATATCTTGCGACGCCAGCTACAAGAGTGCCATGCAAACACCTGTTCTCACTTTCAGGTGACATTGTAAACAAGAAGCGGGCAGAATTATCTCCTGCAAATTGTAAGCAAACTAGTTTGTCTGAGCAATTGGCTGAAGTAGGACTGAGTGGACTTGTAGGCTTTAAAGTTTTACATTGTTTTATTTTTGAATGCAGGTTTTTTTTGTACATAATGCTACATTTGTAAGTTCAACTTTCATGATAAATAGATTGCACTACAGTACTTGCATTAAGTGAATTGAAAAATGTCTTGTGTTTTTTACAGTGCAAATATTTGTAATAAAAATAAATATAAAGTGAGCACTGTACACTTTGTATTCTGTATTGTATTTGAAATCAATATATTTGAAAATGTAGAAAACATCCAAAAATTTAAATAAATGGTATTCTATTATTGTTTAACAGCACCATTAATCACAATTAATTTTTTAATCGCTTGACAGTCCTAGTTTTAAGCTTTGCATAGAACTTCTACTGCAGATAACATAATGGCTGCTATATTTGTCCACCTACTGTTCCCAACATTACCAGTGAAAGAGTCTTGCTCAAGCCATTTTCCTTTCCTTTCCATGACAGATTGGAAATATTAAGTGCATTGGTGACACTTTTTTGCTGATAGAGAAAGGGAGGCACTTAAAAATGCCAATAAGAATGACAAAAACATTGCCTATAAACAGTAGAATCTCGAAGTCACAAATGCCTCGGGAATGGAGGTAGTTCGTAACTCTGAAATGTTCGTAACTCTGAACAAAACATTTTGGCTGTTCTTTCAAAAGTTTACAACTGAACATTGATTTAATACAGCTTTGAAATTTTACTACGCAGAAGAAAATGCTGTTTTTAACCATCTTAATTTGAATGAAACAAGCACAGAAACAGTCTTCTTACTTTGTCAATTTTTTTTTTAAACTTGTCCTCTATTTTTTAGTAGTTTACGTTTAACACAGTACTGTACTGTATTTATTTAATTTGGTCTCTGCTGCTGCTTGATTGTGTACTTCCGATTCGAAATGAGGTGTGTGGTTGACTGGTCAGTTCATAACTCTGAGGTTCTACTGGTAACATCACTCTTGGACCTAGGCCCTGTCCTTCGATTTTTAAATGAGCCCATAACTTTGAGAGACAAGGTGGATGAGGTAATATATTTTTACCTCATAATAACTTCTGTTGGTGAGAGAGAGAAGCTTTTGAGCCACACAGAGCTCTTCTTTGGGTCTGGGGAAGGATGGGGAAGGCCTGAAGCAGAGTTGTATGTAAGCTTGAAAGCCTCTCTCTCTCTCTCAAAGTTGGTGCACTCCAGTATTACCTCATCCACCTTGTTTCGCTCATATCCTGGGCCCAACGCTGCACACTGCTGGGCCAATACACTGCAGCACCTTAGTGCAGGCCCGATCTCCACCCCCCACACATTCAGCGGGGTGCATTGCAAGGAGACCTACAGGGGAGTGGGTGCATGGCTGAATAAAGTGAGATTTTGAAGGGACACAGCAACATTACAACCCTTCAGCACAGGGAGAAGCTTGAACCCTCAGGAAGGAGGGCCCAGGGCCCACAGCTTGTTCTCCACGAGGCAAGCCCAAAGCTGCTCTCCCAGGCAAAGGGGCAGAGAGCAGACATGCTGAACCTGGGGGGAGGGGGGAAACGGGGGGGGGGGACAGAAATTAGGCTTGTTTTTGGCTTAATTGGCTTGTGAGTTGCTTGTTGGCGAGATTTTGGTTTTATAGCTTTTTGCTTCTTCTTCTTTTTTTTTTTTTGGATCAGCTCTGGCCGGGGGTCAGCGGGGGGGGGGGGCAAGTAGGAGTAAGAGGGTGTGGGAGAGAGTCAGGGGTGCACGCTGAGGGAGTGGGGGGGGCGGATCTAGTCACATAAGACTGTTGGTCCAAGAGTGGTAGGGATTGGTTTGTTTTGCAATGGGATTAGCTCGTTTTTGGTTTATTGTGAAAGTCAGGGTGCTTATTTCCCGCCTGACAGTTGGCAGGGAGTTCCCGCCCTCTCACTCCCCTGAGAGAAGAGTTGAGGGCCGCTGGAACCCTCTCTCCCTGCCCTGCGGGAGCCCTGGCCGACACCCGAGCGGGACGAGCTTGGCGCAGGCTCGGAGGCGCTGGGGTCCGCTCCCGGCGGTCGCTAGGCCCTGATTGGCCGGCGGCGCACCCTGACGTGCCCCGCACTCGGTAATCCTGCCCTTCCGTGTGGTCGCGCGCTGCGGGGCGGTCAAGTGTTGCTGCAACCGTCCGGTGCAGGGCTCTGCGGCGATTCCGAAGCAGCGGCTCATTGCTGCCCCTCCCTCCCCGGTGAGTGCGCCGATCAAGCTGCCCGGAGCGCAGAGCCCGTCCCTGCTCCGGGCCGGGGGGTGCCCCTGGAGGGCGCCTGACCCCGCACCCCCTTCCCAGGAGAGCGCCCGGCCCCCGCTGTTCCCCTGGGCTTTCCCAGTGCGGGTCACGCAGGGGACTTCGCCCGCCGGCCCTGGGGGAGCTTAAACCTTCTCAAGCGTGTGAACCCCCCCTTCCCGCTCCTCCCCTTCCCTGCTTCCGGCTGACTCGGGCCCTGCCCCCCGCGGGCAGCCACTGGCCTCCGAGTCCATGGTACAGCCTCGTTCCGAAGCGTTGTGCCCCGCCCCCAGGGCAGTGGATGCCTGAGGGGACGGGGTGTTTCAAGGGGGCGCCCATCCTGCCCTGCTCCTTAGGTGTGTTTAGGGGAGCGCCCTCCCTCTGCCCCCTGGCGTGGTCCCCTGGCTGCAGCGTGCACATCTCTTCTCCTCCTGCCCTGTGTGCAACTGGAGGGCCCTCCTAGGCTGCAAATCAGCCCCACTCGAAACTGTGAGAGTGAAATTGTGCAAGGTGGCTTGAAGGTACTGTAATGGGGGGCACCAAGCATAAGGTGGTAAATGGGTGGCCTGCCACGGTAAAAGACACAGGACTTCACTGTTTTCAAAGGTGTGAAGGCCTGATTTTTATTTGCTTCCCCCAAAAGGGGGAGAGTGAGGGGAAGGGTTTCGGCTTGTATTTATTTAACATTCAAAATTAAGTGCTTGTCTACACTAGCAAGTTGTACCATGTACTAGCTATGGCTAAAGCAGTAAAACCCTTCCTAGTGTGGACACAGTTACATTGGTATAGAGACACTATATACTGATGTAGCTATTCCTGTACTGGAACAGGAATAAATGTACAGTTTAAGTCACCTTTCCTCTGGTATGACGCCTCCACAATAGGGCTTTTACCAGTATAATTATTCTGCTTCTAGCTGAAATAGTTATACCTACAAAACTGGATGAGTAGACTAAGCTTCTGGTCCTGTATATCCAGAAAGTTTATCTGAATATGGGAGAGCTAGTGAAATGGTGATGTCACAAGAGTCAAAAAATAAAATTGACAAGGGAAGGGTGCTTTTGGTTTTTTTTGCCAGACTTTTTTAACCTTTTGTTTTGTTTGTTCTTTATAAGAACCAACAGAATAGATGTGGGATTGAACAAATGTTCGTTAAGTAAAGTAACAAATAAACTACCTGTATCATAATTATTGAAGACCTCAGTTGGCTTAGCTAAAGTACAGACTTGAAAATTCGTATGAATTTATACATTTTATTAAACAAAAGCAAATGTTACAGTAGTACTAGAAGTTACAGAACAGAAAATAAAGATGGTTTAAAAAGTTGTGTTTATAGCAGAATGAATATAAGAAAATACAGAATTTTTATTGAGAATCAATAAATTAAACGAATCAATGTCTTATCACGTTACTTATCATTGGACACAGTACTAACTTATTGAATCGTTTTAACATATTTACAAAAGGGAATGTTGTTATCAACATAAACTCTGATGGGTTCTTTTTAGCCTGTCATTCACGCTAATAAAGTTTGATTGCACTAAGTCAACCAATCAATTCCAAAGTTGGAATCAGGAATATAGACACTAAAAATATTATTGTTCAGAATTACCTCCTTTCAGGTAACAATTTTCATAGACATGCCTTTCTGCTCTCTCACTTGGGCACATCACACATGGAACCCCAAAGTTACAGATATTGACAAACTATCTTTGCTATAGACAAGCACAGACTTACTCACTTTCTGCAAAACATTTAACTTCAATTAATTGAGCTGTTGCTTAATAAAAGAAAGTACATCTATGAGTGTCTCTACTTACCAGGCAAAAGCAGCATGGAAGTGTATTCCCCAGCTTAAGTTGGCATTTGGCAGTAATTGGTCGTAGAAAGAGAAACTCAGTTCAGAGTTCTGTAACCGTCATCTTTTTGTGCTGTGTATTTTCTGGATCTCCTTGGCAGACTTCCTCAATGCAGAACTTTGAGAGAAAGGATTAGTAGTACTTCTGAGATCATATCTAAATTATGATTCCAATCTTTCTCTGGGGTGTTTGGCTCAGAAGTGATGTGGCCACAGCAACATCTTGCTGTTTAGCTCAAGATACAATGTCCTGGTGCTTTGTTTTGGCATTTGGAAAAATTCTTTATCCATGAGGATTTCTGTTGCTTTTCCATAGTGCCTCCTTGATGAAAAAGCATAACTTCTGTCATAGACCCATTCAAGTGTCTAATAATATCCAGGTGTAGTCATTCTGAAAAATCATGGTGTCTTAGGTCACATTTGCTAAAAATTCTGAGAGCCAGATATGATCCCTTCTTTAGATACTGATCTCAACATTCTCAACCTTATTCCGGTAAATCACTTAATGTCCACTAATAAACCTCCACCTGATCATTAGACGTGTTAAATACAGAAATTTAATCAAACGATAATGTAACTTTTTAGTAGAGACTCCTAAAGCAGTTTCATATCCTATTTCAAATGACATCATGTTATGCTAATTTGTATTTTAGCTGTCTCGTAACTGGGTATATTGTTACATGCTTCCACTCAACGATTCAAAATTTGTTAATCCATATTAATGGTTAATATAATTAATATCTACAATTTTTGGTGACTCCAGTTGGTCTCAGAGCTCTGGATAATAGCCATTAACTTCAGCAACAAATTAATATTGTGGTTATGATAACTTGTGTTAAAGATTTAGCTCCCTTGAAGCCCTTTAAATTAACGGGTTAGAAGTTATAATCATCTGTAGGGTTTTCCCGAGGTCCTTCCTTAAAATCGTGGGAAACTAAATTTGATATTCCTGCTTGCTTTTTATCTTTAAAGAACAAAATAAAACTTTCGTTCTTTTTAGGTCATAAGGAAACAAGTAAGACACAAGCCCCATCTTATATTTTTAATACTTTGCAGATCACATTCAAATAGTTCTGTGGCCTGGAAACTCTCCTGTACTCCTGTGTCCATCTTAGATCATTGTCTAATGCCAGAGTCCCATTGAATTGAGAAGTTCATTGATTGATATAGATGTTAAACATGCAACAGCGCTTTTTATAAGAGGACTGGTGTGCCTTGTTGTCTTCAGACAAAATTTCCTCTCCCCAAGATGTACCAGCTGGCTAACTTCCACCTCTCCATGTGACTACAATTCAGTGCACTTTGTATAGAGCAATTATCGAACTTTTTCATAATGTAGCTTGCATTTTAATACAGAGATTGTGGAGGACCGCTTCTCTTCCTACTTAAGATTACACCACATTTCTGTGACAAGTATTTTAATTGCTTACATGGAAAGGTTAAGTTTTTAAGTCATTTTTGTTTGTATCAGTTCAGTTTGGAAGCAGGAATGAAGGAAGACAGCATATGCAATGTGAGCTGCAATGTGGTCCATTATCCACAGTTGAGAACCTCTGGTATACCATTTGTAGAGCCTTTAGGTTCCTTTAGGATATTTTTATTAATAGAGCATATATTCCTACAAGTTAGTAACATAAATTCTAACTGCCGAACAAATCTATTCATATTGATAGAAATTGATTATAACTATTAAGGTGGCAGTGATCTTAAGAGTTAAAGCAAAGATTTCATTTTGACGAGTGTTTAAACTTTTATTTTTCAGAAATGAGATAAATGTGACAAAAGAGAACATAAAAATTAAAATTCAGATAGTTTAATTTGTCACACTATTGATACAGTTTGAGGTGATGCATACAGAATAATAAGTAAACCCCATTTTAAAAATTTTTTGGCTGGGAGTCTTCTTTTTTTTTAAATTCTTTTTCATGGGAAAAAAAGTATAAGATCCTGGGATTTGATTACTCTGCATCTGATAAGTACTTTTCTAGTGTTCAGTTTTCAATTTCAGTTTCACAAGTTACTGATTTTTATTACATCAGTGAAGACAACTTGCTCTCTAATGCAAAATCTTAATGGTGGCCTCAAACACTTCATTGTTTCAAGGCCTAAGGTACTATTTTAAAAGGAACCGTCTATCTTTTGGTTTTAAATTTTTTACATACTAATTACTACTGAGGGCATTCTGTGCCAAAAAAATTAAAAATTCTGTGCACAAAATTTTAAAATTCTGCAAATTTTATTTGTCAAGTAAATATGGAAGCTTCAGCATGACATGTGGAGCATAGAGGTGGGAGATCACTGTGCAGCTCTCCCAACCCCCAGGTCATGGATTCAGCAGTAAGGCTGCACCCAACCCTGACGCAGCGCAAGGACTGGGCCTGTTCCAGAAACACCCCAGAGCCCTGCCCCTCTGTGCCAGGTGCACCAGGTGTGGGCAGGCAGGCAGGCTCAGCAAGGCAGGATCCTAGTGTGGGGGGAATCCAGGTGTGGGTTGAGAGGGTTCTGTGTGGGGCAGTGCGGGGGAGGGATGTGGATGCACAAAGGCTTGTTGAGGGTGGGGGGGTCTGGGTGCAATGGTAATAGGACTCTGCAGGGGGTCCAGATGAAGGTGGCTGGGACTCCACAGGGGGGTCTGAGTGGGGGCGGAATAGAGCTCAGCAGCGGGGTCTGAGTGTGGGGAGCTCAGTAGGGGAGCCAGATGCTGGGGGACTAGAAAATAATATCTGCGTATTGTTTGTGGCTTGTAAGGAAAAGGCCCCAATCAGCAAGTAAAAGAAAGCCGAAAGAATAATAAGTAGTATTACTTGCAGTGTGGGAAGGATGTTGGTTCAAAAGTAACTAGTAAACTAAAGAGCTGCAGTAACAAGACAAATAAAAACTGTCTGGAAAAGAAACAAGCACAAACCTTCTTACTGTTCTTTTGGCCAGCAAGAAGGTGGGGAAGAGATAGGGAGGAAAGGCCTTGGGAAGAAAGGAGGTTGTAAATCTTATCTGGATTGAGATTAGAAATAAAGGTTAATTGTCTCACACTGGTTTTTAGCTGAAGCCAGTAATTGGCAATATCATTTGTTAAAGGGTATAAAAAGTAAATTCTTAAAGGGTTCATTGCTAATACCTACCTGACCGTTTGGGAGCCAACCAGTATGGATCTAAGCAGCCCTGGGTTTAGGCTGTTTGTAAGTATCTTGATCAAATTCTTATCAATGTTTTATTACTGTTTGGATATAGTAAATTGCTTATTATTTAGGCTTTTGGGGCATGTTTAGAGCAATTGGATTTAACAGAGGAATTTATGGCTAAATTAGTTTTTGGTGGTTTTCCATATTAATATCAATTTCAAATAGGGCTGTTGATTAATCGCAGTTAATTCACATGATTAACTGAAAAAAATAATCGCGATTAAAAAAATTAATCACGATTAATCGCAGTTTTAATAGCACTGTTAAACAAGAGACTACCAATTGAAATTTATTAAATATTTTGGATATTTTTCTACATTTTCATATATATCTTGTATTTTGTGTTGTATTTGAAATCAAAGTGTATATTTTGTTTACAAATATTTGCACTGTAAAAATGATAAACAGAAGAAATAGTACTTTTCACTTAATCTCATACAAGTACTGTAGTGCAATCTTTGTCCTGAAAGTGTGACTTACAAATGTAGGTTTTTTGTTGTTACATAACTGCACTCAAAAACACAACACTGTAAAACTTCAGAGACTACAAGTCCACTCAGTCCTACTTCTTGTTCAGCCAGTCATGAAGACAAACAAGTTGGTTTACATTTACAAAAGATAATGCTGTCTGATTCTTATTTAGAACGTCACCAGAAAGTGAGAACAGGCATTTGCATGGCACTTATGTAGCCAGAATTGCAAGATATTTGCATGCCAGATATGCTAAACATTTGTATGCCCTTTCATGCTTCGGCCACCATTCCAGAGGACGTGTTTCCATGCTGATGATGCTCGTTAAAAACAGGGCTTTGGAGCTGTACTTCAGCTCCACTCCAGCTCCAGGCAAAAACCTGCAGCTCCGCTGTTCCGGAGCTGCTCTGCGGGCTCCACTCCAAAGCCCTGGTTAAAAAAAAAATAGTGTGTTTATTAAATTTGTGACTGAACTCCTTGGGGGAGAATTGTATGTCACCTGCTCTCTTTTACTCACAATCTGACACATATTTCATGTTATAGCAGTCTCGGATGATGACCCAGCACATGTTGTTTATTTTAAGAACACTTTCACTGCAGATTTCACAAAACGCAAAGAAGGTACCAATGTGAGATTTCTAAAGATAGCTACAGCACTCAACCCAAGATTTAAGAATCTGATGTGCCTTCCAGAATCTGAGAGGGATAAGGTAGGGAGCATGCTTTCAGAAATCTTAAAAGAGCAACACTCCGATACAGAAACTACAGAACCCGAACCACCAAAAAAGAAAATCAACCTTCTGCTGGTAGCATCTGACTCAGATAATGAAAATGAACATGCGTCGGTCCGCACTGCTTTGGATGGTTTTCGAGCAGAGCCTGTCATCAACATGGCCGCAAGTCCCCTGGAATGGTAGTTGAAGCATGCTCATCTGGCACGTAAATATCTTGCGATGCTGGCTGCAACAGTGCCGTGAGAACACCTGTTCTCACTTTCAGAGGACATTGTAAACAAGAAGGGGGCAGCATTATCTCCTGCAAATGTAAACAAACTTTTTTGTCTGAGTGATTGGCTGAACAAGGAGTTAGGACTCAGTGGACTTGCAAGCTCTAAAATTTTACATTTTATTTTTGAATGCAGTATTTTTGTACATAATTCTATATTTGTAAGTTCAACTTTCATGATAAAGAGATTGCATTACAGTACTGATGTGAATTGAAAAATACTATTTCTTTTTCAGATGCATGGAGTGGAAAATACAGGAAGCAGGTATAAATACACAGCACATGAAAAAATGGGAGTTGCCTTACCAAGTGGGGGGTCAGTGCTAACGAGCCAATTCAGTTAAGGTGGAAGTGGCCTATTCACAACAGTTGACAAGAAGGACATAACCACATTACATCAGCCACACCATCAGGGACTCATTCACCTGCACATCTACCAGTGTGATATATGCCATCATGTGCCAACAATGCCCCCTGCCATGTACATTGGCCAAACCAGACAGTCTCTGTGCAAAAGAATAAATGGACACAAATCAGACATCAAGAATTATAACATTCAAAAACCAGTAGGAGAACACTTCAATCTCCCTGGATACTCAGTAACAGACTTAAAAGTGGCAATTCTCCAACAAAAAAACCTTCAAAAACAGACTCCAGTGAAAAACTGCGGAACTGGAATTAATTTGCAAACTGGACACCATCAAATTTAGGCCTGAATAAAGACTGGGAGTGGATGGGTCACTACAAAAACTAATTTCCCTCTGCTGGTATTCACACCTTCTTGTCAGCTGTTTGAAATAGGCCACCTTGATTATATTGGCCCATTAGCATTACAAAAGTGATTTCCCCCCCACCCCTTGGTATCACCCTTTCTTGTCAACTGTTGTGAGTAGGCCACTTCCACCTTAATTGAATTGGCTTGTTAGCACTGATCCCGCCCCCCCACCCCCACTTGGTAAGGCAACTCCCATCTTTTCATGTGCTGTGTATTTATACCTGCCTACTGTATTTTCTACTCCATGCATCTGATGAAGTGGCTTTTAGCCCACAAACGCTTATGCCCAAATAAATTAGTTAGACTCTAAGGTGCCACAAGGACTCCTTGCTGTTTTTGCTGATACAGACTAACATGGCTATTTCTTTTGTTTTTTACAGTGCAAACACTTGTAATAAATAAATAAAAAGTGAGCACTGTACACTTTGTATTCTATGTTGTAATTGAAATCAATATATTTGAAAATGTAGAAAACATCCAAAAATATTTAAATAAATGGTAGTCTATTATTAACAGTGCGATTAATCATGTTTAATTTTTTTAATCACTTGACAGCCCTAATTTCAAATATTAATAATTCCAACACGGCCACATTAGATTAAGTCACTAATACAGACTTCCAAGTCTAAGTAGCAAGTAATTGTCAGACTTGGAAATAGAAGCTGCATTATCTGACTCTTATTCCCCTTCAAGGAGGAACATTCTCTTTAGGGGTGTGTGTGTGTGTGTGTGAGACCTGCTGAATTGATATGGAAAAGCCAGGAGAAAATACAGCACCCCCTAGATGAGTCATAGACACCTTCAGTTTTTCTATTCTTATATCATGATCCAACGGTTGGAAGTCGAAGCTAGACAAATTAAGACAGGAAATCAGTCATAAATTATTGACAGTGAGGGTGATACCAGAGACTCCATTTTAAAATCCCTAGATCCCTGGTTTCCATTTTAAATAAGCAAGAGTCATTCCATCAATAGATGGAAGCTGAAAGTCACAGAGCACTAAATGTAGAATTGTCAGGAAAACCAAACTGGTGAGGAAAAAGGTGTGAAACAACCAGTGATTCAGCAAATCATACCACTATGAGGTAAATAACAGTGGCAGGCTAAAAATAGAACTGACAGCACAATAAGGTAAACAAGTAGGATGATGTGTCTAAAAATAGAATTGAGAAATGGTATAAAGGTCAGTGTGTCAGTTAAAAGCTGACAGTTAAGAAGAGAACACTCTCGGAAAAACAGCAGCAGAGGGAGTGTTGTCCTGTCACAGGAGTTGAGCAGAGAGCTGAGAAGAACTGCTGCCATCAACGACCTGTGGAGACTGATTACCCTCACAGAACGTGGCCAACTCAGCTTCACCACTAATTGGAGAGCATGCAGTAGTATAGAGAGAGAGAGCGAGCGAGCACAGGAGAGACAATGCAGCATAGTCAGTAAATGGAGTAAGTCTGTTAGACGAAGTTATAGTCATAGTTATAGTACTGTGTGCGTGGGTGGGCATTAATGAAGTTGTGTTAATTGTGGGGGGAATTTACATATATAAGACTTAAAGAACGTATAAGAACTGCTGTCAGTGACCTGTGAAAGACCGGCTATCTGACGTGAGGTGCAGCTACCTAGGATCATCTCCACTGTATGTTGTTGCAATTTGGGGTGCTCTTTAATTTATTGTAGGGATTTGTTTTTTGGTGGTTATTGTGTCAGGGATTGTTGTTTGCACCAATAAAAAGATGCCTTGTTGTGGAAAGAGTACTGCATGTGTCAGTCATTTATCAGAAAGCTATATCTGTGTCTTCCAAGTATTTCCTTAGTCACCCTGGAGACCCATAATTAATGAGAACAGATTTAGTTACATTCTGGGGGTACCCTACATCCGTTTTCAGGGTAACAAGCGTAATTAACCATTGGAACATTTTCAAGAGTGGTGGTTGATTCTCCATCGCTGACCATTTTTTAAATCAATATTGGATGCTTTTCTAAAAAATCTGCTCTAAGAATTATTTTTGGAAAGTTCTCTGGCCAGTGTTATACAGAAGGTCAGACTAGGTGATCCTTGGAATCTCTGGATCTTTATTCTTCCTTGAAACTTAACTTGCTGTCTAATATGTTGAAAAATGACTGTTTTTCTAGCAGTGATCTAGATTTGCTTATAGATGGTATAACCTGTTTATACTAGGTCATGAATTAAAATGGCATGAGATAGAATAATATTTCCTTCCTCTCCCCCACATTCCTTTTACGTGATTACTTTGTGACAGAAAAATGTGAAAGAATGTCTTCAGGATAATGCAATACAATTTCTTTGGCTGGGATTTTCAAAGTAGCCTATGGGATTTAGGTGCCCAAACCCCATTGAAATTAAGTGGGAGTTGAGCACCTCATTCCTTTGGGGTTTGTAACCAGTTAATAATTTGTTGGCACCTAACACAGTTTGTGGCAACCCATGTGGTTAATATGCATTAACTTTAGAAAACTGCATGTCTACTTTGCAAATGTCCTAGGCTGTCACGCGGTTGTTAGCTTGGAACTCAGTCATCGTACTTACTTTGAGGCGTAAATGATGCTCCTAGTTCTGCCTACATAACCAGATAGGCAAGTTGACTTTCCACCTAGCCCTCTTTGGTTGGACGTCTGGAATGTATTGCCCCACTTATTGCTGCTCTGTATGCATATCTGCTAAACACGCTACCTCTCCTTTCTGTAAAGCATTACAGGATAGTTGCCCAGATTTTCTTAGGGTTGGTGTGACATTCTATACCTTGGGGGAGTGTGCTATAACCCCCATATTCCTCATTTTCATATAATCATGATCTTACATATAAAGCATACCTTGTAAGGTATCAGGGAAAGGTTATGATCTGCTGAAAGTCCTTTCTCTATCCATATATATCATTAATGCATATGAAGTAATGAGAATTGTGTAGTATGGTTGTCACTAAAACATGCGGTAAGTTGGGGGACTCAGCCAGATATTAGCTCCCCAGAGGCAACAGCAAGTAAAGTAACCAACGCCCGGGCAGGGTGTCAAACAACCCATCAACAGCCATTGTCCAGCAAGGGAGCTACAATGCAGTGACTCACCTGCATGAGGCCATGCCAAGGGAATTGCTCAACCTTGCTTGGAGAGACTCAATAATACTCACCTGAATCTGAAAGGGGGGGGAGGGGGCAAAACCAAAGGGAAGGAAAGGACATGATAAAAGGAAGAGATGTTTGCCATGCTCTTCGTCTCTCTTCCACCTACACCTGCAGATACCACATCAAGCGACTGAAGCACTGATCAAAGAGGAGAGCCTGGCTGAAGAGCAGCCAGCCAGCTTGTGGTGAGAAGCATCTGTGTTTGTAAGGGCATTGACAGTGTTAAGATCAGCTTAGAATGAGTTTTGCTTTTATTTCATTTGACCAAATCTGGCTTATGTTTTGACTTATAATCACTTAAAATCTATCTTTATAGTTAATACATTTGTTTATTCTACCTGAAGAGGTTCGTTTGGTTTGAGATGTATCAGTGGCTCTCCTTGGGATAATAAGCCTGGTACATATCAATTTCTTTGTTAAATTGACGAACTTATATAAGTTTGCAGCATCTGGCGAGCATAACTGGACACTGCATGATGGAGATACCTAGGATTGTGTCTGGGACCAGAGATATTGGCTAGTGTCATTCAGTTGCAAGTAGTTGGGAGCAGCTTACATGCCAGAGGCTGTGTGTGAACAGCCCAGGAGTGGGGGTTCTTACAGCAGAGCAGGATAAGGCTGGATCCCAGAGTCAAGGACTGGAGTGATGTAGCAGATCACCGGTCCGGATAACGCCAGAGGGGAACATCAAAGTTGGATGCAAGGAATAGACCGCTTCTAAGACTTCTATGTCTTTTAATATTAGACTGCATTAAAAATCTATGTTGCATGGACTAAAAAAGACTTCTAATGACGTTTGTTCCTCAAGTGCATTCTCCACAACTTGTGTTGAGAAAGGGATGCCCAACCTCTATGATATTGTAAAGGCAGCCCTTTGGGCATTCTTACATATCATTTTACATTGTTACAGATTTGACAAGGATATCAGTTTTGGCCAGCCAGTCCTCTGTATTCTGCTTCATTAATACCAGCCTTTCGGGGGTCCCAGTTCTTTGTATGTTGTTGTATCTGAGTTCTGTTGGTGTTTTCAATGTCAGGGCTGGTTCAGAGAATGGCATAGTAAAATCTTCTTAATGCACTTTGACTGGGAAACCCTAGAAAACGAGCATGTTTGTTTACTTGTTCACAAAATTCAGTAATTTGGCAATCACGGCACAATTTAATTTTGATATTTTGTAATATTCAAGTAAATTTAAGCACATTATTTTGAAGGTAGTAAACTGTTTGAGACTTCAGAGACTTCTACTGAATATTAGAGAAATGAAGGGACAAGTTAATTTATGTGCAAATTATAAATGTGTATATTAATAATATACAGATAAAATTCTACTGCAGGTTTTTTACCTACTATTTTGTTGTCAGTCTTTTGATAACATTCCATTCTGTATTTTGTGAATTGGGATGATTTGTATTTTACTTTGTAAAGAGCTGCCACTGTTAGCAACAATGCTAGACCCAAGCCCAGATAAGAGGAGGGTTCTGCAGGTGAGTTAGCTACCCATTCATGTAAAACCTTACTGCACCAGAAACAGTTCACTTAAACCAAAAGTTGAGGAGAGTAGGTGCAGATAGAGCTCAAAACCCAAGTAGTCAGATCTCAATGAAAGCTGAGAACTTGAGACATCAAATCCTGAAGACCAAGTCTGTAACAAGAATAGGGACGTGGGGAATATATGTCCTTTGTATAGTATAGGAAAGCTGGCACATGTTACATGAGAATTGAAAAAATACCATCTGATACTTTGCATCGGTGAGATGAAAAGGTGAGAGAGTAGCAAGATGGTGTCTGATGGCGCTATAATCTGATTGATGAGGAAGAATGCACAAAATAGGTATAGGAATTATTCTGCATAACATTACAGTGAAGAAGACCATGTTGACTTGGGAGCCACTGAACGACCGAATAGTACCAGCCAGCTGCAAATAAGACCTTTCAAATATACAACAATCCTTGTCTATGCACCAACACATACAATAGGTGATACTGAAAAGGATACTTGCTGCACCTGCTCATAGAATGTATTGGATGACATGCCTAACCATGACATCAAATTGATGATAGGTGACTTAAGTGCACAAATTGGCAACAGCTCTGCTGACTGGGAAAGAGTGATAGGCACAGCAATGGAAGGCATCTGAACTGATAATGGTAACCAGCTCATGAATCTCTGTGGCACAAACGCTCTAAATATAAGAGGCAGTTTCCTCCAGCAGGAGGTTTTACAGTCTCACAAGGACATCAGCAGTGAATGCAACTGTCAACCAGATATTCACCCATGTTCTATCTAAGAGATGAAATCTTTTTTGGGGGGGTGTCACAGTCATCAGAGCAGCAATGTTGGCTCAGATCATTATATTTCAGTGTTATAGATGTAGATAAGTTCAGAGTCAAAGAAATGCAGATCAGATTGCACTTAGCAACTGTTCCAGTGTTTTACAGGACCAGGCTGATAAAAGTGTGGATGACAGAGGGCCAAACTGGAAGAAAACTGAGACAGCAGAAGTAGTAGTGGAGTGCAGAGTGCAGAAGGAAGATGCTTGGATTACATCTGGAACATAGGCAGTGATCGATGAACAGGCAGCACTGAAGGTGAAAAAGTAACCGTGCAAGGCTCGGGCAGAACTGTTCGAGGCAGGTGCAATATATGGAGAAAAAGGCGAAAAGATGCAGGCAAGATAATGATTTCACAAGAAGCTGCGGAGGCAGAGGAAGCAGCACAGAAGTGGGGAGACTTCAAGCAGCTCTACAGAATAATGAAAGACTTTGCCAGAAAAATCAGACCATTGCAGGTGATGTCCATGAGAAGCTCTGAGGTGGATGCTGAAAATGCATGAAGAACAAGCTGCACTCTGGAAAGAACATTTTGGTTCCATTTTAAACTGTCCAGAGCTAATGATCATGCACAGGTTTGAAGGAAATGCCAATTCTAAGTTAGAAATAGAAGAGGAACCAATAACACCAGATGAAATTAAAGCATCCATCAAAGGCTTCAAACAAGGAGATGCTACTGGGGTTGACAGAATTCAAGCAGAGATACTAAAGGCAGAAGGTGAAGTTTTGATTGAGTAGCTAACAAAACTCTAACAAAATATGGGTGAAAGAACAAGTGGTACAACACTGGAAAGATGGCATCATTGTGACATTGCCAAAAAAAAAAAAGGTGATCTTAGTGCACGAACTGGCAAGGTATTATACTGCTATCTCAATCCTTGGCAAAGTATTGGCTACTGTTATGCTGAATAGAATGAAGAAGCAGTGGATTGAATATTACGAGAAGAACAGGCTTGGTTCCATGCAGGAGATCATGTTTGGAATACATATTCGCTCTTTAACAGATCATCAAAAAAAACCTACTGCTTGGCAAAAACCCATCTTAATCAACTTCCTCAATTTTAAGAAAACATTTGATAGTGTCCACAGAGAGACCCTGTCGAATTTTGCTAGAAGCTATGGGATACTGCACAAGCTTATCAACATAATAAGCAGTTAATATGATGGAAGTAGATGCACAATAAGATGGAAGTATATGCACAGGCCTAGGTGAGTGGTTCCACATTATGACCGGAGTTAGACAAGGGTGTGTGTTATCACCAATCCTCTTTGTATTAGCAATAGAGTTGGTGATGAAGTGAGGAACAAGTCATTGTGGATGGTATAAAGTGGGTTAGTGGAGATGAGTTACATGACCTTGACTTTGCTGAAGGCTTTGCTTTACCAAGTGTGACATGGAATGGAATGACTGCCCTTACATCAGAGGTAGAACAGGAAGTAGCAACAATTGGACTGATAGGAAATGCAGAGAAAACCACAATTAAGATAAGAAACTGGACAAGAGATGCAAAGGGGTACATGCATGAAAAAGAAATCACAAAAATAGCAGAGCTCTACTTTCTGTGGGTGTGATGGCATTTGAAGGTGGCTGCCATAAAGATATTCATACGAGATTAAGAAAAGCAAAAACCACTTTTGGAAGGATGAACATCATCTGGTCAAACAGAGGTTTCCACACCAAACTAAAGGGCAGATTATCCCCAAGCATGCTACTGTACGGAGTAGACACTTTGCTGATGGCCATGGCTAACAAAAAAAAAAGAGATTGGAGGCTGTCCATCACAGATGGCTGAGAAAGATGCAACATATTTCCTAGAAAGACAACAAAATAACATGAGAGTAAGGGAGCTGACAAAGCAGGACATGTTAGAAAATATTATTAAAGAAAGCAGGCTCAGGTGCTCAGGACATGTGCACTGTGTGGAAGATGGGAGACATGCTAAGCAATCATTGAATTGGGCACTCAAGGAAAGAAAAAGGAAGCAAGGAAGGCCAACAAAAAAAAAAATTGGCAGAAGACCACCCCGGAAGCTACTGAATGAGCTGGCATCACCTGGGAAGCAATACCATACTTAGTGAGTGACCATAATCAGTGAAGGAACTGGATTGCCTGTTGCAAGAGAAATTGATTTGACAATGCCACAGACGTTTTGTGCACTCAAGCCACCACTAACTGGAGGCGAGAACACCACGTAGGTAGAAATAACTTGAGGTTTATATAAGCGTATGAAATAGCTGCAGCTGCAGTTTTGCTGATGAGGATGGAAAGTAGAATTGGAAGAATCATGAGAATGGGTGTAAGTGTGGATGGCTGATCTTGGATCTGGGTGTTCCCGATTATGAGTTTTTGCTGATTTTATGATTAGGAGTTGCTTGTAGTAACCCCTTGCAAACTAACAATTTTCCTGTGAGTTATTAGCTTTGTTTTGAGCAACCTATAAAAAGATTAGTCAGAGTGAATAATTTTGGAGAAGTTCGGAGAGCTTTTCTATGAGCTAGGAGGCTGACATCCAACTCCCCAGCAGCTAGGAGGAAGGCTGGCCACCAAAAACCTGCCACTGATCATTCAAAACATCTCGGACTTTGGGTAACTATATCTGGGTTGCTCTAGACCAGTGGTCAGCAACCTTTCAGAAGTGGTGTGCCGAGTCTTCATTTATTCACTTTAAATTAAGGTTTCGCTTGCCAGTAATACATTTTAATGTTTTTTTAGAAGGTCTCTCTCTATAAGTCTATAATATATATATAACTAAACCATTGTCGTATGTAACGTAAACAGGGTTTTCAAAATGTTTAAGAAGCTTCATTTAAAATTAAATTAAAATGCTGATCTTACGCCACCAGCCTGCTCAGCCCACTGCCAGCCTGGGGTTCAGTTCACCTAGGCTGGCAGCAGACTGGGCAGGGTCTGTGGCTGGGACCCTGGCTGGCAAGGGGCCAGCAGTCAGAACCCCAGACTGGCAGCGGGCTGAGCAGCTCAGCCCGCTACCGGTCTGGGGTTCTGTCCACCGGCTCCTGCCAGCCAGGGTCCCAGCTGCCAGCCCCACTCAGCCCGCTGCCAGTCTGGGATCCCGGCCCTGCCCACATAGAGTGGGTACCTATCTTCTCCCTGGTTCTAGACTATTGCTATTTTAGATGTGTGCTTTGACTCAGTGAAAAAAGATTTTTGGGTAAAGCACTCTTGTTTGTACCAATCATTTATAAAACAGAAGAGCTGTGTCCCCATTGATTTATTTCCTGAATCCACCTGGAGATAGGAAAATATAAGATACGATAGTATCGTGTTAAGAAAACCCTGGGTAACGTGCCCAATGTGTGAGCAGCACAGAGGAACTAAGATCTAAGGTAAGGCTGTAGTGAGTTGTTGGATTTAACACTATTATTAGAAACTCCCAGAGCTGCCTCAATAAGCCAGGCAATCAATAACTGGGATTGTAAGGTCAGCGATACCCCTTCATATACTTTTTGGGTTTTGCTAATTTTAAGTTGCTGAAGGTTTTGGTTATTGATAAGATGTCAGATAACCAGAATTAATTAGTTTATTAATGAAAGTTAGATCAGCAAAATTAATAAATTACCCATCTGGAGAACAATCTTGCAGTGATTATATCTTCAGTCTGTTCCATTTTTGAGCTCAGTTTTGCTCATATTTATATTACCCCTACACATCTTTTTCTTATCTAGGTTTGTACATAACATTTCAGATATCAGTAGACTGTAGAGACATTTGTGGTAACTGTAACTAGCACACAGTTCATATTTGGCAAGCCTCAACAGAACACCGCATTTTTGACAGATTTTTGACATATTCTATACATTAAAAGAACAAATGCTACAACAGTTCAACTTTCAAGATAAGGCTTTTAGCATGAAATAGGCTAATTATTTAAATGTTAATATTTTTGTTTTGAAAAAAAATAGTTTGTGGTTTTTTATTCCCAGGGACTCATGAGTCCTTGGGAGCAGGAAGAAATAGCTGCAAAGGTGATGGGGTTAAATTTAAGTTTCTAATGCCTGGGAAAGAATAAGGTTTTTAGGTTGGGGCTCAAGCCAAGTGTTTTGTTTTATTTAAAACTTAGCTCCTAAATAGCACATGAACCTTATTCCTGGTAATGACAATTGGCAGAAGGGTTACATTGCTATTTCTTGTGAAGTTCCAGTCAGGGATTATTGATAACTAGTCCCCTGGAGTAGCATTTAAAAAGCCTTTATTTTTAAACATGTCTCCCACTGCTGGTGAGGGGACTTCATGCTTGTAGAATTAAAGGGTCTTGAAGAAACCACATTAGTAGATGATAAACTCTCCATCCTCTAATTGTAGCCAGACGTGCCCTCCCTCCCTGCCCCTCCTTTGCTCTTTCGAATGCGGTCTGCATAGTTTCCTGTTATGCCGTTACAAAGTCACAAGCAGCAGTAAGTCCCGAATGATGTTAGATGCTTGCTTAAAGCTGCATTGCTCTATATAATCGATTGTATTCATGCTTATGAATATGTAATCAATTAGCGTAAGGAATGAGTGAGACAGTGTGAGTAACAGCAAATGGCAAAACAAAGAGGCAAATATCGCCTTTTATGGAACCATGGTATTATCTTGGTGACGGTATACATCTCAAGACAGGTGGCCAGGTCAAGGGTACCAACAAGGAAATGTAACAGTACGCTAAACTCAGGACCGGACCGGAAGCAGTAGTACTGTCCCGTGGATCCGAAGGGACTTCGGGGACTCTCGTCGCCTCGCAGCCAGTCTCTGGGCAGCTGTAGTCTGGTCAGCCTTGAGAACCTGTGAAATCGAAATCCACCTATGCCCGCATCTGCAGCCGGTTAGCATGAATGTGGTGTGTGTGTGTGTGAGTATAGCTGTATTAGGCAAGCTCAGCTCACGCCAATAAACAAACCTCTGTGCTGCTCAAGTTCACCTTTTGTGGGGGCTCATTCCTTGGCTAGTCCCAAGGACAGGTAACATGATAACTGAAAGGGCTGAACAAGCTTTTAAATTCTTACATTCATTTTCCATTTGCTAATGTTTATCTTTTGTCCGCTTACTCTTGACACACACTGTATACTGCAGATGAAACCTCAAAACCACGATGTTCTGAATGGCTACACAGTTTAGGCAGATATTGTTGCCCGTTCCCTGGAATCAGGCAAAGAAATAACCACAGACAAAGGTTGAATTAAAGCAGTGCTGAGGGCTGATTTGTTGCTTGCTTTCCTTATTTGCACAAAAATACTCACACACACATTCCATGCATACTGGTGACAGGCTGTAGATGCGGATGTTGCTTTCGATCTTAGGTGACTGAGACTGGCCAAGTTCCAGCTTCCCAGAGATCAAACCGCTAGGTGACAAGAGTCCCCGAAACCCCTTCGGGTCTGCAGGAGGACTCTACTGCTTCTGGTCCGGTCCTGAGTTATTGCTGTCGTGGATGACATCTCTCTCTGGCCGCTACTGCAGTAGGTTTATATACAGCCCCATATACACCTTGATCATCCTTACACGGTAATATTTCGGTTCAAGCCTTGTGATTGGTTTCTTACACTCATACTATCTCACTCATTCATTACATATTGATTGCATATTCATAAGCATGAATACAATTAGTAATATCGCTTTAAGCAAGCCCCTCATATCAGCGAGGACTTCGGCTGGTGTTTGTGGTTCAGACAGGAAACTGTGCAAACTGCAATTTTAGACAGGACAGGAAGTTTACATGGAGAGACTGCATTTGAAAAAGCAAAAACTGGGGAGTAGATAGGGGAAAGGGCTGCCCCTCCTCCCCAGGAGCAGAAGCTGTTGCTGTCTGGGGAAGGCTAAACCATGGATGGGGGCTAAGCCATGGATGGGGCCACGGCCGGCTATAAGTATTTCCTCAGCAATAATAGCACCCTTGGTGTCTGTTTCAGGATCATATTTATAATCAAGAACATAGCTGCCTGGATAAGTTTGGACCTGGCCATTTTAAACAGTCTGTCGTGATTTACACCAGAGTCTAATGCAAGTCAACCATGTCCATACTGGTTTGGTCACAGCCCAGGTTTATAATGACTGTGCCAACTGTCTCCTATCAGGGCGGACACAACAAATATACTACTGGTGTAACCCCAACAAAGAGGATCCGTGGAAGAGATAACATTACCATAGTCACATGGAATGTAAGGATATTGAGACAAATAGGGAGGTTGAAAGAACTCATGGACGAAATGGAACAATACACCTGGCACCTCCTAGGAATCTCTGAAGTCAGATGGAAGAACTTTGGAGAGGCACTAACAGAAGAAGGCCATGTACTCTATTACAGTGGAGAGGACAAACATGTCAATGGCGTAGGATTTCTTGTGCATAAAGATATTAAGGATCCAGTATTAGAATGCCACCCAATATCCAACAGGCTTATTTCCATCTGTCTAAAGGCAGTACAGTTCAGTATCACAGTGGTACAAGTCTATGCCCCTACAACAGACTATGACAGTAAGCAAATTGAAGATTTTTACAATCCGCTTCAAGACATCGATAAGGTACACAAGAAAGATATCCTGATTGTACAGGGAGATTAGAATGCTAAAGTGGGTACTGATGCACAGGCAGATTGGTGAAATTATTGTGGCCCTTTCTGTAATGCAGTAACCAATGAGAAAGGACTGAGACTTTTGGAGTTTGCCAGCTATAACAATCTGATTCTTACAAACACATTAGGAGCACATAAAGCATCCAGACAATCAAAGTGGATCCAGACAAAGCACCTGATGGTTTACATCACAGTCGGATTGGCTTACATCATGGTGCAAAACAAGGAGCTTCCGTGGTGCTGATATTGGAAATGATCACGACCTTGTAAAGCTAAACTTTTGGCTATGTCTAAGGAAAATCGTCAGGTCAAAGTTCACCAGAATCAAGTTTGACTTAGAAAGACTTAGAGACCGCAGCATTGCGGAGTCATTCCAAGCAATGATTGGCAGAAAGTTTGCTCCACTGCTTGCTCTAGAGGAAGACGTAGAAACAATGACCAACAGTTTCAACGCTGTAATGAGTGAGGCAGCAATAGACATCCTTGGGAAACACTATAAGAAGACAAAATCTTGGGTCACAAATGAAATACTACAAATGTGTGACACAAGAAGAGCACTCGAGAGATAAGAACAGCATGGAGGGAGCTGATAAATACAGAGCAATTGGCAGAAAGATCAAGAAAGGAATGAAGCTGGCCAAAGAGATATGGATCGAAAAACAATGCTCTAAAATTGAAGAGTGTATCAATAATAAAAATTACAATGTGGAAGGCTCGTTTGCTAAAGATCTGGTGACGGAGAGATGGACCAAAACTAACGCAATTCAAGACAAAGAAGAGAGCAGTCTCACAGAAGAAAGAGACGTCATTAATAGGTGGACAAATTGCTGTTCTGATCTATACAACCACCAGACAAATAGAGATCCTAGTGTCCTAGACAGCCCAAATTCAACTGAGGAGGATGACTTTCCAGTATGGCATGAAGAAGTGGAGTCAGCTGTGAAATCACTCAAGAATGGAAAGGCTACAGGTTTTGACAGCATCCCATCTGAACTGATGAAATTCGGAGGAGAAATAGTAATAGATGTACTCCCCAAGATCTGGCAAACCGGTGAGTGGCCCTCCACGTGGACACAGTCACTAGTCATCAATCTGCCAAAGAAAGGCAACCTGCAGTTGTGTCAAAATTACCGAACCATAAGCTTAATTAGCCATCCCAGCAAAGTGATGTTGAAAGTCATATTGGACAGATTGAAGCCAAAAGCAGAGAATATCATCACTGAAGAACAGGCTGGCTTTCGTGCTGGAAGAAGTATCACATAACAGATTTTCAATCTTCGTGTTCTATGTGAGAAGTACTTACAACACCAGCAGGGACATCTAACACGTCTTTGTTGACTTCAAGACGGCATTTGACAGAGTATGGCACGAAGCTCTCTGGGCAACCATGAAGAAGTACAATGTTGGTCATAAGCTTATTCTTACTATTAAACAACTGTATGCCAAGGCCAGCAGTGCAGCTCTCGTTAATAGCACAAGAGGAGAGTAGTTTCACACCACTGTTGGAGTCCGGCAAGGCTGCCTTCTTTCCACTGCCATACTGTTGAACATCTACTTGGAATGCATAATGCCCCCAGAAGATCACATTTGCACCGTCAGCATTGGGGGGCAAACAATTTCAAATCTTCAGTTTGCTGATGACATTGATGGCCTGGCAGGTAGTGAAGATGAACTTGCCAACCTTGTGAAACAATTGGATGAAACCTCCCCAAAATATGGCATGGAAGTCAGTGCAGAGAAAACCAAGTTGATGACAAACAAACATGACCGGATCAGCTCATATATCACTGTCAATGGACAAGAGCTGGAGACAGTGAAACAGTTCAAGTATTTGGGGGCAGTCATCACTGATGAAGGATCAAAGGCTGAAATTCTGGCAAGAACTGCAGCAGTGGCAAAACTAAAGCCAATCTGGAGGAACAAGAACATCTCCCTGGAATCTATACTGAAACTGCTGCACGCATTGGTCATCTCTTTTTCTATATGCGTGCGAGACGTGGACCCTTATGGCAGACCTTGAACAGAAAATACAGGTAATAGAGATGAAATACTTCCATAAAGTCCTGGGCATAGCCTACTTAGACCACGTCACTGATGAAGATGTCATATAACCCAGCACGTTGCGTGACGATGTTACAGAAGACCACCTGATGACTGGGAAGAAGCGCAAGTTGAAGTGCTATGGCCGTGTAACAAGATCATCTGGCCTATCCAAGATTATCCTTCAAGGGACAGCACATGGGATGAGAAGAAGAGGTAGCCGGAAGAAGAGATGGATTGACAACATAAGAGTGGACAGGAATGGACACTTTACGGAGGCTCAAGCACTGACACAATCGTCGGGGTGGAGACCATTGGTTGCTTGCTCATCAATTATGGTGACCCAACGACCAATGCGGTTATGGGAGTGCTGGTGATAGTGGGATTAGACAGTTCATTTCCAAGTGACAAATAGGAAGGAAGAGCCATCTGGAAAACTTGCTTGTTAAACAGCACTTGGGTTTTAGAGAAATTTGCCCCTGGCCAGCAGATGATTGGGGAAAGATTAAATAAAAGTACTGTAGTCTATTAAATACCATTTCTGATCGTGTCTGCCAGTGGGGATTGATTTGAGACAGTGATTAGTTTTATTAGTTCCTAGGCAACTGAAGGCCCTATTGCTCTTAAGAAGTTTCTTCTGCCCTCACATTAATGCTAATGACAGCCCCTTTTCTCAGTGGTTGACAGAAATGGGAGATTAATTGCAAAAGAGAATATAGTTAAGGGTCAGGACTGGAGTAATATTTTACTACTTTAAATATGCATAATGTCCAGAAAAATGAATGATAGCACTAACAGTAATGGTAGCATCCATGCTGTGAATTAAATACTTTTAAAAAATTCATTTTTTTTCAAGAAATTATAATAATTCAAAACAAAACTTTGTTGCCGTATATTCAAACCTTTTGTGACCATGTCAAGAGGAGAATCTAGAAGAAATATGTGACGTGTCATGTCAAAAGACTATGTAAGATAGACCATAGAAGAAATGCTAATATATCCAGGGCATGACTCACTTTCTTGACTTAAATTTATGGCTAAATAAGGTAGATTTTAGCTGCATACGTGCTAACAAATAAGAAATGTGCTTGTTAGGTAAAATGTGTTTTGGTTCTGCTACCTAAATAACAAATTATGAAACTGTAAACAAAACCACAAGGAAGAAATAAGAAGTTTGATTTATAGTAAACAACATAATTGAGGGAACTAAGATAGGTACCAAACCTGAACCAGACTCCCAGAAAGCTTTGTGTAGTTATGCTAAGAGAGCTCATGGAAAAATTACTCACAAATGAGCTTTGTATCATGTATAAAATGGAAATGTGCTGCAGACATGAATCATCTTGCTGACAAATAGGAAATATTACCTTCACATTTTACAGTGTATGAATTGATAATGTAAGTGCGGCAAGTAAAATACTGTAAAAAAGGTGGTACAGAAACCCTGCTTAGAGAGAGGAAAAAGCTGAAACGGAAGTGAAGCTGCAACCTGTTTCCCCAGGTTGATGATATATTAACTTTTACCTTTCTGTTTGTGCTGGTCTGTCTGACTGATAACTAAGTTCAATTGGGTTTGATGTCTTGTTGATCGGTAATCTAAATTGAACCAACAACTTTGTGCAAATAGTTCCTATCCCATGATTGCGCCTGTTAATTGTTGTCCCTATGATGCTTTATTTGCTACCTTTATATGACTTTAATAATGTTAGAAATTTAGTCATGGATACCTTGCTTATAGCTTCTTTGCTCATAATTAATTGTCACCATTAATAAATTTAAAGTGACAAGGCTGAGACTGTTGGCCTATAAGCCTGATGTGAAGGCCTTGTAGGTTGTCTGTTAGACAGACTCCATAATGCTCTGCAGTTATGCTAAGAAGAAGAAAAATATTAGCTTGTTAGAATTACCAGAAAGATAGAACCTTTGCAAGAATTGTTAATACTTCTAGTGTTATAGTAACCACAAGAAGTAATCAATCCTTAAGTTAGCAAAATATGATGTACCTGCCAAAAAGACATAAGACATGGGTAAATAACAGATGTTTGATTATGTAATCGAAAACCATAAAATATACCAAAAATAAGAGATGACTTTATGGAAAAAGAGGAAATAATGAGAATGAAACTGAACAACTCTAGTATTTACTTACAGCTTAATATGCTTATAACAACCAGGCAGCATCAGAATCAAACAGTCATTGGCTGAATGCTCAGTTCTACACACATTTATCTTTTTGTTATTTGCTGACTGAGAATTGTTTGTTAAACTCTGTTAAGCTGAGTTATCTGAGGTCTCTTTAATTACTAAGTAATTTTAAATCTTTTTAAAAAAAATCTATTACTGATCTTTGATAACATGATCAACATCATGACTGGTGTCACTGTCCTCTACCTCCAGTAGTGGCTGTGTCTCTTTGGTCTTAAATACACTTGCAGATTTGTCCGTGAGAGGGCTGCATTGTTTTTTGTACCAAAAATTGTCTCTTCATCACAGAAGTGATGAAGGCTTTTTTTTTCTTTTTCTTCTTTCCTCAAGCCACAATTATTGTACTGGTGTATGGATCTAAACCTCTAGTGCTTTAATTCTTTTCCTAGTAGTGTTTGGCACATCTCATCAATCCAAAACTCTGGGTTTTTCCCAGTCTGCTGTAGATCAGCAGAACAGGGACAATGGAATTGGGCTCAGTATGACTCTAAACTTCACTCCATATTATGATCAAGATCATCTCAGCTGTGGTCTAAGTAGCTAATTGTTAATTTTCAGCAGACTTGGCTAGCATGTTTTCAGTGACATAAAAGAAGAAAAGTGGATGTTGGTGATAAGGCATCTCATCTGATGGGCTGTAGGTATCAGCATAGGACTTTCTGGGTTTGGAGGCAGGTAATGCCTTATTGGTTGCATAGGACAGGGAAACTGAGCTTTTCTTTTAACGTGGGGACTGATATGTTTTGTAGCTGCTCTGTATAACAAAAGTCAGTTACTGACTTTGTGCACATTTGTTGTGGGAGGTCTGAACTTTTTTCCAACAAAAAATCATAGAAGAAATGAGTAGGCTCTTAGGATCAATTTCTAAAAACTTTTATTCTGAAAGCAGAGTACATAATTTATGGTTTTGAAAATGTTAAAGATATTGATTTAAACCTGGGTTTGAAGTGATACTACCATTATAGATTGAGTGGCATATGATAGCAAGGTATATATTAAATATATAAATAAGTCTTTTTTCCCTTTCCAATTATAGGAGAAAAGTGGTTATTTTAAAGGATTTTTAGATTTGTGTGCAAGTGAGTATGATGAAGGAAAGAGTGAAAAACTTATTAAATGAAAGTGAATATAAGAAATTAGTTGTTTTGTTCATAAAATGAAATGACACCTGTGGTTGCTGTAATTTGTGGAATTGAATTCCATCGCCTAGGAAGGTCATATTCCCATGAAATTCTGTGTGTCAAGCTCACGAGGCTCACAGTTCCATTGCTTCAAGGAAATGTAGCTGTCCTGGGAGGTCCATAGTCAAGGAGGGAGAAGTGATATTTTGGATAGCTCGGGCCAATTTTGTGGATGGCTTTGAATATCAGGTCAGAGACGTTGAACTAGACCATATTCGGTGGGCAGCCAGTTAAGAGATTGAAGCATAGGAACTTGTTCAGAGAGGTCTGTGCTGCAGGGCATGCACTGAGTATTTAAGCCTGGAGGTTCTGACTATATGGATCAACGTGGCTGTGGCTGCATCCAATAGGATGGGATAAAAATTCCCAACCACTTACAGATGGAAATATACTTTTTGCCAGTGCAGCTGTTTAGGCATCCACTGGCACTGAAGAGTACAAAAGAAATCATAGCTTGTGGACTGATTTAAAAATCTGGGGGCAGATGGCCTTCATAATGGGGGATATTGCAGAGTGTCACATTCTTCAAAGCACTTCTCTCTTCCTACTAGCATCACTGTGGACTTACCTGGGTTTAAGTATAGCCTGCTGCTTTTCATCTAGCTTCTCATTTCACTTAGATATTGAAAGAGCTGGGAGATAGTTCCTTTGCACCAAATATGAACAGTACTGTAGAGGCGGCTATTGTGCTTACTGCTGGAACTGCCAGAAGTCTCCCAGTGGCTTCAGGTTGACATTGGATAGAGGATTGATTCTTGTTTTTTAAAATTGTTTTTTGTTTTTCTTATTTTAAGGCATGAAAGATGGAGAGTTCAAATACAATCATCCACAAGCCTTTGAGAGCAAGAAAAACAATGACTCCAAGTAGTCGAAAACAAGTGGAAATGCTGAGTAAAATAAAGAGTATTTCAGGACAAGAAAAGATTCTAAACGGCTTGCATACTGAGGTTCACCACGTTCAGTTAAATACTGTGGACATAAACTGCAGAAGTAATGATTCTGTAAAAGGAAGCTCACTAACTGAATCAAAAACAGATACGTTCCCTGAAAAAAGTGAAATGTTACCTCCAAAATTAACAGCCTCAATACAGGGGTTCAGTGTTAACTCAAAAGTAAATGAAGAAGTAAAACAATGTTCTTATGACAAAAATTTTGATCAAAACTGTCAAGAAGAATCCCAAGAGCCTCCCCATGAGAAATCTTGTAACACAAACTCTGATGCAAAACAGTTTCTAAATGCTGGGTGTTTACAAGATATACTGCATAAATGGTATGAAAATGAACTAAATACACCATCCTCCAAGCCAATTGAAGTGCATTTGTATTCAAAACCAAATAACCTACCTATTGACCAGTTAAAAGAGAATGCTTGTTTAGAAGATCCAGTTAACAGTGATTATTGGGATGAAAAAAGAACTAACAAGATTATTCCTCTTTTAGAAAAGATAGACACAACAACAGAAAGAGAGAGTGCAATAGAAGAGGTTATTCCCACATTAAAGAAGGTAGACACGATATCTGATTCAAATGATGTGAAGTACAAATATAACCTTACTCATTCAGTTTCCCCCACACTGCCTGGGATAGATAGAATAGCTGATGTTTTAGAGAGTAAAACATCCCATGGAAATGGTAGTCCAAATACTTTACCAGATGTGGAAGCTACTGTTATGCTGCAGGATACATCACCTGAATATAGTATTGGTAAGCACTCTCTTCTTCTAATGATCTATAAATTTGACTGTTTCCAACTGTTAAGTGATCCTGCCTAATCAACTTCATAGGCACCTCTTTTCTTTTTATTTTATTTTTTGTTTTAAACTTTTGCAAGCTGCACATTGCCTCTCATGGCCAAACAGTTTTACTATATCATTTCCAGTTCACTCTGTCTGCTTGGGTCTGGCCTATACTATGAAATGTTACCATGTCTGAACATGTTTGTCAGCAACCATGTTAGCTGACATGATGCTGAACACACAGACCAGGATAAATGGTGTTGAAGTATTGTCAGCTAATTTGACTAAACCCTGATTGTGTTAGGGTGCCCTGTGCAGAATTTTTGAATAAAGAAGACTAATGAACTGTTGGCTTTGGTGCTTGGATCTCTGGGGCTTGTACAGAATAGGCAACTGATGGAATTCCTAGAACAGCTTAACAGTTGTTTCACAACTATAATGACTCCTACTGACTGTGCTCAAGATTCCCTCAGGCCTATGGCCATCAATATTAGATCCTCTATCATCGTCCACTGAACATTTTTATGTGATCCTTATTTGGAGATTTTTTTCAGGTGAAAATAAAGCCACCTCCACAGCTGCCATTTCAACTTTTTTTTTTTTTTGGCAGCCAATTAAGAGGACAGTTAGGGGCATTGTCCTCTTAACTGGTTACAAATAACACGGCTTAGTTTTGTATCCACATAGCAACTTTTCTGTCATCACAGTCTTGTTTGTACATCTGCATCTAGCTCATTGCTTTGCCATGTTCACATAGGTGCATTCTGGGAAACTCTGGGCATTTGTCTGAAAGTGCTTCAGCAATTGTAAGGTGGTTGGAGGACACTACACAGAGCAGAATTAATAATAACCTATTGGGCAGTACACTCTAAAGGGTACTAAACAAACAGCTGGGAGGATGAGGTAACTCGTTTGGCTGGTCCACAAACATGGTTAGAGAGTCTTGTTTACCCTGGGAAAAACAAAAATAGAGAGTTTATAGATTGTTATAACCCACTAACAACCTCCCAACTCCTTCCTCTCCCCCCCCCCATTTCCTCCCTATGACTAAAGGGGTGTTGGACCACTTCACCTTGAATGGTCCCTTGAAATATGTGTTAACTACTTACACTAAACAGTCTGTTCCATCATGGATTTAGCTGTGACACTGAGGGCTTGGCTACACTTACATTTTGTAGCGCTCTAACCTGCTGGCTCAGGGGTGTGAAAAATTACCCCCCTGAGTGCAGCAAGTCAGAGTGCTTTAAAGCACTAGTGTAAACAGGCTCCGAGCGCTGGGAGAGCTTGTGGAGGTGGATTACCAGGAGCGCTGGGAGAGCTTTCTCCCAGCACTCGCGCGCAACCACAGTCGCACTTCAAAGCACTGCCCTGACAGCGCTTTGAAGTTTCCAGTGTAGCCATGCCTGAGTAAGTTTCTTAGGCCTGAAGAAGAGCTATGTGTAAGCTCGGAAGCTTGTCTCTGTCATCAGCAAAAGTTGATCCAATAAAAAGATATTACCTCATCCATCTTGTCTCCCTAATATTCTGGACCAACACGGCTAACAGGCTGTCTGTCACTTATCTAAGGTAATGCAGGGGAAAAGCCTTTGGTCACCTGAAGTGGCCCTTATCTGCCTATTTTCTATGGCAGTAGGAGAAGCATATTCTTCTCTCTCAATTGTTTGTCTCTAGGAAGTAGCAGACAGCATGTTACCACTACTGGGGAAAGGGAGATGTAGCCAGTTCTTGGCAGTTGTCCCAGGGCAAGGCATCCTGAGAATTAAAAATGATCTTAGCACTTGGCTATGGAAATGTGGCTGGTTGGCACCCTGTCAGTGACCTTGTCTTTTCCATTTTACTTGGGCTCATGGTTTCCCCCTCACTCCCACAAAAAAGTAGTAAGACTCTTCTTCCCACTTGATGCCAAGACCAAACTATGGTGTAATGTAATTAAGGAATAGAACCACATTTACAAATTTAACCTCTGCTTTGAATGGTCCTATACTTTACCGAGGCATTAATTATAAGTTTGTTTCTTCACATAGCACTGTTAAGAAAATTAATTTGTGAGGTAAATGTCTCATTTTTTTCTCTAAGACAATGCTCAAAGGAAGAGGATATGTTCAGAAAGCAAGGAAGACAGTCACTGTAAACGCTTCAAAACTTCTGATGAAAACAAAAAAGAGAATATTTGTACAGTGTCAGAAAAAGAGGAAAATTTTTTGGGAAAGGTAACTTTATTTTACATGCTTAAAGCTGAAATCTTTCATGCATTAAATGTTTTAGTTATTCTCCTGTTGAAAGTAGTTTTTTATGTTAACTTCAGATATAATTGTCAGCTGTGCTGAACTACTTAAGCCAAGTTTTATGAATGTGAATAATTGTATTTCTAGACAGAATTCAGATTGGTTTGAGGAAACTAAGAACTTTAGTAATTCTAAATTGGTTCCTCCATTAGTCTGGAGATTTGAAAATTATTCCTTACTATAAAAAGACAAATAAAATGGGTTACTTTATAAATACACCCAATTTTTGCATGTCTTAGTAGATGAAGTAACATTCATTTAAACTCAATGTTTACTTAACTTCTTCTTGAGTAACCTGACAACGCTTCAGATAGCTGGTTTCCTCTTTCACTTGTTAAAATATCTTAGACCAATGGCACAGTCCTACTTTCCAGAAGGTAAAAATTGTGATCAGAATTGATTAGAGCTGTGACTTCATTCCCATTAGAGTTGCTAACTGAAAGTTTTATCTGAGTTATTTCATTCCTGTTTTAGTTGAATGTGCCCGTGTTAGCTGCTAGGTTTTGGTGGGCTAGAGCTTTAAAGCATAGAACCTAGGATATATTAGGTTGCTCACTTTGAACTCTTGTAGACTCCCACCAAGAAGAAGTCATCTCTTGAATTTAAGTGGCTCAGACAGAACATGATAGGCCTATTTATTTATTTTGACAATTAAACACCTAGAGTGAAATCCTGGTTCCATCGAAATCGGTGGTAAAACTCCCATTGACTTCAGTGATGACAAGATTTCACCCCAATTCTTATTTCAGACTTTCACCTGACACTTTCAATCTCATGAAATTCAAAGAAAACAGATAAAAATCATAAACTGTGGTCTGAACTGCAGCTATTTTCATGGGTTGTCCTGTTTCAAATACCATATGATTTCAGGACGCAATCTTATATCATTGAAGTTAAAAGGAACCTGCCATTGGTTTCAGTGGAAACGGGATAGTGTTCTCTTCCTGCTGGAGAAATGGTTAGACCTTTACATGTGAAAATATAACCTCAAATGTTTGTGTTCTGCCTCTCTGCTGACTGGGAGTAACTGAACCCTTTTCAGGAATGGTACAGAACACATAAAAGGAAAATAGAGAGTGCCTGAGATTTTGGGGTATGAACCTGAGAACAGAGAGAATATGAATGAAAATGTTGTTGTTTTTTATAAATTAATTTGTGAAAGCAACAAAGCTGTGGCTGGAAAACTGGCTGAGGAGCACTTTGCCTTGCTAGTGTGATGCAGCATAATGGTGAAAGCAAGGAAAGCTGCTTCTAATGGCAAAAGCTTGAAAACCTTGAGCTTTATGTAACATTTGTTTCTCCACATAACTGAAAAAACTAGATGACATGAGACATAGCTGGTGGAATTCTCATTTCTAAATGTTATAATCATAACTGGAAAATGAAGATGCAAAGATACCTTATTCGTTATGGTTACACTACCTATTAAGCTTTGAAATCTGAAACTGAAAAGGCTTCCAGGAAACTGTGCTTCCTGTCTGATTCAGTACTGATCTTAAAAGAAAAGGAGTGATTCTGGCAATTAGTCTTCCATAAGCCTTTATTCTATTTCCTGTGATAGTTGTGCAACTATAGCATCTAAAGAAAAATGAAGTCCTAAAATTGGTATCAGCCCGGACTTGTAAGTAACAGATTTTGCCAGATGCATGCTCTCAGCTTTAACCCCGTTTTAATGTATTTTTTTTGTCCTGGAATAGAATATCAAGGAGATATTTAAATCTCTCTGCTGTATTGTCACTTATCTGTTGTGACTACTGCATGTGTTTAGGATGTTGTTGATGAGTTTACAATTTGGTAATAGTAAGAAAAACAAATGTTTAATCTGTCAACATATAGTGACTTACTATCTGCACAAACTTTATTCAGGTAACATACTCAGGCCAAGTCTACGCTAGAAACTTTTTTGTCACTATAATAATGTCAGTGTAATTTTTTTTGACATTTCTATACCAGCAACACACTACTGTGTACGCAGTTATACTGGCATAAAAGTTGTTTTGCCAGCATAACGTATTTTATTAGTAAAAGCTGTAAATTGTATCAGAAAAAGCATTTTTTTTGCTGGTATAAACTTCTTCTACACTAGGAAGGTTTACCAGGATAGTCATACCAGCAAACCTCTTTAGTGTAAACCTGGCCTTATCTAAGCTAATATAATGTAAAAAGTGTAGTTGTGGGGAAAAGGCTCATTTCCCAGGTATACAAGCTTCACTCACTGAGCAGTATCGATTCTCCTTACCCAACAGCAGCAGTCCTTCAGCACTTTTGATCCTCAACCCACAAAAAGGGGGAAAAAGTCTATTATGACCCAAATATGATGGTCTATTGCACGTACAAGAAAACAATTTGAGAACCATTCTTCTAGATCCATGTAAGATTCAACTATAACCATGGCAAACTGAACTAGAAAAATATTTACAACATGTTACCACAAATCATTAATTTTGTATGAACCATATCTCTTAAGATTCAGAAGGCATGATTGTGCTTGCAAACAGTTGACTTGCACTAGACTGGGTGAGCTGTAAGGGAAGGGGAATGCCAAAGCACAAAAATACTACATTTTACAGATTACGTTTGTAATTGACAGAACATTGGTGAAGGAGTTTTAATTTATAAACATTTTAAAAAATAAAACTTAGTTAAAATTAAAAATTATTAATTTATTTGTATATTTTCATTACCTCAGCAATGAATGATTTCTAGATTTGAAATGTAGCTTTTTTTTTCCATTATAGGTCAAACACTTGATTCAGAAGCGTGTGGATATTTTAAATAATGACGTCTTTAACCATAAACTGGAAAGTTTAAATGGAAGAGTTGATCAAACACAATGTCGAAAAAAACATGAAGAAATCGCTATTACATTTCTAGTAAGTTTCTTTGCATTGTGCGTATCCTAAAAGTGTGAATTTATTTGTTCCTGAAGGTCTTAAATTTTCAGAATTGCACCTACATTGTGTGCATAACTTGCGCTGGAATTGCTTGCACTGGCATTAAGATTGCACTTCTGTTTGTTCATAGAAAAATGAATTGGAGGCTGTACATTTTGTTACCTTTTTATTTTATGGCACGCAAATCTCAGTTGATGTTTGGGGGTGTTTTGCTCGTGCTTATCACATATGCAGAGTAGGAAATGTGTACTATTTCAGGTTAACACTTAAAGTGATGCTCTTTTTTCTTTTCTTGTAGAAGAAAGTGTCTAAGCTCGAGAGACGTATTAATACTGTGATAGCATTTCAGAAGAAAATATTATTGAAAATGGTCACTAGTAAGGTATAGTATAATATGTAATACTTCGACGTAGGGATTCTATTTGCAATTAGTCATGAGCTCATGGGCAGTTATAAACAATCTATACTAAACACGTGCAATATGAAAACATAACTAAATAGATTTGGAGGAGATGGTATTGTATTGGTGTTACAATAGCAACTCAGAGAAAAACCTAAACTCCTACAGACACCTGGTACTGGGACTCAAAAAATGTTAAAAGAATTTTATTTACTTGCAACTGAGTTGTTACATTGAGAAGTTCTGTTTTTCAGTAGAATAAAATACAGTTATTTTTTTCTTTTGTATTGCTTCAGAGGTCATAGGTAAGCAGCTCCCATTCTGACAGGAGGAGCAGCCTCTGAGGTATCAGCTGACATCCCTTCCCATAGATGATTGAGTACTTTGGACCCTCAATAGTATAGTCAATAAAACACAAGCATTTCACTTGGAGCTCTGGATACGATACTGCCAGAATGATAACCTAAGAAAATATCTGGTATGGGGCTTTTTGCTTCCTCATGGACAACATCTCTTGACATGACATAAAATTGAAGATTTGTTGGCCAAGAAAACCCACGATTTAGACCAGAGCCGAGCTTTGTGTAAACCTGCTTGGGATGCTAGTTCAGACTGTTTTCAGGGGTGGCTTGAGATCCTTTAGCAGGCTTTTAAAATTAAGGGTGCAAGCTCTTCAGCTAGTGTAAATTGTCATAGCTTCATTGACTTCAGTGGGGCTATGACAGTTTAAAACAGATGAGGATTTGCCCCAAGGATTTGAGTAAAGATTGTAGGACTAGTCAAATGTACTTGAGCCATAGTTATTTTTTCTTTTATGAAACAATTGGCTTTTTATCTTAAATTTATGTACTTTATGCAATGACAAATGTTAAAAATCGTGGTTTAAAGGTCTCACTGCAGAAATATCTTACTCTGCTTCTCGGTTATGTATTTTCTGAAAAGGTTTCAGAAACTCTTTTGTTACACAATGGTATTCTAGAAAAATGTAACTCGGCTTAAATATACAAATAAAAAAAGTCCTTAGTGGCAAATACTTAACAAATAGTTTGTCATGCTGAAGATTTTTGCTAAACTTTGGAAAGAAGGGAATAGCAAATAACACTTTTTTTCCTTTGCTTTATATTGACTGTCTGTATAATGCATCTTTTAGGAAATCACATTCATTTTTAGGGAAAATGTGCTTGTGTAAAAGGAAAAGGTCTGCTTTCCAAAACCAGCTCTGGGTCCAAGTCCACATTTCTTCCACATGCAAAAGTCTAATTTAAGTAAGAATTGTTTGTAAATTGAATATAAGATCTCACCCTTGTTGTAAATATTCTAATGTGTTGTAAAACTGGTTTTATGTCTGTGTGATGGGACGTCTGCTCCACACTGGCAGAAAAGGGATTAAAAGCAGCCCTAAGGAGGCTACGCAGGAGGCAGCCAATCACAGAAGGGCTTATAGGAACAGCCAGTCAGGGCCGGGCTGGCCCATATAAGAAGGGCTGCAGAACAGAGCAGTTTCAGTCACTCCTTGGAGCTTGAGATGGGAGGAGGACTGGCTGCCTTGCAGGCAGAGGGCACCAAGCACTCCTGACAGAGCAGTGCTGCAGGCAGAGAGCTAAAGGCAGCTCTTGGAAGGCTGCAGGGATCTGCAGTCTGAGACCCTGATGCAAGGGCAAAGAGGGTGCTGGAGCCACATGGGAAGTGGCTAGACTGCAGTTTGCCACTGAAGGGAGTGGCCGGATAGTAGACTGCAGGTCGCCCCAGAAGGGGGGAACATAGAGTGTAGCACAGCCAGAGGGCAGTGTCACTGAGGAGGTGCTGCAGTGGTGAGTCGCACCATGTCTCAGTCTGGTATTCTTTAAATTCTTCAGGCAGAGAGGGAAATCATCATTTACAAGTAAGGCACTTATGAGTGGTTACTGAAGATTACACTAGATAACTTTTTCAAACCAAACTATTATTAGATGCTATACCTTTCTGAGGTCAGCTATTCAAACACAGCGTAAGCATGGATGTGCAAATAACATAATGTTAATTGGAAAAGTGCATGAACAGTGAAGTAATGTTTCTGTACTGACTTAACGTTCAGTGCGTGTAAGAACAAGTAACTCTACACAACAAGGGAGTCTAGCAGGAAAATAGCAAAACTGGTAGTAGTGGATACTGAAAACCTGACTTCTTATATCCTCCTGATGGATGAATTGTCTGCTGCTACTCCATGCTTATATCCCTACTACATTTGACCTTGGTTTTTTTCTCCAGTTAACTAAAGGAACCAATTGTGTAATCGAATTTAGGCCCAGAATATGTTTAAGTGCTTGCTCTTAAAACAACGGAATGTTTAGGTTGGGGAACGAAATGAGTGCTTTGCTTGTGAGAGCTACTGAAACACAGTGTGCAGGGTCTGGAGAGTGATGAAAGGTGACATCATCCAACAATAAGATGACAATTATCACCCAGTCCCCATGGCAGGGAGCAGGAAGTATTCAGGAAGAAGGTTGTAATTCTGTTTTTTGTTTGTCTCTGCGTGCCCTCAATGTTTGGTCTAAAAGGGCAGTTTCGAGATTCATACAAGCTCAAAATTGGAGATAGTGGAACTAACTATTTCGCACAGAATAAGAAGGGATTGGTAGGTTTTGTGTGGTTTAGATATTTGACAGTCAAGTTAATTTCTTATTTAATTTTAATTTCCTATCAGTGTCTCTTGGACCATTTACTAGCTGTTCGTGTGTCTAGTGAATCTGTAAATGTTAATCTCTTGTTATTGTATAGATAGGCCCTGGTTTAACGATCACATATATAATGTAAATTATGGAGGCGGGGGAAGGTTTAAAAAGGCACAAATCACCCAGAGGCAAAAAATGCCATCTGTTGCTCTGAAAACAAGGTGTGCATGAAATCCAGGACATCCGACTAACTCAGCACTGGTTGTGGACACGAACAGACTTTGCCATGACTTGTGACCTTTTTTCTTTTTCTCAGGCAAATCTTCCAGGTGCAAACTCACAAAATGCGATACTAAATAGAACCAAATCTGTTCCACTGCTTCCTGATAACATAAATGGACGATCAGTTTCTTCAGTTAAACATGTATCATCATCCCATAGACAAACTGGTTCTACTTCTGAATGTGTTGCAGAAGAGCCTGTAAGGTAGGTGTCTATAATGACCACACAAAAAAAATAAATTCAATAAATATAACCCACATATTATGTAAAGTTTTAAAGTATTTACTTGGAAAGAATCTACTTTTTTTCCTCAAATTTTACTTTTCCTAAAGGTGCTAGATTGGCATACGATTAATTCTTGTACATACATAATTAAACATACGATTAATTCTTGTACATACTTTACTCTGGAAATGTAGTCGGCTTCTTAGCCCTCTGAAGCAATACAAAGACTGCTTCAAAGTTGCCACTTACAGAATGACTTTGTAAGAATGGGTTCAGCTCAGATTATTAATCAGTGACACATGAACTAGCCAAGATCAATCAGTTTTTATTAATCAAAGATTAGGCGTGTAAGATTAATCAGCAGACACAGATTAATACATTTACTGGTCCAGGCCTGTAGCTTGCACAGTTCCGAATTGGTCATTGTTTTATGGTTTTTTAATACCTTACTTATTTACTTCTTTTGACAGTTGAGGTTAGTGCACCTAGCACTATTCAGTCACCTTCAAATATCTATCTTGTGGTCAGCAAGCTAGAGTAAGTCATAAACTAATACACCCTAATTTTTCAGCTTGACGTACTTAAACAATTTCATCATATTTTGGCAAACTTAACAAAATGTGTGTTAATGGCATAATACTTCTCAATCAATCATTTAATTTTGCCCCTTGCAGTTTGGAACACACTTGGGTTATTCAGCTGGAGAATAATGTCAGCATCTCCTATGCATCTGTGAGATGGTCTGAAAATGTGTCATGCTCTTAGATATATTTTCACTCTACAAGCAGTATAAGATTTATCTGCTAATATTTTTCCATTGTTCCATTTAGCACAGTTTGCATAAAGCTTTAGGAAACTTGGCCTATATGCTAACAAGTTCTACAGTGAACTCTTTTCCCCACCTAATGTATCTCTCTCATGCAGAGTAATCAACAACCTCTAATTTCCCTTTTTGGGGATAAAGTAGTTTTACGCTGGCAGTTTTTTTAATCTGGGGGATACAAAGTAATAAGGTGGGTCAGCTGAATGTGAGCTCTCACTACGATGCAGTGGCTAAAAGGGCTAATATGATCCTTGGATGTTGAACAGGAGAATCTCAAATAAGAGTACAGAAATTATATTGACAGGTTTCAGAGTAGCAGCCGTGTTAGTCTGTATCCGCAAAAAGAAAAGGAGTGCTTGTGACACCTTAGAGACTAACAAATTTATTTGAGCATAAGCTTTCGTGAGCTACAGCTCACTTCATCGGATGTGAGCTGTAGCTCACGAAAGCTTATGCTTAAATAAATTTGTTAGTCTCTAAGGTGCCACAAGTACTCCTTTTCTTTTTTTAGAGATTATATTACCTCTGTATTTGATACTGGTGCAGCTTCTGGTGGAATATTTTGTTCACCTCTGGTGTCATCAGTTCAGGAAAGATGTTGGTAAATTTGAGAGGGTTTAGAGAAGAGCCACGAGAATGGTAAAAGGATTGGAAAACATGCCTTATAGTGAAAGATGCACATATCTCCATCTCTTTCAGTTATCAGAGAGAACATTAAGGGTGACTTGAAGCTTAAAAGTGTCTACACAGTGAACAAAAATTTGATAATGGGCTCTGCGATCTAGCAGACAATGTTATAACATAATGTAATGGCTGCAAGTTGAAGCTTAACAAATTCAGATTGAAAATAAGATGCAGACTTTTAACAGTGTGGGTAATTAACAGATTGGAAAAATTTACAAGGGTTGTGGTGGAGTCTCCATCAATGGCAATTTTCAAATCAAGATTAGATGTTTTTTCTCCAAGATATGCTCTAGTTCAAATAGGAATTAATTCAGGGAAGTCCTATGTCCTGTGTTATACAGGAGGTCTGAGTAGATGATCATAGTGATACCTTTCAGCTTTATAATCTTTGAATAGTTGGTGTAAGTCTGAATGGATGGGCGCTGTAAGTGTTGGGGCTGCATTCTGAAGAGAAGGACTATTTATAAACTCCCTCAAGCTAAGTGCAGTCAGACTGTTTCTGCTAGATTTCTACCAGTGATTTAGAGAACTGTTAAATTAAGGTTTTAATTACCTTCTGTGTCTTCCAAGAGGCAGTTGTTGATGATCTGATTCTTGTAGCGTTTAATGGCGGAACAAACATCAGCCTTTAATGCCTTTCATAGATCGATGGAAACAGTGAGAGCATCCCCACTAGAATTCTTACGGCAGTCTTTTTTTTTTTTTTTCTCCCCTTCATATTCCTAGCAGGTTATCATTGGCCCTCTAGACCATTAACCTTTTGGACCCATCTCCACTGGTAAAAATTTTAAAAATTATGCCATCTTTGCTATCACCTGTTCAGCTCTTACTGGCGCCATAATTGCAAGCACCATGTTAATTAGAGATGTTAACATCAGGAAGGTAGTCTCTTTTCATCGTGTCTGAAGAATCTAAAATGTTTCAAAATTTTGTCTCTGGCAAATAAATCCTGCGTCAGGGCATACCGGGTCCCTTGGTATATAGATTCATGCCATTACACTAGAACAGTTCTGTCTTCTAGACACAGAAGGGAAGAATCACTGGATGATTTTGCAAAGGAATCATGTGGTGGTCTCTCTGTACCTTTTAGAAAGTGTTGTCAGCTGAAGCAGCATTTAATTGGAGCAGTACTTAGACATCTTTCAAAGGGAGCGAATGGGAAATGGAGTTCTCCTCCCACATTCCTAAGGCTTCCTTGTTCTTCGCTTCTTAGTCTTTCTTAGGGTGCTAGCTGGGGTATTGCTTTTCAGATCACAAAGCTTGTGCTATAATAAATGCGGTTATAAACTGCAAATCCTTAATTCCACTTACGTGCTAATTTGCTTTCCATGACTGGATCAGTACAGCACAGAAACCACCCCCCTCCACCCAAGGATTTTGATTCCTGGAGGGAGGTTTGTAGGATTTAAGGAGATAAGATAGTTGCATTTTTTCCTTCACTTTTGGGGTGGGATCAAAACATTGGGCTTGAAGAGAGAATTTAGAGGGCTTTAACATGCTACAGATTGATTGATTTGGTCAATCCTGCATGCCTTTCCCAGGCAGGAGGGGAAGACCCAGAAATTGTACTGTACTGATCCAGTCACAGGAGGTGAAAATATCAAGTAAGTGAAATTGAATTAATATATCTTGTAATATTTTGTTTACTGTTTGTAATATCAAACAGATAATCTGCATCCAAATAGCAATGTAAGAAATATTTCATAGTGAATATAGATCTTAATATGAACTTCATAAAACTACTTATTGTTGGAAGGTGTCCGGTGTTCAGGCAACACTGTCAGCATGAAACATGGTAAATTTGAAAAAAAAAACATTAATAGTAGTTTTAGGTACTATACATGTTCCTGGGATTTGAGATAAGAGATTTGATCAGTGGATATTTGATATGTCATAGGTCAGGACCTTGGGATAATAAAGTGTTTGATTTTTTTGTTTGTTTTAATGTGGGGGGCTAGAAGGTTACAGGTTCAAAGTGTACATAGAAATTTCTAATTGATAAGAAAATTTCAGATACCCACACCTCTGTGGATGTGCACATTTATTCTGTTGTGGATTCATTTAGGGTCATTGTTGCCATAAAGAAATTGATAGACTTCCCAATCTTGTTGTGGTTCAAATGCAAGACAAACAAAGCTTTTAGCAAGCAAGCGGGAACGTCTGCCGTGTCGGCTTTCCACCCTCTTTTATTCTCCTTCTACCCATGCGCATTACATACTCAAACAGCAAAAGGAATAATATGACTTTGATTAATATTCTTATTTACCAGCTTCTGTCTACTACATTCCTTGCTCTCGGGCCTTGAGCCCAGTCCTGGGAGGCTTCCCACGGTTCATGTCCTCTGGGTGACTTCCCATGGTTCATGTCCTTGAAAGGAGCAGTGTGCCCACTGCTCCTACGCAACACTCAGGGTGTGCCCTGAATGTTTCCAAGTGCATGAACCCTTCACAATCTCTTAGTTTTTCTAAGATGAAACAACCAGGGTTGTTTTTTGAAAATGGGATCTTAGAACATGAACACTTTTGAAGTATGTTACCTTCTCTGCTGTTATGTGATGGAGATATAGTAACGGTCAGATCAGTACATTGTAATGCCAAGCTGAAGGGATTTTAAAAAGTGTCTGCCTAATCAGATATTGAGTCATGGTATTTGGGGAGCTCTTTATTTGAATGATTCATATTCTATTATTTTGGAGTTTACAGCTAGCCAAGGTGCTATAAAATGCATTTGTTTTCTTCAGTAAAATACAATTGATTTCTTGTTAAATCAACCGTCTGAGCTTCTTGACTTCTAAATGTGCTGTAGCTAGTTCTTGATATCTTACATTTGAAGAGAGGGGGGCCTGTTTTCATGCATCTCTAACATTTTGATTTTGGTGAATAATTTTTTTGTTTTGTTTGTCAGCTCTGATGAAGTTATACTGATTTCTGTGGAAAGCAGAAATTCAACAACTGTAACAACTACAAACAATTCAGGTATCCAAAACTAACCTTGGCATGCATACATCCTAATCAAAACAGATTTGATGAAAATAATTAAACCACCATACTAGCCTACAACTAATGCTTTTACTCTTTTTAATTGTATCAAAATATAATTTTCCTTGGTTGCTGTTTAAGAAGAGTAAGAGCAACCCATCAGTTTTAACCATAACTTCCATTTGCTTTACCCATCTCACTAACCATGCTTGAAATTTTTTCTCACTAACAATTAGCGCTGCTGCTTCTTTTTTTTTTTTTTTTTTTGTTTCTTTTGTGGGAACTATCCAGTTGAAAAAGAGTTTAGCATCTGTGCTGGCCCATTGTCTGTGAGCATTCCTAAATACGCAGCTGCAGAGGCTTCTCCCTAGTCTTACAGAGGTGTCTTTGGACTTCAGGGGCACCTTTAGAAGAAATCTTGGCTGGCTGACTTGTTTGCCAGACCATTGCATTGGGGCTGTGAGTCTCCTTGTCGTTCACTTATGGCTGATTGCTGCATGTATGTCTACAAGTCTATTTGGTAATTTTTTGGTATTCCACTTATTAGATGGACATTTTTGTATCCTGCATCAACCAGATTTATTAATTGAAAGTTGAATTTTTTAATCTTTTGTGAAAATTGTTTCAGATGTTCAAAAAAAATTAGTTTCTACACAAGCAGAAATTTCCACTGAAGCTCAATCCAAAAACAAGGTAGGTTAAGAGTTTTTTTTCCTCATGCTCATCTGCTAAAACTTAAAGCTAAATTTAATTGTTTGTACATAAGATAATGAAACAAAGCCTGTTTTTTCCAATGTTGTGGTAGTGATGCTTGTTACTTTGGGTCATTTACCATTCTGTGCAGATACCGCACATTCTGGTTCCTCTTTTGCACCTTGCTGAAGGAGGTACTGTTCACATTGCTGTGTTACCTCATTTTCACATCATAAAGATAAACTGCAATGAAAATAATATTGGATTTGTGCTACCTTCTACTTTTCTGTAGTTCTTGTCTACCCTGGAAGACTTTAATGTCTGGAGAACTAGTGAAATGATGAGATCACAAGAGACCGAAAAGTTCAGCGTATGAAAGGGAGAAGGGATTTTTTTCTCACTGTTCCAAAACTTTTTGGTTTTTTTGTAAGCACCTATTCAACTTTAGTGAATAATAGATTGGGTAAAGGATAACTTTTTAAAAATTCAGCACCGCCATCCCTCAAGTAAGAGCTCACCATAAGCGTACTTTGATATCTCTAAGCAAAAAACGAGGCTTGACATTATTCATATTTCTAATGTGGAAAAAATAAGCAGAACTTTTTTAGGCCATCTTCATACATCAGAAGGAAACAAAATAAAGTGCAATTCCAATTAAAATAATCATGTACAAGTCCCTTTTTAAAAGCAGAATGTATTCCCTAAAATAAATAACTGTGGTAGTCACTTCTGGCATTCCTTAAAAAGATAAGCCTTAATATTGAGTGGATTATAGAACACACAGAAAATATGTCTCTCATCTTTCCTTTCTTCCAAGGACCCTGGATTCACCCACCCAAACACACACAGTCCCAAAGCTCATCAGATGGAATATCTACTCTTGAAATTTTTAGGAGATCTGCTGTACAAGCAGTTTGGGAAGGAAAAGATCAGGGAAGCAGACCCTCCTCTCTTCCTGTGTACTTGGCAGAATTAGCTGCTGTTTATAATTTTTGACAGATAATGATGTTTATTTTTAAAGCTTTTTTTTTTTGTGGAGAGGATTTGACAATTTAATGACAGTAGACACTGATATTCAAAAAGCTAAAACTTTACCATTATTAAAACACAAATTGTCAACATCACATGTCAATATATACAAAGTAAATATCTTTAAATCAAACTATATTAAGTTTTCAAGCAGCATTTTTCTTTTCCTGTCTATAAATTTTGATCATCAATGGAAATATTTTTTCATCTCTTTTTGTGTGTATGTAACAAGTATTAAATATTTTCATGTTTTGTTCTCTTTTGATAAGCAAGGTGAGGTTCAATCCCAAACACTTTGTCAGGAGTCTGTGTTCCTATGGGACTGGTGACCCAACAAAAGGCTCTCATCTTGCAGGCAAAATTTGGGCTAGGAAAACATATAATTTGCCAAGATAAGGTCAACAAGAGTGGTCTCTGAAGTCTAAAGCAGACTTGTGGACTTATTCTTCAAAAACATTAACATAAGGACTTTAACTCTTACATTACTGATATATAGTCTCAACCTTAACTTCACCGTAGCCATTTTTTTGTGTGGATGTTTTTGCTACACTAGTACAGTTGGATCATGTCATTTGTATACTTCTATTCCAATGGTTAATAAGCTTATCTGGTATTCACTTACAACACACTAAGAGCTTTTCTACATGGTGTGGCAATGTGCATTATATGAGTGTGATTTCTAAAGTGCACTAATGTGGTACACATTAATTGGTCAGTGTAGATTCTGCTGTTGCACACTAAAGATTTCTTAATGCTCTTTAACATAGTGCCATTTGAAACACGTTAAAGCACACTAGAGAACCTTTAGTGTGTACCAGCAGGGTGCGTGTGGACCAATTAATGATCAGTACATTAGTGCACTTTAGAATTCGCATCTCCTTAGAGTGCATTTCCCCACTGTGTACAGAAGTACTTTAGGTTGGGTTTATCGCTGAAGAGTTTAATTAAACATTGACTTTTCAAAATGTAGATTAAATGTTACACCCAGTCTTTCACATAACATAGTTTGAAAATGCTATTCAAAACAGCACTTTTTTATTTAGTTCAAGTCTGAGAATATTTTTATATAAACCAATTTGTGTATATATAATGTAAGCAGGCTAAGCTTTTGGTTAGACTTTAGCAACAGAACATGTTAAAATTATATCCATTTTTTAGATGGTCTGTGTCCAAATTGTTCTAAATCACTTAAATGGTCAGTCTACACACAAAGCTTCCTGTCTTGCCTTCCCTTCCCCCTCTCCCCCAATAAAATAAAATAAAAAAGATAAAATAAAAATCCCTGTTTTGGTTAATGAAAAGTGGGACTTCACTGGTGGTAGCAAAAGTGCAAACACTGGTATATACGGGGCACCTGGGATTTCTACTACCATGTAGTATAAGCCTGCTTGGGAATATTTAGACAAGATGGTGGTGGAAAAACTGCTCTCTTCCCACTACACTTCTGCTATCAGTGGTGGAACTACACCAATGGGAGCAACTGCAGGAATTAGTGGGGGGAAGGGATCGTGTGTATAAGATCTAACTGTTTAAAATCTATATAAAACCATTATACAAACACTTGTTCAGTTACATTAAATGATTCCTTAAGTTTACAACTGAATTACTGTATTGAATAAAATAATAAACAATTCTACATCTTCCCTTAGCAAGAGGGGAAAAAAGGCTTTATTTCAGACAGCTCTAGAAATAAGAAGCTTACTGGCAGTCTTGTGCATTGGCAAGCTGTGTGAAAACTTATCCTAAAGCATACCTACCTGGAAGGAAACTAGTAAAAAACTGTCTATGTAGATTTGCTCTTAGAGAGCCAAGACCTGTATAATTATCATTGAGATCCATTAATGTTTATAAAATCCATCTTTTATAGTTTTTGTCCTCGTACTGTTGACTGATTGGCTAGGTGATCTACTGTGATATATCAAGTGTATTTTTAAATGTCTGAGTTCTTACAGATACTGACACTTACACACTGTACTTATTTCTGTTGTTTTTCACATCTACAAGAAGTTTTATATAAAAATGAGCATTTCTGGTAGTTTAATTTACAAGTAAGTTTGCATCCTGACAGTTCATAAATTTTAACAGAAATATTTACAATTAAGCCATTGTAGAAACAATTTAATTGGAATTGACATTGTTTTTACAGCGTGCTGAAGAACAAAAATGTGCAGTGATTGATCTAACAGAAGAAGAAAAGCACAATTTTGATAAAGGTGAAGGAAAAAATAATTTTGTTTATAGAGATTCTGAAAATGAGAACTTAAAATGTAATAAGTGTAAGTATGAAAAAGTACTAAATCAAATCAATTTTAAACCTAAGAGAAAATAATCTTGTGGAGTGGAGATTGGGACCCATTCCTTAAAAGAAAAAACTTTCTCCTGAAGGGAACTGCTTCTGCATATCTTCACTGCAGTAGAGTACCTTGCAATTCAAGAACAGTTCTAAAGTAGTTTGTTTTTTAAGGGATGTATGCTTATTGACTCATGGATCCAGTGTCCCACTGTAATGATATTAGACCCTGCTACTATAATTGTTCCTAGTCCCCCTCTCCAATACTGCAAGCAGATGCCAGTCATTAATTGGTGTTTCACTAAGATTGAAGGCTGCAGCTGACCAATCTCTTCCCACCTGCCTAACAACTGAAATAGGAGCCAGGAACCCAGAGCCAGTTAGTCACAATACAGCCTGATTTGCATTCTTGCGTATAAATCTTAAATATTCCCCATAATGAGGAGAGACTCCTGTTCCTCATCCATCTGTGGGTGAAGACTTGCTCCCCAGCACAGAATGAGTTGGCTACTTGCCTACCACTGCTCCTGCAATGAGAAGACCCCAAATTAGGTGCGGAGTGTTTTATGTTTAGGTGAGGAGGAAGTGTAGTAACCAAAGACAGGGAGATTAATATGGACTTTCATGGGTCACATGTTTGGAGAACTCTAGTTGCTGGTAAGTAACATTCCTTTTGCTATAAATCATATGCAATTGTCCAACTTCAGGATTTGAACTCAAGTAGTTTAGTTTCAGTGGAAATTGTTACTTGGCGATATACTGCCTTGAGGTGATTTGTAATCTCATTAATTTTTGTAAACTAAGCAGGATTTGTTCTAGGTCAAGACCTGGATGGGAGAACTCAGGGTGCTGCAGGAAATAGTATTAGTGGCTGGCTTGGTAGGTTGCCTTCTTCCATCTCAGTGTGTACAGAACTAATGCTCTATCCTGGAGTTAAAAAGTACTGTGCTGTTGTTAATTTTGTGTTTCGTATGAATTTTAAAACTGGATCAGAATCTTTGTAGTAATTTAAGATCACATGCCACTTTTTTGCAGTAGAATGGGTGTTGGGCAGTATCCTGGAATAAATAAGTTACTACTTCCTAAATTCTTCCTGCAGCTAACTGGTTTCTTTTTTGTTATATTCTTCTTCTAAACTGCCACGTTAGTGTTCCTGTGCTGTTAAAAGTGTCTTGGTGGGATGCAAGAGCATGTTGCATTTTAGTGGTGGGTATTTAGTATAGTAGTTTGTAAAATATGTGAAACTCAGAGATCATTTTGGAATGAATGAAGATGTTGTATTTAGTGTAAGATCTTAGTCAGAGATGTTCAGCTAAAACTCTGTTAACTGAGTTGGTCGTCTGCCTCCAGTGTGAACAGTAAGTAAGAGCATAAGAGTGGCTATACTGAGTCAGAGCAATGGTCCATCTAGCCCACTATCTTGTTTTCCGACAGTGGCCAGTGCCAGATACTTCAGAGGAAATTAACAGAACAGATCAATTTATCAAATGATCCGTCCCTGTCGTCCACTCCCAGCTTCTAGCAATCGGAGGTTAAGGGACACCCAGAGCATGGGGTTGCATCCATGACCATCTTGGCTAACAGCCATTGATACACCTATCCTCCATTAACTTACTTAATTCTGTTTTGATCAAGATGTAAAATATCGAGATGGACAATTAAATGAAATGAAGACTGAACTATCCCTCTTACTCTCACTTAATGATAGCCCGTACGCGTCTGGCTGAAGCACTTTAACAGTGTGAACAACTCTGCTGCTTGTGTGTTGTGTAGAAAAATGGAGATTTCATTCTCCAGGGTCCTCAGTCTAGCACCTTTCACAGTCTCTGAGAAATCCTCAGTATGTAAACATAACCTTATTTCACAGATTTGTGGTTTTTTAACCCAGTTCACTTTCAGTAGGTGGTAAATTACAGTATTTAAAACTTGCATTTTGTTTACAGGTAAGTTAAAAGAAGACCAGAATTCTGTGTCAAACAAAAGTAATTCAAAGACAGCAAGCCCCAAATCAAATCGCCTTGAGCCACCAGCACAAGCATCAAATCAGGTAATTTTTTTCTTTATTAAGCTTTCTACAATTTTTATATTTAAATTTGTAGTGTTTACAAATTCCAACTGACTAGCTTTTCATGAATCTATGATATACAACTTAATGGGAATTAAAACAGACTTTTAAGGACATTTTTGATGAAAATGTATCATTACATTTGTTTTAAACTAGATTCCTTGGCAAAGGGTAAGCTTACTCCTTCGAGCCACAAGGAGGTAGTACTGTATTATGAAAAGAGTAATAAAGACTTCAGTGACCATGAAATACTTTTATTGCAATAATGGCTCCTAAAATGGCAGCGATTTCTAATAAAAATACTAACTATTAGAAGAAGCAATATTGAAGCAAGAGAATGAATCAGATAGGCAGGCTAAAATGAACTTTTCTAAAAAATATTGTAGAAAATGTTGCAGTAGAAAATCTATCATGGGGCAAAGACCAGCAAGAAAAATTTCAGTCAAGGGGGGAAAAACCTTTCTGAAATTGAGCAAGTGAAAAGGGGTTTGAAAATTTCAGCCATCGGTGGTCCAAGACTCTCTGTGTTCAGTCCTGCTCCAGTGTCTAAAAATGAGTGCGAGAATGAGGGAGCAGTAATTTAAACATCAAGTATCTAAGTGTGCATGTTTTATTACTGTCCACCCACAAATAAGTTCCACTCCTGTGAGTTGCCAGAATGAGGCACTGTTCACAATCGATTGTGCAAGTGTTCAAAACATGATCATGTGTGGTCTCTCAGGTCCATGAGTTTGTCTCATATTTGGGGTATTTGAATATTCCATTGGGTTCTACTAGGCTGCTTAGCCGTGGTGGGGCTCAGGTGCCTTGCTAGGTTCTGTGGTGCTTCTTGTGCTTGGCTCCTCCTTGACTGAGGACCAAAAAAATAAATAAAAAGAACGCAATGGCATCTCTAAAACATCACCCACTCATGGTACCAAAATGAGAGAGCATTCACTGTGGATAGTGCAGATCTGCAGTCTGTACTCCCACCCCATTCTTCTATCTTGCATGCTTTAATTAGCAATGGCATATTTACTTTAAAGTATCATGATTGGGCATGTGAGTTAACATCCCACTGAGATGTATGCATCACCTCACATTTCTTGGAGCTGTTATTCCAGACACAGTCAGGGAGGTGTCACTGTTCTGGTTAATTCACGTTTTCAAGTTTCTCTTCAACCAGAACCGCTAACTCTTCTCTTAAATTATCTATATAATAGCAACTTGGGAGAGGAGCTGGTATATCATATTGCTGCATACTAGCCCAGTTTGAGCCCTGGACGTGCCACTATAAAAGATATACCACACAACAGCACCTTCAGTTTTGTAATGGCAAGACAGATCAAAGTGTCATCAACAAGGGACATCAGTTTCTTTTTACCTCCTAATAACATTTGAGCATCTGCCATCCACCCATCCATCCGCAGCTCTGAGACAAAACTATCTAATATCTATAGGCAACCCACACAGCAGCTGGACAAGAAGCATGACAAGTGAGAGGCTGGAGCCTCTCCGTGACTGCAGCATCACATTATGGATGAAAGAGAGCCTTGCTCTGTCGAGTGCAGGCTCTTCAGGATGGGTACTGTCGCCTTTTGTGTTTATGCCTAGCATATTCTGCCCACTACCTTGAAACAAATAATTAATATTAGTTCAGTTCCATTAAAGGGTTTGGGGATGGCTTCTGAGCACTGAGACTGAAAATATAACTCTGGATGGAGCTCTCCCTTCTTGGACAGGAGCATCATTTGTTATGGGACAGCAGTGGCAGTTGCCTCTTTCTCCCTCCCCCCCAACCCCTACAGCTTTTCATAGGTCTATATGCTCCATTATATCTCTTATCTTTTTGTCCGTCCCGTCCCCCCCCACCAATTTTTTAGAATATTACATGATAATTGTGATGGATTCCACCCAGGGTACCTGGAACTGCAGTACAGCTTTTCTCCCTGAGTTATGATTCCCACACGCTTCACTTCACTTCACTCCAACTCACTGGTTTAGATAAAGCAAAAACAAGCTGATTAACTACAAAAGATAGGTTTTAAGTGATAGCGAACAGATCAAAGCAGATTACTGAGCAAATAGACAAAAAATGCAAACTAAGCTTAATATACTAAATAGATTGGATATGACTAGCAGATTCTCTAAGAGATGATACAAGTAGGCTTCAGATTCTTAAGGGGCAAGCTGCACTTGCTTTACAGCTTGGAATCCCCAGGTGTTTCATTCACAGGCTAGAAATCCCTTTAGCCTGGGTCCAGCACTTCCCCCAGTTCAGTCTTTGTTCCACAGGTGTTTTTAGGAGTCTCCTTGGGTGAGGAGTGAAGAACACCAGATGATGTCACTCCTTGTCTTATATAGCTTTTGCATATGGCAGGATCTCTTTGTTCCCAAAGCTTGGTTCCCAGAATAGTCTGTGGAGAAATACTGACATCCCAAGATGGAATCCAGAGACATGTGGTCTCATCACATGTCCTTGTAGAGTCAAAGCAGCCATGACTTGGAGGCTGTCTGTAGCGTTTTCAGGAAAGCTCCCCGGGTGGGAGATAAGCTTCTCCTAAGGCCTATTGTTTTTTTTCCGAATGGCCCATTGCCCTGAATAGGTCCTTCCCCACCCACTATCTAGACTGAAAGCATCTTGTCTAGTGGACGTTACCCAGGTGTAACTACATTTGAAATACAAATACATAGCCAATATTAATAACTTCAGATACAAAAATGATACATGCATACAAATAGGATAATCATATTTAGCAAATCATAACTTTTCCAATGACACCTCCCATGACTTATAATATCACTGTGAAGAATATGGAGTGCAGTGTCACATTCGTCACATATAGTATTGTATAGGCTGACACAGCTTTGCTCCCTTGAATTTTTCTGAAATGATGTCCCTGCTTTTGAGAAAGTGATTTGGATGACTTGCAGAGCTTTCCATTGGGTTAGGGCTGGGAGCCATGGTGTTATACCAACAAAATAAAAACCAGCAGGATCTTATTAAAGGGGAAAAGGCAAAATGCCACATTTATTGTGAATACAGAAAGAATCATAGTAAGCAGTTAGTTATAGCTGTAACATTCCATTCAATCTCATATTTATTCACACATTCATTCATACACACACACACACACAGGTTCTGCAAGGTTGTTATCATAGTTACCAGCCTTAGAGTTGCTCATGCCAAGCCATAGGCCAGGTGGCCTGGACATGAGGAGGGAGCAGGGCCTTGTCAGATGCCCATCTGATGCTACTGGAAGTTGGTTTGCAGAATCAGACCCCAAAGTTCTCACTTTCTAGAGTCCATTTTTTATAGAAATTTCTTCCTATGCCAGTCTATGGGAATTGCTTCATCATGCTGTTGCTGAATCAATCAGCAGATGGCACATTCCTGACGGCTCCGTGCTGCCAGATGTTATCTTGTTCTGTGGTTCTCCCATTCTTGAGGCTGTTGGGTGGATTCCAGTCTGCCCTCCGGGGGTCCTCTGATTATTTCCACTTGACACCTTTTTCAGCCGATGGACACTGGATTCTTAGGCTGGCACCTCCCTGATCATTCAGTTATTATCCACACACATCCTCTATCTCTCTTTTAATCACAATTGTTAACAAAGCGAGATGAATACAACAAAAGGGCGGGGAGTCTCTGGGTGCTGTTTCTGTTAGAGTATTGCTTTGAGTCTCTCTCTGTGTGAGTAGTTGTTGTTACAAAGAATTGCTTTGAGAACAGACTCTGTCTTAGAATGTACTAACACAATTAGCTTGCAAGTTTCACACATAGAGGGAGAGAAACAATACCAAAAACCAAGAGAGCTCTTAATTAGTTTGAGTAGCAGCCGTGTTAGTCTGTATTCGCAAAAAGAAAAGGAGTACTTGTGGCACCTTAGAGACTAACAAATTTATTTGAGCATAAGCTTTCGTGAGCTACAGCTCACTTCATCGGATGCATTCAGTGGAAAATACAGTGCGGAGATTTATATACATAGAGAACATGAAACAATAGGTACCACCATACACACTGTAGCCAGAGTGATCACTTAAGGTGAGCTATTACCAGCAGGAGAGCCGGGGGGGGGGGGAGTGGCGGGGGGGGGGACCTTTTGTAGTGATAATCAAGGTGAGCCATTTCCAGCAGTTGACAAGAATGTCTGAGGAACAGTTTGGGGCGGGGGGGGGAGAGTCAGAGACACTGTGCCACCTCAGAAGCCTGAACTAAAACTGGCTCAGGTGCAAAATCCAAAAGGTATTGCACTCTCATGGACTGTTACAGAGATTTATCGCATGTGCGCTCCTGTAGAGAGCTATCACCTGGGGGGGAATAAACATGGGGAAATAGTTTTACTTTGTGTAATAATGAGTAAACTATTTCTGCATGTTTAATCCCCCACCCCCACCCCCCACTGCTGGATATGGCCCACCTTGATTATCACTAAAAAAGTTCCCCACCCACCCACCCCCCCGCTCTCCTGCTGGTAATAGCTCACCTTAAGTGATCACTCTGGTTACAGTGTGTATGGTGACACCCATTGTTTCATGTTCTCTATGTATATAAATCTCCCCACTGTATTTTCCACTGAATGCATCCGATGAAGTGAGCTGTAGCTCACGAAAGCTTATGCTCCAATAAATTAGTTAGTCTCTAAGGTGCCACAAGTACTCTTAATTAGTAATACCCTGGAATTTAAACTATGGGGAATCAAACTCATTTGTGATTTTAATACAGAACTACTTTAATATGATCCAACAATGGGAGAGTGGTATCTGCAGAAGTTGCCAGCACACGGTGAAGGGGTGACTCCAGTCATTTTTGTGTCTTTTTCACCTCAAATTGATTGGCCAGGATCCTTCTAAGGAAGCATCGTGGGAAATAAAAAGGGGAGTTGTGATTCTTGGAAGAGCTTGATGATAGGAGAGAAGAGATTGACTGACTACTGCCAGGGAACATCCGGGTGTGAGAAAAATCTGTTTCTATCCACCCAAGAAATTTTTGCATGCCTTATGCTAAAAGTGTAAAACCAAATGTAATAACAGGATTTTATGACCTGTCAGGACTATAACTCTTTAGTGGATCAGTACAGATGCTTCCAGGAGCAGTAAATTGTTCTCAGCCTAAAATATTTTGTTAATAGATGTACAGACCTGTCTACAGTATATCCTCAGAGATAATTAACTATCAAAAAGAAAAATGTACAGGGAGAAAAGACAGTTCTGTGGTTTGGGATTTTTTTGTAACTGACTCTAGTACTATGAGGAGGGTGGAACCATTATGTCAGTTCTGCTTTTTATTCTGTTCTTCTGGATGTTCAAAAGGATATGAAACCAGAATAAACCTTCTAAACTAGCTATGACACTCTCTTCACAGCTGCCTTCTTGGATTTCTTCTGAGATAAAATCTAAGCAGCAGTTTTTAAAGATCTGTCAGTTTAACTTTTCTTTCTTTTTGAAGACCTACATAGAGTGCAAGCTTTCTGCTCTGGTAATTGCTAGTGAGATAGGAACATAAGCTCTTTCTTTCAGCATCTTACATTGTATGATATCTGTACAGAACAATCCGATTATAGGATGGTTGTCAAAATTCACTAGTAATAATTAAACTTGATCAAGATACCTATAGTATTATTCATATTGGTAAAGTTAACTTTTTTAAAACCTTTCAGTCCTATGGATGTGCTGCTGTCTGGCTGAATCTGTAGGTATTTTTTGGAAAATTTATCAGAGTGCAATAACAGAACACTAATTGAACTGTGACTATGCAAATCTATCTAAATATAATGTTGACCTCTACAACACTCATTTTGGGACAACCAAAAATAATCTTAACACAATGCTTGTTAGTAGTGTCTTCTGTGCTTTTGTGTCGGGGGGGAGGAGGAGGAGGAGTATTGGATTTATGGAAAATAAAATCAGTTAGCAAAACTTAAACATTTATGTAGCAGCAATAGATCATTTCCTGTGACTGTTCTTGTCTGTTGACCTCTTAGAGACTGTAAAATAGGGCTAGTTTAGAGGGAGTCTTTGGAAGGGTTTTTTAAAAAGTGGTAAAGTAACATAAATTCAGTAAATAAAGCATTGCGGCATGACATACCAGAAAACAAAGCAATTTAACAAAATACTATTGTTGGTTTGAATTTAGTATTCTTATCCACACAGTCATTCTAAGAACTACTGAACTAATAAATACCTAAAATGAAACTAATGCAGCATTATTTACCACAATACAAAAAAACTTGTTTGGTAAAGCTGATACAATGAACTCCTTAACACTTTCAAAACTGTTTCCTAAAATGGGAACACTTAATCTGAATCAAAAGTTAGCGCACATTGGTTGATTTGTTCATTAAAGAAATATTACAGTAATGCTAACTTATTCACCTTTTTTTCTTTTTTTATGCTCCGTAGGTTCTTGAACATTTTCCACATCTTCCTCCGCTACCAAGGATACCTCCATACCCAGAACTCAAGGATGGAGTCAGAGACACTGTGCCACCTCAGAAGCCTGAACTAAAACTGGCTCAGGTGCAAAATCCAAAAGGTATTGCACTCTCATGGACTGTTACAGAGATTGATCCCATGTGCGCTCCTGTAGAGAGCTATCACTTGTTCATATACCATGAACACTCCAATAACAGTACTGTACCACACTGGAAGAAAATAGGAGAAATAAAGGCTTTGCCCCTACCAATGGCTTGTTCTTTATCACAATTTACAGCCTCCAAGAAGTACTACTTTACTATACAATCAAAAGATGTATGTGGACGTTATGGACCATTTTGTGATATACAGTCAATTACTTTAATTTCTCTGGAAAACTCATAAGCTACCTCAATAACTGTTACATGGTTGTTTCAGTTTGAAATATTGTATTTTTACTTGTAAACAATCCAGAGCCAAGGAATGAATTGTACTACAGACTGTATTCGCTCAGTTCTGTTTCTTATCTATCATGCCAACTATCAGTTATTTATATTCTGAGCATTGTTCTATACATTTTGTAAGTTGTTTCTAATAACTTGACACTGAGAATTCTGTTTATAAAACTAATTTCAGTTCTGTGTTTAGTTTAGTTATTTTCCTTCTCAGTCCTTCCCCTCCCATTCCTTTCAATGGGCATCATTACATGTAGGATGTACTTGGGACATAAAGGAATAAAATTTTCTACTTGGTAACTATGAATTTTGATGACGATCATGAGATGAGAAATCTAACATGTCATGAGTTTTGTGGTGGTTTGTTCACCCTTCCTTTTTGTTTTTTTGGGGGAAATAGTGGTTTTTTTTATGTTCCATTTCCTTCACTAAATGGTACACAAGCTTTCAGAAGGTTTTAGTTCTTGTACTTGAGTGTACTCATACAGTACTACAGGAGCATCTCCATTATTCTGAAGCCTCTGAAAAATGTTTGTAAGGATGAAAGTCTCTGTAGTAGGGTAATAATACAGGAACTATAGTGTTTTAAATACCACAATCACCTGAGACAATCATCTGGACAATGATCTTTTTAGAGATGCTGCATTGTAAAGGAACACCAAGTGAGATTGTTTCGTTGTCACCCATTTTGGGCAAGAATTAAGCTTCTGGGGAAGTTGATAAAAGTGTTGATAAATAAATGTTTTCCAGTGCTGTATAAGTACTTCACCTGCTTGTATCTTCTGGTATTAAAGAGGCTTCACTTGCCTTTAGGTGTGGTACAATGGTAGTCATTACTCATCCAGACAGACATTTCATAATGCCACAAAGAGGTAGGGGACCCATTACTTATGTTAGTGATGGTTCTAGAATATTCGTTTACAAAATTATTAATTACAAAGTCGGTGTGGTGGCAGTTGGCTTTCTGCTTAAATATGCATATTGAAATGAATTCAGTGATATTTGTAGTGTGTCCATTACAGCAAGGATATAAAGAAATAGAAAATATGTGGATTAATTTAATTTTAATAATAACTACAAGCAACGCAAGTTTTTCGTATACAGTTTAAATCACGCTATGTAGGTTACTCAAAATATTTTAAAAACCCAATAAGTTTGATTCTTTCAGTATTAAACAAAAGTTTTCATATATGGAAAAATTCTCACAAAAGCAACTTGAAAGATCATTTTGTTGCAATAATTTGCTGTTCTTTGAATGGCCTCTACATATTCCCACTCTTGGGTTTGTGCCCTTGGTGCATCTTGAGTTGTGGAATGTTTTCTAGCAGTGCCTGTTGGAGTGCTCTTCTGCATTTTCCCTCACCGGTTAGAGCATTCTGAGGATGAGCCTATGTAAAAGCATGGCACTCAGGACACCTCAGTTCATTCCAGCCAAGGTTGAATGGACTATATTAGAACCTCTCCAGAACAACCTCTTCAAGCAAGACAGCATCTTCAGGTAGTTTTAGTCATAGTTAGCTAGTTAGGATTAAAAACTTTGAACAAAACAATATAATTATTTATTTACATTTCTTAGGATCTTAGAGCTTCTACACCCCAGCGCCAACTAACAGTAGCCAATAGTAACTGATCCAGAAGATACTTGGACTACAGTATCTCCAGAAGGGAAAGATACAGGTGATACAAGGTGGAGAGAAATAAAAGATTGTATAGCATATTCAAATTTTCCAGTTTCCCTGTCCTAAATCTCTGTGAACTCACAAGTTTACTTCTCCCTTTCAGTTTTAAAGTTGCCAAGACCTTTCATTTCACCAATATCTTCTGCTTCTGATCTGAGGTCTGATTAGTCAGATAGGGACAGGCAAGTTATTCTACCACCTCAGTTCCAGTCACCTGACAAAAAACCATTTTAGAGCAGACATTAGACCAATGCTCTACATAGTCCAAACAGACACAGACTCTGCCTGTATCCTGGTAGGTTCTATGACAGAGAACCTGATTCTGGTGTCTTTCAGTTTCCTCCTTGGTCTGGATGGGTCTACTGGCTTTCTTTGAGATACTATACAGAGGTTCAGAATAGCCTTTATAGAGGAGTCATTCCCCCCCAAGACCTCAGGGGAAGCCCCATTCACCAGATCCGGTTCTCTGGAATGCTATCCTTTGATTGTCCCAGACATTTTATCAGAATAACCACCTATGAGTTGTGGAATTTCAGGACATTGATCTAAAGCCTAGGGACCAGACATCCCCAGATGACAGTGGAATTGCTGCAGCATCTTCCCTGTCTAAATATGCCATAAAATTTCATGAGATGGTATCTAGAAGGGCTTCTACTTAACATCAGTTTCTGTGGAAATAATCTTTTATCACTCATCTTGACTTTGATATTCTGGGAACCCTTCTAATTCCAAGATCGTTCTACCAGTATTAAAAGGACTTTTACAACCTGCCAGAACAATGTGGTCCAATCCAGCAGTGAATTTGGCAGTGCATTGGAGGTGTCAGACTATTTAGATTTACCCCTATTTGTATAACTGGCTCACAAAGGCCTTACAGAAGTCATCGTACATATTTACTTTTTGAGAAAGTGGGACTCGGAATAAATTGAAAGAAATCTTACCTTCTTATACAGAAAGTCTTTTGTCTGGGTGATGTGTAGATTCTCAAGCAAGAAAGGTTTTCCTTCCAGAGGCAAGTCTGCCATTCTCAAACATGAAGATAATTCCAACCAACTGTAATATTCTTCCTCAGAGTGATAGGCCTTATGGTTTCAGTAATATATTCTTCCATATGCTTTTCTCAGAATGAGAATATTATAACATTGACTGGTAATAAATTACCTGTCAAGTTCAGACAACACATACATGAAAACTAATTCTTCCAAAATTGGTGTTCCTATCTCTTACTGCATGGACGCAGCACATCCCACCCTGGGATGGGGAACTTAGGCTGTTTGAAGTAACAGCCCACCGTCATTTTCTTTTGAGTGAATGTTTGCATGTATTCCACTTCTAATGACTCAAAAGCAATGATTTTGTAGGTTGGAGATGGGTGCTCAATTTATTTGAATTTCTGCCAAACCAGACATTGGATCTTAATGCTGTGGCTAGGGAATAATATAGTGTAGAAGTGTGGACAGATCACAGTGAAGCTGCCCTGCAGTTTTCAGAGATTGGTATGCTTTCCTGGGAAGCTGCAGAAGCTGTTTGACCCCTGGTGGATTTTAAACTGTGGGTGGATCTAATCTTGCTAACTCATAGCAAGATTTAATACAAGTAAGCATCCATTAACACAGCATTTAGGTAGGCATTGCTTGATCCCTCATTCTGTCTTCCACACAAGAAGTAGCCTAGGGTTGCTCCTGAATGACTTCAGCCTGATCAGGTAAAATGATAGAACTTTAGCTACTCTGAGGGTGTTCTCTGAATCTATTCAGTTTTCTGTTTGTATCTTGCAATACTTTGCTTGTCACCTCATACCTATATAATAGTCTCTTGTGAGAGACCTTGTCAAATACTTTTTGAAAGTCTACATTATCAGCAGTTTCTATTTTATATACTACATTGACACATTAAAATAATTCTACCAGATTTGTGAGGCATGATTTTCCTTTGCAGAAACCATACTGGTTAGACCCTACCTTACCATAGTAATGTGCTCATTGTGAATTTTTTTTTAACTATCATTTTAACTAGTTGATTAGGTAAAGATGTAAGATTTATTGCTCTGCAATTCCCTGGAATACCCTCAGAGACTTTTTAAAATACAGATACAACACTTTCTACTTTACCACTCCTGTGGCATAGAAATTATTTCTAATGACATCTTTGCTAACAACTCAGTCATTTCACAGATGAACTCCTTCAAAACTCTTGGATACATATAATCTGGATCAGTTTGTTCCAGGTCCTCTTTATTAACCAACAAAGAGGAGTTTTGGGTAGGTAATTCCCTAACGTCATCTATGGTGAAGACCCACACACAACAAAACAACCCGTAACATTTAGCTTTGCAGCTAGGTCCTTATTGTCCTTAATTTTAACCCCAACTGACCCAGCAGATGCACTGATTCTTTTGCAGGTTCCTTGCTTCTGATATATTTAAAGAATTCCTTGTTTCTTTTATAGTGTTCGCTGTTTACTCTTCAGAATCTATTTTATACCTCATAACTTCCCTCTGAGATATCTTATTGCCTGCTGTAACTTACGTTCCTGTTTGTTAGCTTCATTAGGATTTGATTTCCAAATGTTGAAAGATCTGTTTTTCTTGAATAACTTTTTCAATCTTGCCTTTTAGTTATATATTTCTTGTGTGGCTGTCTCTTTTTTGCTTAGTAGTGTGCATGCCTTCTTAAATGTGGTATGGATTTGACTTAAGAAAAACATAAGATAGTCCAAGAATTTTACTTTAGTACCTTTGACTAGCTCTCTCCATATTGAAATCTCCCTTTCTAAAGTTTAGAGTTACTGTATCAATTTCTGGAATCTTATTTCCCCTTAAGAAGTTGAACTTAACTACTGTATATTGTGGTCACTGTTAGACTCACTTTTGAGAATTATGTAACAGTAGCTATTCTGTTGTGCATAAGACTGAATTGAAGAAAGCCTCGTCTCTTGTGTGTTTTTAGAACTAGTTGTTTAGAGAAACAATTTTAGTGATTGCTTCTTCAAACAAAACTTTGTCCTGTTGTGCCATTGGACCAGTTCCCCCAGCAATGTCCTAGCCTTGGCTAGTAGTTTGACCTCTGAGTAGTGTGTGCTCATCATTTTGAGTCAGAAACTATTAGTGTAGCCCTCCTAATATATTTACATCTGACTGCAGAAGCTTTGTATCCATCCATATTCAGTCACGTGGTGTTCTCCATTCAATACTTCTCATTGGATTCAATTGAATCTTTTAAATAATGTGCTGTTCGGCCACCTCTTTGGTATAGTCTTATCTTTTCTGTGTAATTCATAGTCAAGTCCTAGCCTAACTGATGTCATGTTTCAGTAATGCTTATTATCTGAAAGGCCTCTGCCATTGCCAGGCATTTTAATATTGCTTTTAAGCTTCTTGCATTTGTACATAGACCTCACTTTCACTTTTTAACAGATGCCTTGTTCATTTACCTCCTTATACTTTGCTGATGCCCCACACACTTCTTGTGATCTTTTCCTGGCCTGGTTTGTGTTTTGGGTCCTTCCTTTCACTGGATACAGATTTTTGTATTACCTACTTCCTTGATCTAAGTTCTGTCTAAATTATGTGCTCTCTGGTTTCTGTCATCTTTCCCTTATGTCCTAGTTTAAACACTCAGCCAAAGCCTTATTAAATTTATATGCTGGCAATATGGTTTTACTTTGCTAAAGGAGCAGGCTCCACTTTAATCAAAGGGTCCCTCTTCATAGCCACACCGTGAGAGCATGAAGTTCCAGCTGCTTAGCTACTTCCAGTCACCTAGAGACAACTAAGGAAAATCTACCTTATCTGACTAAATTCTTCTTGCTACTTCTCCCATAATGAACCACCAACTTGTTTTCATTTATAGTGTCTTAATGAGGATCTCACAGGGAAAGTAAAGAGCTATTAATTTTTACTTATTTGCACAGAAATACTCACACACAACGTTTAAATGGATCCAGAACTTTAAGGCAATGTAAGGGCTATCAAATGTATCAAGCTTGCTGTTACAGTACAGTAGTTGTTTCTGCTTTATTTTCATGTACAATTTCAGAGTATATAAAACATAGAAAATGGAATATTTTCAAGGCAGAGTAGGTAAAAAGAATATCCTAAAACCATGGTTTTCCTGTCACAAGACACAGAAACTGTCAAGAAAAGTTTGAGCTTTCAGTGTACAAAAGATTCACACTTGGTCTAACTAAAATATGGCAGCATCTATAGATAGCTGTATGTACTCTTCCAGCATATGCTATTTGTTTTAGGGTGTTAGGGCTTTCATTATGAAAGCATGATTGTGTATACATGTATGTACATATATGCATGCTGTATTTTACATATTTAAATAGTCAAATATAAAATGACCCAGGTAAAATGATTTACTGTAAGTAACTGAAGTATCTGTCAAGTAGCCAGTCAGTGGCACAATTAGTATTTATACTGTAATGTATGAACGTTTATAAAATATTGGACTGTTAGCCATCAGTCAGTTACATAGTTTTGGTCCAAGTATTTGCTTTATAATTTCATTAGATCATTTTACTGTTCATTACATGAAATGTAAGCCAGAATATCAAATTCTTGGGGGTGAATGCTACTTTAACCCTTTCGTTATAGTACATCTGTTTATATACAGAACAAATTCTATTCTGTGTATCTAATTATTCCTTTAACAGAATGAAGATTAGGGGACAAATATTACAAATTAAAGGAGTGTTAGTTAGGAACTTCACAAGTTAGGACACACTTAGAAGGGAAATAATGCAGGTAAGAGACTAGCACTGTCATGTTACAAGGGCAAGAAAGCCCCATAGTACTAGGACTATTTTAAATCTAGTTTCCCTCTTACTCTACCTGTTCTCAAAGGCATGGGCTACGCTAGGGAGGGAGGTTTGAACTAAGATATGCAACTTCTGCTACGCTATTTGCGTAGCCGAAGTCAAAGTATCTTCGTTCGAGTGACCTGGCCATCCTCATGGTGGCAAGTCAGCCGCGGTGGCGGCAGCTCCCCCTTGATTCTGCTTACTTCCTCTGCCAAGGTGGAGTACAGGCATCGATTTGGGGATCAATTTATCTCATCTAGATGAGACGCGATAAATCAATCCCTGATAGATTGATCACTACCTGCTGAGCCGGTCAGTAGTGAAGACATACCCTAAGCCAGTAGTTTTTTCCTGCCCCTTGCAAGTAATACATAACCACCACCAATTTGGGAAACAGAGTAAGACCCATTCCCATGTTTAAGATGGTTCACTTAGTTGTATCCATTCCTACCTTGTGAGTAGTCAAACAAGTGTTGTCTCACTGAAGATGTGTGGGTCAACTATTTCACTGATTTATAGGGTGTAGCTCTGACTTCAGTAGAGCTATGCTACTACTGATCTGACTCAAGTGTAACTAGTTACAGGCCTATTCAAAACCTACTAGCTTTCCTTTTTCTAGACATGGGGTTTGTCCAACTGTGGTAGGTAAAAAAGGCCATGATTGATTAAAGTAACATTTTATAGTTTGGCATAAACACACACTACAATAGACAAGTAAAAATGACAACCTTCAAGGATGATCAACCTTTAAAATCACCATTAACCAAAACTGTATTTTACAGTAGAGATTATTTAAGTTTAATACCTAGTACAGGCTTATATCAGTTATTTCCATATTAAAAAAATCCTTAAGTCACTTTGAGGAAGTTTAAGTACACAGGGCTAAATGGCTTAGGAAAACCCCATCCTGATGTGATGAGCAGGTGTGTTTAGGCTCCTTTAAACATCTCCAACAGAAAAAGGCCACCTGTACATCTTTTGCCAGGATTTCCTAATGGGCAGTCCTGAATAATACTTTAGCATGACATTCCTGTTTTGTCATGAAGTCACTTTACAAGTAAATACTTCATGCTAACTTGTACATCCAAACCTACGTGTGCTATCAGTGGGGAATATGTTGGCTTAAAAAGTTTTTTTTTAAAAAAAGCCTGAAATAGAGGCAAGCAAATTTTAAGGTAGATCAAGAGTTGAGTAAAACTATGTACAATGCAGAGTTAAGAGCATTTAGGGTTTGTTTTGTTTGTAAATTAGCTTCAGCATGTACAAACAGAACCAATTCCAGACCCAAAATGTGCAATGAATTATTGACAGTTTGTACTGCTTGAGAATGCTCTGGACACAATCTGAAAAAATTCAGCATACAAAAGGGAGTTTTAATAAAAGCTTGTAGAGCATGTATTGTAGAGTTATAAACAGCAAGAATGCAGGTTCCCTACTATGATAGGCACTGAGCATATCTTTGAACTCCTCTAATGGTTTTTTAGGTAATGTAGTGTGTGTCTTATTCTTTCCCCATACTTATCCCCAAGCAGATAGATCTTAACTTCTAGTAGCACATTGCTAACAATGTAATAAGCACGTACTGTATCTTTTCCACTATACATGGTGTGAACCATTTAGAGGGCAGGATCAAACTCTTATGAATGCCTAATTTAGTGGCAGCCCTTTAAAGTTGTGAAATGTACAAAGGAAAGCTAATTTGGCCTTGGCTTGTTCAGACTCTTGACCCTATCTGGCAAAGTGTTCCAGTCAACTTGCATTATTTTTTCCATATAGTCTTTCATACCAAGAACACAGTACATTTTTAGAGAAACAATACCTTTACTACAAAACACAAATGATTATATACAAAATGGTTACTGAAATTCTGCTTCTGGACTGCAATGACAGAAATAACTACCTGCTGACATTTATTTACGTTTCCTTAATACTAGGTACATGACACCACTGATCAGAGTAAAAGCAAATGCAATCCAGGCTAAGATGAAGGAATATCCATATTGGCCACTAACATCAAACTCATATCCAACACTCCTGTGCAGATCTTCATGCCTATTTGTGTAAATGGAGGCTGCCATCATAACACACAGGCCTGGAGGAGAAAGAAAGAAAGCATTAAAACAATGTCTGTTACTTTTTAAAAGATTTAAAGCAGTTATACAGGCTCACAGTGTGTAGTTCAACCACTCTATTCATCCCCTGCCCAGATGCTGCTCTTTGCAATCATAACTGTATTTAGGGTAATTCAGGGCTTCCAAATCCTTTTCTTAAGCCAAGTTGAAATAGTCATGTTACTAAAATACGGTCAGTAGAGCTGGATGAAGTTTTTCCAATGAAAACATTTTTGGCAGAAAATGGAGATTGTGATACCGAAATGTTTTGTGAATGTTTTTTTTTAAATTGTCAAAACCAAAGTCCAAAAAAAAAAAAAAATCAGAACATTTAAATTTAAAACATAAATTTCAAATTAAAATGTAGTGTTAAGCTAGAAATCTAACAAATGTTTGGCAAAAAGCTTACCAATTATGTACAACATTTTTCTGCTTCTGCTTTGTGTTGTACCATGGCTCCATTCTGAACCCTACTTCCCACTTTTAATGGAAGGGCTATTGAAGTGAGACATGTCAAAGAACCACTCACATGACAGCAGCTGGATCGTAGAAGTCAACACAAATCTTTCTCCTTGCTTTAGGCGGAAGAGTTGAAGAATGAAAACCAGAAATGCCACACAACACAGAATAGTAGACAGGATCATGGTGGCCTGAACAGCCTGCACAGACTGATATTCTGTGAAAATAAAAGCAGGTTTTATTGTAAACCTTCCTCCCCAGCTGCTTCCACTACCAGCACCAACCCTTACCTGTTCCCAGGTAGTCTGTTCTTACTGGGATTTGCTGGCTACCCTCCTTCTTGCAGCTTTCCCTTCTTGTTTAAGCCACTGCCTCTGTGCCACTTTCCTACTTCCACTCACCCTTCCCCTCTTACTGACTTTTCTAAAAGATGTGCTGTAGGAATTACATGGGGGACGTTTGGTGGTCTATACTGGAAGTCAGACTGGATGATCCCAATAATCCCTTCTGGTCTTAGAATCTATTACTGCTTTCCCATTAAAGGCAGCTTTTTAAACAGTCTCTGCCAGCCCTGCAACCACAATGCACAAATGGAGCTTCCCCAGCCTCTCACACTACATCTTCCCAATTTCATCACTTGCTTCCCTTCAGATGTTTTCTGATCTGTTATACAGAAGTGAAGTCAGAGAATATAGCAGTGCAAGCATGATCTACAGTATTCAGGATGGATTCCAGCAGTGCTGTCCTTTAGAAAGTACCTGAGGTCAGGTGTTTGAGGATTCCTGTGCTAGTGTCTCTCTGGTTGCCTTTTCTTAAATAAGGAAGAGTGGACAGTGCAATGCTAAGCAGACGAGCTACTGTAACACAGGCCAGTGTGAATGGCTCATTGTTCTGCTTTCTACACCGTGGCCCTATAATACAGGGTACAGTTGAAGGCGAAGGGATACGTCTGTCCTGAAATTGGAGGTGTGGATTGCAGCAGATGTAGATGTCCTTGAGCTAGATTTAATCTAACTAGCTCAGGTACCAACAGCAGTGAAGCTTCGGCAGCATGAGCGGCAGTGCAGACTAGCCGCCCAAGTAGAAGCCTGCCAGGGAGCCTGGGTATGTACCCAGGCAACTAGCTCACTGCTGTCGATACCTGACCTAGTTAGGTTAACCGTGGCTCACGTTCATCTACACGCGCTGCAGTCACACCTCCAACTGCAGCGTAGACACCCTTTGTCTTGATATGCAAAGCCTTCAATAGAACTGACTTTAGTTATTAAAAACACTGTCTTGCTCCAAAATAGTGTCCTCCTGTACCAGGTATATTCCACCACCACCGTGGAGATGGCTCGTGAATGCAGAGCAGGGCATTGCAGCAGACCTAGAAGAGGTAAGTGACCACGGACCTACCGGCTTTCAAAACTCAGTGTAAAACTCTACTTCCATTAATCTTTTCCTCAGTTTAGTCTCACAACCCTGTAAATTAATCCAGCTATTGCTCTATAAACTGAAATGGAAAGGCTGTGGGGACTTTTAGTTTGGTTTTGTTGTGTTTAAATACTTGAGGTCCTTACTATAACCATACCATGGTGGAGGCCATAAATTACCTTAATAATCTTCATAACTCCTCCCTAAATGGACTTATAGACAGACAATACAATGATTTTCTATCCATCCATGATTATACTTGTCAAGTTGTTCACCTCTTGGATATAGACCAAGAATGAATGGATGGGAGAAGAGAAATTGTTACTACTGTTTCTCTCGTAACTGAAATACATCTTTTATTCCCGGTGAAGTCACTCATGTTAAAAATGGGATAATCTAGTCCATATTGTACATTGTTTTCCCTTAGTTAAGATTTTGCATTGCGTTCTGTTTTGTTAATCTTTAAGTTAGACTCCTCAGAAGTATTTCTGGTAACTACCATTAATACTAGAAGAACCTGAATAGCGAATAAGTTAGAATTTGAAAACTGGAACGTATTTTTAGCATTTAATGCCCTTCATTGCAGTCACCTGGGACCTCCGTTTTGTTTTAGTCTCACTAGTTTGCCGTGGACTCTTGATGCCAGAGAATAGGGGGCGTACTTTATCTCAGACCTTTCAAAACACACTCTCGTGCACTTTATGAACATTAATTCTCAGTTCCTTTGTAGGATGGAGAGAAAGCAATAGCATCCACATTTTATAGATGGAGAAACGGAGGCAGAGAAATGGCGATATTAAGGTTTTTTTGTCTTGCAACATTTTATAGTTTATTTACATGATATTGTTTAAAAGCAGCTTCTAGTTTGACAGCTTAATAGTATGTACTAATACTCACCTGAATTCTTTTCGTTAATGACTGTACAGTTGGTGATATTGATACAGACTTTCCAGACATCTATAGAAAAGTCTTTTCCTACCCACCAGGCCTGTAAAACAATATAAAGGAAATATAAAAAAAAATTCAGACCAGGAAAGTTAGACCACCTCTTAAAATTGTTTTATAAAAACAGTGTTTGGCTTAAATATATTAACTATGTCCAAAAACTGTACTCTGCACTTGTTCACAGCTATACAAGTGGGCATCCGTGTATAATAACATTCTCAGCACCCATCTTCAGCCACTTAAATTACTTGGAAGTGATGTTTCAGCCTAGAGATACACAGTCTAAGGATACAATTATGTAGCAACCAAGAAACTGATCACAAAGATCAATTGCTACTCACTAGGATACAAATGAATAAAAACAGCTTCTGCAATAAACATACATACATTTCCTGCATGAACTGGTTACACATTTTGAAATTAAGTAAATCTTACAATTCCAATCGCTAAGTACAATTTAGTCTTCTGTGAAGAGTGGGAAGGGAATGGGCAAGAAACAAATATCCAGTTACTTTGTCCAGATGTTGGAGAGACTTTCTGCTGCTCAGGCAAGTGTTTCAGGTGCTTTTTTAAGGACTGATTAAAAATCATAAGTTGTTCAGATTTAAAACTCCGCTCATGCCATATACCTGCTTCTAAGTGAGGAACATTACCGTGTCTGGAGGAGCACCAATTTTCTGCTGGTGAGAAGTCCCCTTACCCTCAAGAAAAAATAGAGATCAGATTCCTAGCTCCAGCTCCCAGAGTTCACATTTTCTAAATTTCAAATGTGGCCCCCTGAGGATCCAGGAGTTGGAATTTTCATACATGTTTAAGTTGCTTCTTTTTCTGTAACCTCTCATGTATGTTTGCAACATTTGTATTTTTCCCTATGGCTTAAAACCCAATCAACAGGTGAAGAGCAGTGGGAACTGTCTTACTGTAAATATATCCAGTGACGGACGCTGGGGTAGTAGGCACTACTGGAATACTATTAATCTCTGCTCCATTGCTATGGTTGGAAAAGTAATAGAGCTCCATGTGGGGAAAGGGGGCACAAATCTTTCTACCCATCTATGCTACAGGAGGCTTACATGGTAGATCTCTGCAAGGCAACAGCGAAGTGTGGTGGGTATAGTGAGGTTAAGGTAGGCGAGTGCACGGAGCACAAGTCTATAGTGACCAGAACTATAAAACAGAAGTTGATGTCTGCATCTGCTACTCCTAGCCAGCAGTAGGAGATCACCAGCCAGAAATGCCAGTGTCTGTTCCTTTAATGAACAGAAGTGAAGCCTTCCCTGGTACATTCAGGTGGGGCCCTATGTTATGTGAGCATATAAGATACTCTTGTAATGCATGTGAGCAAGGGAGTAAAACTACAGGCGTGGGAAGTTGGAACCTTGTGCATGAATTTCCTGACTGATTTAACATCAGACATCATGCAAAGTTGGTATTGACTTATCTGTACTCTTGGTACAATGTCCAACTGTATGACATCAGACTGGAAGCGACTAGTGACTCATTAAGGTCCACTTGTGATATTACTATTGTTGGCGTACCATCTGTTAAACAAACTAGCACTGTAGTGACTGAATGCCTTCTTCATAGCAACACTACAAATACTGCAAGCTGTCCAGCCAAGCATATTTCCTGAGGAAATCCAGACCAGTTAAAATACCTACCCAGGCCTTTATTCTGCTGGGCTTGGGAAAATATGCCATTTAAATATTATCTACTGTAGTGTCTGCTGTGGAATAGCCCATAAGAAACCTGAGAGATTGTTAAGTCACTTAATGCAACAATTGTTTGGAAAGCAGTTCTGGAATTAGTCACTTTACAAGGAGAATTCAGACTGGATAGTGTCCTGAAATGCTGGATATTAATTCAAGGAAGACACAGATAGACAGTTTCACATCTGCACTATCAGGTTTTATTATGGTATTGACTTATCTGTATTCTTGGCCTTTGTTCAAGACTAAATAAACTGGCAGTTTAAGGATGGCACAAAGAAGTGTTACAGTTCAATATAGCATTTTGAACATCCATTTCTTATACAGTTTTATTTTTCATTATATTCAGCACTGTACAAAACCAATTCAGGCAATGAGAAAAAAATTGAGAAGGTGGTTACAAACCTATAGGTTTCATTATTATTTTTTTTTTAAACAATGCAACTAGATGACCAAGAATGCATGTTTCTTTATAGCTAGGGTTACTTGGGTTTCATTTGCTTGGACACTAGTGTATGATATTTGCACTGAAGTTAACATATTTCCTAACTGTCTTTCAGTCAATATTTTCCCAAAGTGTTTATAAAGGAGACAACTGGTAGAACTTGAGTTCTTAAGATAGAGATGTAGGACTGAACGGGACCTCCTGGATCAGAGTCCAGTCCCCTGCTATCGCAGGCAACCCCATCAAAGAGAGTCAAAGTTTTGCAAACAAAGTTTCTGCTACTGTTGGGAGGGGGGCGCTTTGCTGAGCTACTTGAAAAACAGATGGAGATACAAGCTGTGTTTTCAGTATCCCAAAAGCCTGTGTGTACATTTGCCTTCTTAGCAAGAGTGTACCATGATAAGTAACTGCAGTAGCAACAGTGGGACAAAGGGTGTTCAGCAAAAGGAAAAGATCCAGATGAAGAGCCAGACACGTACAGATATTGCTAGAGCAAAATCCCTTTATGTAAGAGCAAAAGGTCAGTAATGGGAAAATTCACCTTTCCAAGCAACACTAAAGTATTTCTAAACTTTGAGGCTCAATTGACTCCAAGCAGGCACAGAAGCTGTAACATATTTCAGCTTCTAGTGTGTCTTCCATGGTACTGTTTTAGGCATCTTGCATAAATGTATTAATAAGCCTCTTTCTGAAGGCTTATTAGGCTGAAAGTCTCCCCCTACACAAATATTAAATTAACTGGCTTTGTGTATGTGACATTGGCAGAAGTGCAGTAGAATCTTCACCTCTCCCCAAAGCCACAACTTCAGCCTCCAAGCTATAGTAGTGTTTGTAGATTGCTACACTTCTTCTGTGTAGGGTTCTTGGCTAATAGAGCCATGTAAGTGCAGGCCCATGGGCCACATGCCCCTGCCCTGCTGCAGAATGCTGCTCTGTGAAACAGAGTGCCGTGGCATTGATTTGGATCGCCTCTTCCAGGCACAGTGGCAGCAGGACGTTTCAGGTCTTTCGAGCAAGTACAAGAAGCCTAGAATTTCCCCATTAAGTAGATCAAGCGTACTAAATCTTAACACTGTCAAATGCTTTTGAGAGCTCAAAAGCAAATCTTAAGATAAGTATATGAAATAAACACAAAACCAAGAGAGAAGAGATTGAGCTGCAATATGTTGTTTTATACTTACAAATAGCTGGTTTTTACCCAGGCTTTTGGGAAGTGAGGGATCTGATAAAAAAGGGGGGGCATTGTTGAGGTTAAATATGCTAGTTGGTTACATTTTGGGTTGGCCTGATGAGCAACTCATTTAATTTTTGATCTGACTGTATTTTTAATGTTCAGCTAGACTCTAGGGCCAGGAAATGTTTTTCTTCACGTTTTATATAAAAGGTGTATTTATATTTCAGTTATGATTGTGCCCAGATCACACACTGGGGAAGCTGCTTTTTCTGCAAACGCACAGCTAGAAAACACATAATCTGAAGCTTGAGTCAGTATAACATGGAGAAACCTATGGCTCTGAATTACAATTTCTAGGTGGAATGAAACTTACATTGTCAATAGTTGAGATGAACAACAGCGCTGCTGAAGTTATGTGAAACACAATAATGAAAGCCAGAAGAATCAACATGTTTGCTCCTTGAAGGTTTAGCCTGAGATAAAGCTGTTTAAAAACAAGGAATATATACAATTAGATTATGTAGTGATAAACCGAGTAGCTGACATCTTAAAACAGGGATATGATCTCAGTTGCTTGTGGAATAGGAAGGTCTGAGTATTAATTACTTTCAGAGTAAGGAAATACTGTACCTGCCAAAATGTTACTATTCTGTACATTTTGAGCCAGGAAGTTAGAGCACTTGCTTTTATAAAAGCTAGAAGGCTCACCTGTAGCTTTGGTCAATCTTAGTATAGAATAGCATAATGCAACAATTTCACTGGCTATACAGGATTAGTTAGTGAATTCCTTATGTCCTTTCCTGTTGCAATGAGTTATAATTAAAAAAAACAAGAGTACAAATGGGAGTGTTACATTTTGAAATATGCCAATTACAGACAGATGCATTGTGCTACCCTTGTTGGGTGACACACAGTTCTACAGAATTTCCTAGCGGCACGTATATTTCTGACTGTGAGCCTCTCCAGCAAGCAAACAGGGCTTAGGAGATCTTGTCTTTACTTTTAGGAAAGTTAGTGTTTTAAAGACCAAGGGTGAGATCCTGGCCCCTCTGAAGATGATGGAGTCCTGGCAAAGTGATTACAGTAGGGTCAAGATTTCACCCTAAATCTTCAAGGAAGAAATACTGGATTCGAAAGGATGCTGTTGCCGATCGAACCAGGACAAGATTAAGCAGTTCAGGAATTATTCGCTAGGTTTATCAATAACCATGGTATACTATATTATATTATACCATACCAAAAAGGTCTTAGTTTTTGTTTATGGAAAAACTATTCTAGGTCTATTGCTGAGCGTTAGTACTTTTCCCACCAAAGTGTAGCTTTGCTCATACTCATTGTAGCTGATTTACTGTCAGTCACTTAATTTTTTTTCCGTTCCACCTTTATCTTATTGCGCAGTCAGCCTCCCTTTGACATCAAGAGCAATCAGAAAGGGACCACTAAGAAAGAGGTATGGGTAGTCACCAAACACAGAGCGGAAAGTATGGTCTTTAACATATTTAAACTTGTGTTATTGCCTGCTATCCATTGCATTTTTTCCCTCTTGCTATTTAAGAATGCTTGTCAATGAGAGTGTATTTTAGTTATGTTCAGTTGTGTATTTTTCTGTTTCAAGCTCTTTATATTTCAGTATAAGGCTATTGTATATACCATTATGAGAACACTGATATGTGACTGAAATTAAGATGTTTACATTAATGGATGTTTCTCCATTTCCTTTACTATGGAGGGTTTTTTTAAATGACCAGATTCACATAACAGACTTAATTTAATGGTCAATCTATTTTTACAAATTTACCACAGCCAAGTTGCTGCATGTCTAATCATCTCAACCCCAGCCTTATCTGCTGGACTCATGAACTACATGTACACTCAGCAATGCAGACAGTGAGTTTAACCAAATAAAAGACTATTTTGACAGCATTTTTAATGAGCAATGGATCTACTAGCATTCCCCTCCTCCAAAATACAACTACTCTGCGAAAGTTTAAACAAAAAAGCTGACAACATATAGACATACTGGAAACAAGGAGTTCCAGACTAATGTGCTGAGTCTACTATGGAGTATTATAAGATGTACAAACCCATTTAACAAAGCATTTTTTTGAGAAAAGGAAGACTGATCCGATAGGTCTTTTCCATATATAGTTGGCAAAATCCTACTGGAATATTGCAAAGTTAAATCTGGATTCTAAATTAAAGGAAACTACTGTTTATGCCGGTCTAATTACTCACTGTTAAACTTTGCCTTTTCCACATCTAGCCTTGTGTGCTAATTTTCACCAACAAATTTAGGTTATTATATGACTGAAGCCACTAGTCATGTTTGTTCCTATTAATGTCATCCAAACTCTTCCTTGAACGAAGTGCAAGTCTTGTGGTTTTGTATACAGGTAGTTTGAAATCATCTATACCACTGATCTCCATACTGAATGGAGAGCACACTCCCTCCCCAGTTTAAGATTTCATTTGCTGGACAAATTATTCCCAAACAAGAACTTAATCAGAAATCAACAGGTCAGTTGCCACACCATGAGAGAAGCAAATTGTATTACAGTATAAAAAGCAGTATGATGCAATTCTGAGTTCAATTCATATCTCCTATCCTGCTGTACAAACTAACCAGATTTGCTCAAATTAAAGTCAGCCTTGTAAAATCAAGTTTTATAAGCCTAGGGGGAAAAAAACATAACAAAAAACTTAACCAAGTTAATGGTTTTGATTTACTGATTTTTAGCCATAGATTTAAGTACTTTAGAAAGCTATAGATAAACATCCCCCTTATTTCACAGAATGGGTCATAAGGAATTAGAGATCGGGTATTAACTCGGTTAAGGCACAAGAAGTCAGTATTACTAACCTTAAGCTTTCAAAACACTTCAATCAGGTCCTCAAAAAAAATCTTTAACAAAAAATGATTTTCTGCCAATGAAATTTGGTTTAGAATCTTCTAATAACTTGAATCCAGGAGCCAAAGCTTGAAGAAAAATCACCCCATATAGATTAGCAACCCACTAGAATCTAAACTCTTTTGTGCTCAATCCACTGGCCAACAGCTCCCTTATGATGCAAATAATGAAACTACTAATGATTTTAGTCACCTGTCAAATTATTCAGCCTGGCCACACAGATGTTTACAAGACCCAATGCTCAAAGAATCAGAAAACCCTGCTGGTGAGGTACATTTAATTGATAGGAGAGCAAAAAATATTTACAGCTGTCAAATTCAGCACCCGGGTGCACTAAGAATTTAACAGTGGCCAAGCAGGGAGATCCCTCCTCGTGGCAGCCAGAAGATAACATGCAAATGCCAATACCTGTTGTCAACTATCCAATTAAACACAAGTCAATGAAAAATGCAGCTTCTTCAGCAGTGACAAGCTTAACCTATTTTATAAATTACATTTTTATTACATCAGAACTTCTACCTACATTCAAGTAATTGACATAGACTCAAATCTCCCAATTTGTTGTTTGGAAGCCAGCCAAGAAAGTCTGAAATCAGAGCTATACTAAAGAGCTTTCTCCAGGTTTGGGCTGGTAAAGGGGCCTTATTGGGATCCAGGAAGTCTACAGCTTCATTAACTGAGATCATACCTTCCAAACTAATAAGGCCCAAACTTGGGATGCAATGCATGACAAAGACCTACAATGAGGGGAATTTTTTTTCCCTCTTGCAGAATGCTTGAAGTCTTTAATGCAATTAGCTTTCTAGACCGGCAGTTTTAGGATTCTTCATTGCTGGCATGGTTGGTTTAGGATTTGCTAGGGTCAGCAAGTTTGGGTGGAATACACATAATTTCTGGACTAACATGCCCTTCATAATGAAGCACACTGAGGCTTGATAGACTAAACTAGGGCTTCTGTGTTTAAATATAAAGCTGCCTGTCTTTTTAAGGTTTGAAAAGAAATAACCCTTCCTCAACTGCCTCCTTCTGGAATGTCTCAGAATGCATTGCTGTAAACCAAGGAGACTGGCCCTTCAGGAGACTGGGGAAGAGAGGGAGATGCCTCAAGTGCTAGCACAATACAGAGCAGCAATGGGAATAAACCTGCCACCCCAACGTGCTGTAGCAGGGCAGAAACTCAGGAAGAGGATGAAGAGGTCTGTGTGGCCCAGACATTACTAGCAACAGCTCGCTCCCCTTTGCCTCAGGGCTGAGAAGAGCAGAGGTATCCCTGCCCTCAAAGTAACAGCAGCGGTCAGGATGTATGTTCTACCTAAGTGCTATAGAATGTGGGCACCAGCAGAAGCAGGCAGCTGCTTTCCTCCCTGAGGCCAGCCTGCAGTAAAGGGAACACCCGAAACAGCAGGTCTCACACACCACTCAAGAGACAGGAAGAAGACGCAGCTTCCTCCTCCTCTAGCCAACTGTCCTACCTTAACCTGAGAGACAAGGTGGGTGAGGTAATATCTTTTATTGACCCAACTTCTGTTGCTGCAACAGACAAGCTTTCGAGTTACACTGAGCTCTTCAACACTGCGAACTGCTAGTTTAGCCTGGACAATGTCTTGTTCTAGGGCATTGGGATCGTGAGTGAGGTATTCTTCCCTCTGACCTCCTCTGCAGGCAGCCTCTTTCTCATAGCAGTAGGCAGCTTCGGCTCCCCTTCCCTGGCTGAGCTAGGGAAAAAGAAAGGATTGGACCTTCACTGAGAGAAGTTCTGAGGCAGTGGGGAATAGAGGAAAACACTGAGCGTCAGGAAGGGATAGGTCCTATGGACAGGGAATAGAAGATGGGATTCACTGGGGGCCTTCTGGAGGGTTTGTGCCTTTTAAGCTAGCTTTTTCTGCTCAGCTCTCCCCTCTGCCCAGTGAAGTCCAACATGGTTCATACAGAGCCCTAAGGTGGCCTGACTTTAGATGCTTTTCCTGGAGAGGCACCTGAGCTCAAACAAATGCAGAGGAGCTCTCCCCACCTTTGAGGAAAAGATCCCCTCAGCTTTGTGTGCACAGACACCCCCCGCCCCCATCAGCACAGAACAAAAGGAACGTCTCTTTCCATTTCTCTTCACTCAAAAGCAAGAGGCACAACACTCATCTCAAGAACATCCTCAGGGTATGTCTACACTGCAGTGTAAGCCCAGGGTTAGCAACACTCAAGTTAGTAGACCCTGGGTTTGTTAACCAAGGGCTTGAGAGCTACACTAATTTGTAACCCCAGGTTAGGAATAGTTGGACTCAGCGTCCCAACCTGTGGCTCCAGGGTCCACATTGCTTTATATAGCCCCGACTCCAACCACCCATAGCCCAGATTTTCTAGCATCCTCCCAAAATGTGGCTGCTGTAGCCCTTTGTATGTGGGGCAGTGTGGGAAAACTTGACTGTCCACCAAACTTGATTGCTAGAGAACAAAGAAAATTGGCTCATGGGATTGTGGAATACTTTTGACAAATACCCAGAGCACAAGTCCCACAGGGCTGTGTCTACACGGTAAAGCAATAGAGCTTGAATCCTGAGTCCCAGCTTGATTCAAGCTTGGACCCTCCATCCCTGGGGGATCCTGGAACACTGGATTAAAGTGCTTTGTGTGTAGAAAGAAGCGGGAGTTAGGCTTGAGCCTGAGTTTGAACCTTAGGCTTACACTGCAGTGTAGATATACCCACAGCTGGCCCATATCAACTGACTCAACTGCAAGGCTATAAATCTGTAGTGTAGATGTCCCTTAAGAGTTCCCAAGCCTGGGCTCCAGCTCAAGCCTGGCTGTCTACATTGAAGTTGTATACTCCCACAGCCTGAAACAGCTGACACAGGTCAGCTGTGAATGTTTAACAGCAGCATAGACATACTCTCAGAGGCCAGGCCACGCCACCCAATCCCTGTAGGCCCTCCCCAGGGTCAGATGCTGGCTTTCTCATGCTTAATCCTAGGGGAGCAGCTCCAATTCTGTTCCAATCGAGAAAGAGGTAGTTTGATTCTGAAGCAGTGTTTTTCAGTCATTCTTCCTCTTCAGAGTTTGTGCAGGTTTTTTAAAATGGGAGGTTGTGATGGGGTGTTCCGGTCCCCCCCTCTCCACACACACACACTCTGCTGCTAGGGTTGATGAGGGCCAATAAGGAGGCTAATTAACCTGAGAGGCCACAGCTGTCTAGGACTGCTGAGGAGCTATACCCTGAAAGGGGGAACTTTGAGTGACCTAGCCAGAGGGCTGAGTCATGGAGAGGATGCTGCGGTTAATGTGGGGCTGCAGAGTTGGAGAGAGAGGTGGTTTGCAAACCACGGAACAGGGTGTTAACTGAATGAGCAAATCCCCAGAGCGACCAGCAGGAGGCATCGCGAGTTATGTGCCCTGTGACAGAAGTAATGAATAGATTTCAGCTGTGCATCTGTAGGCATCCCACGTTCCAGTATGCTGCAACAGCAGTGGTGCCTTTGTAAAAATTAAGTCACTTCTTGGATGCTGGTGGTGATCTTTGCTATATAGTATTTTGTGGGGGTAGGGAAGGAGACAGTAGGTGTAAAAATTGTGTAGGTTTTTTTTTTATATATCATTTGACTAATCTCTTCTTCCTCCATTCACATGGCCCTGTACTTATTCCATTATGTGAAGGGGGAAAAACCCAGTCCACAAGCTGGCAGGGAGGGGGTTAAAATCCCTCCTCTGAAGAAAGAGGCACATGTATTCCCCAAGTGCAGACTAGAAGGGCTGGCCAGAAGTAGGAAAGTGATTCCCCCCTAGCTATCTATAACAATACTGTACTGTGGAGAGTTAGAAGGTAAATCTGGCAATGGGTCAGGAAAGTTGGATCTGTATGAAAATGGCTGGTGCAGAACACTGGATGGACCATTTTTCTCCAAGGAACTTTGTTGTAGCAAGCCATGCCTTGGCCATCCAAACCCCTCTGGGCATAACTTACCTGATAAAAGTGCTTAGGTCAGAATGGTCATTTCTCATGGAATTGCCAAGTTGTACATAATATTACAAGCTTTTACTACTCCTAGCTTTGTGTTGCCATGGCCTGAGTCACAAATCCATGCTACGCTGCAAATTTTTGTACCTACAAGTAATATCATAGACTTTAAGATCACCTGAGCCTCGATTTCCTTGATATCCGTGTAAAGCCGCTGCACTTAGCATATCTTTGTGCATGTGCACACTTGGCTTCTTGTATAAGTGCTGCGCATCTTCACCAGGTGTGCTCGTGGACGCCAGGTTTGTATAATTTTTGGTGGTGCCCAGAACAGGTCCAAGCAGAGCTGTCTCATCCATAGGACGGACTGGGGCAACTGTCCTGGGCCCTGCGCTTTGGGGGGTCCTGCACTTCAGGGGGATGCAGGATCCAGGGCAGCCTGGGAGGTTAGTGAGGGGCCTAGTGCTGCCAGCAGTGAGCAACCCACCCCCAACCCACCCTGCTCCACCCTTCTGGTTCCCCGCATCTCTTGGGGGGGAAGGGGTGGAATGGTGGCAGGGAGGGGGTGGAATAGGGGCAGGAAGAGATGGGGGGGGACTTGTGGGTGGGGCATAGCAGGAGTGGGCTGGGGCCGAGTTGCTTGCTGCTGCCAGGCCCCCTGCTAACTCCCCAGGCTGCCCTGGACCTTGCATCCCCCTGAAGCGTGGGGTCCCCCAAAGCACAGGGCCTAGGGTGGTTGCCCTGGCCAGTCCTATGGATGGGACAGCTCTGAAAATATAAGCCCAAACATTCGTGGAGCCAGGCCTACGTTCCTAAATATTGGTGGGGCCCTGGCACCACAGGCCCATATAACTCGCCACCTATGGGTGTGCTCGTGTCAATGTACAGTGCAATACACCATGGATAGGTCTTCTAGTGCACAACCCACCATCATCCAACACAGTATCTTCTGGGAAGTTTTGGCAATGCATGGCAGGACAGAAACAAGTTGTGCAGGGATGATTGGGAGGAAGGAGTCAATTTCCCAGCATGCAACTGTATCCATCCCATAACATTAACCATAGCCTGTAATTTTCACACCTTTTTTAAAAATTCCATGAACCCACATGGTTCTCCTCACTGTCTGCCATCTTGACAGAAACATGGAGCCCGCACAGCTCTGCACTATTGTCATAAGCATTGCAAGCACAGAGTGCAAAATCCTCTAGAATTTACAGAGCTGCAAGAAGAACTGAATCAGGGGGAATATGATGATTCCTGGAGGGCAGATTGCTGTGGGACATAGCGTGAACCAGGAGTGGCGGAAACTCCCTAAATGTGTGTGAGGGGGCAGGGCCCCTACCAACCCTTCTCCCAAGCCCCACCCCCTGCTCACTCCTCTTTGCTCCCTCCCTCCCATCGCTCACCCTCATGGCCCGTAAAAACTGGGAGGGCATAACCCTCCCACTTTTAAAAGTGATGGGTCCCCTGTTCAGGGAGCCACAGTAATGCCTTGTGGTGTACTGTGCTCTTCCTGGCCCAGTTATTTTGGGGAAAGTTAGGATTCGTGTGATGCTTAGTGTACATCTGTGAATATAACATTGTCAATGGACATATTAATCTTGTGGCGCTTGCTATATATTTAGGATTATTCCACTGTTTGTCACTGATCCTATGAGCTGTCACGCTGTGCAGTGACAAATAAGTGGGTGTGTTCGGTACCACTAGGCATTCTGTAGCATACGTTGTGAACTAATCAAGAAGAATTATTTTCCAAATAATAGAATTTTGAGTAACACAACCAGTGCAATGAAAAATCTGTGATATTTTAAAGCAAGTACATTAACAATTTAATAAATTAATGGAACAGAGCTTAACAAGGGGAAAGAACATGCATGTCCATTTTACCTACACATACAGCAACCATGGCTTTCACAGGTCAGCCTATGTGAAGCTGTGGCTGTCCTTAATGTCCCTTGGTGTGGAGTGGTATGGGTAGGGGTGCAGCCCCTGAAGCCACATGGGATACTGAGGAAGCAGGAAGGTGCTATAATGAAGTTTTCCATGGACTGCAAAGAGAGACGAGCCCGTGACTGATTGTTGAACCTATAGGTCCACAAGAGTCTGCAGCATCCATGTTAGCTGTCGGAGAAGCCCCATCATGTCCTGGTTCATCTCTGTCTCCTTTCCTGATGGGCATCCTGGGCCTTTCTCCTGTCCACTCTTTCCTTCTCTAAGCTGTCTGCAATATTCAACCTCCAGGCCCTTTGCGCACAGTCTGATGCAGCACTGGCTAATAGGATCTCTTTGAACATGTCATCCAGAGTCCTCTCTTTCTCCTCATCTGCCCTCAGGCGTTCTGCAGGTGTGGAGGGGGAACCCCTCAAGGCTGCAGTGGCAGCAGCTACAGATAAAACACAGAGAGGAACTATTGTCAGTATAGTCACAACAGAAAGCGAAAGTTAAGATTTAGAACTCCCTTTCCATGCTCCCCTAAAGTTTTAAACAAGACATGCTTATTGACACTTCTGCTTTGAAGTGCTTGAGCATGACACCGCTCACAACACCAGCCAGGGTGAATATGGCCTGTCAAGGGTGAGGGAAATGAAGAAGGAATCGCTCAGTTGCATGAAACTAAGCATAGGGCAATGGCACTGAATACTGGCACCGTTTTCCACAGGCAGTGGTGATTTTAGCTGATATCTCTCCTTAAGGTGACATGGGTTGAGAGAGCACAGCTGCTGCTGGCATCTTAAAGCCACCTTGGCCTGTTTGCTGCTAGCCTGTGTACTGCGATGGTGTCTGCTGAAGTTATCACCGACTGGTGTGGGAAAGTGTCCTACCATGGAGGAAGAAATAAGGCTGCCACCCCTAGAAACCTTCAGGAGAGGATTGCAGAGTAACCCCATCAAAGTTTCAAGATCTCTCAGGAGGATGTAAGGGACATGCCTGTGTACATAAAAAACTGGTCTGTATTCCCCACCCCTGCCTAACTCTACAGGGGAAAGAAAAGAAGAGAACTTTTTTCGGTACTGATAACTACTTCTCCTTGTACAGCTACCTTTCCTAGTGTAAGTAAATTAATGAAAGGTCAATAACTGTGTCTTGCTACGTTAGGGGCACCAAACTGTAATGGGAAATACATTTACCCACATACCTGAGAATCGTTCTCTGGGACTGACTGGACTGTGGTGGTGTCTCAAACTGGTCCTGGCGCATGGCATAGCTGGAGCCCATGGTTGCATGTCTCCCACCACCTCCTCACTGTTCATGTCAGAGGTCTGTGACTGGATCCTCAGAGGTATCCACGTCAGTCTGTGGGGAGGTAGAGGGGTCTCCGCCAAGTACGGCATGCAGCTCTTTGTAAAGCACTGGATTGACTTCCCCAGTCTTCTGATACGCCTGTTGTTGTTCCTTCACTGTCATGTGCCATTGCTGCTGATTCCTGTCACACCCCTTCTCCTGCATCCCCTGTGCAATTTGCCGGTAGATGTCCACATTTCCACAACTGGTCTGTAGCTCTGCCCACACAGCCGCTTCTCCCCACGGGCTCCAATCTCTCTTGTCTACTCCAAGCCAGAGCACATCTGGAGCATGTAGCCGGCATGGTCAGCTGCACACAACAATGGAGAGCTGCTGTGTGTGCTCGCCAAGCTGAGCAATCAGGAAAAGGCATTTTAAAAGTTGCAGGGCTTAAAATGGGGCAGAGAGAGGGGACTTCTGGTGTCTGTGACCCTGGGCAGTGGAATTCACAAGTGTGATGAGAGCTGTCAGTGTCAGGCATTATGGGACAGCTGCTAGTAGACTGTTAGGATCGATATAGGTAATGCAGCGTCTACACTCACGCTACCTCAGTACATCGACCGCAGCTCAGTGCCGGTTGGGGAGGAGGCATTACTGCATCTCTCTGACAGGGCGTTTACGTCAGTGGGAGACAAATTTAAGCACAGACACATGAACAATGAGGTCTATGGAGGGCAGCTTATGTGACATAACTTTGTAGTGTAGACCAGGCCTCAGCCTATATTGCTTCTCTCATAACTTCTCCTTTTCACAGACACATGTCCATTTATCTACTGTATCTGAGACAGACTAACTCTCAGCCAAACATGCTGGTTTGAAATTCAAAGGTGACAAAAAGGTTGAGAAATCAGGCTACATGCACTTTATCTTATACCCTCCTATAAGCAGCTACTTCTGCTTCTCTATCCTTCAAATCCCTTGGCATGTAACATGCCGCCTTTAATTTGTATCATTTACATAAACAATGGCCAGTTTCCTTCCAGAAGCCAGTTAAAGCTCAGAGGAAACCAGATCATTCATCGCTTGATTTTGTCTCAAGTGATTTAGTTGTGTAGCTCTTGAACATTAGGAAGGGTTCAGATGAGAAGACTTCCATCCATCAATATTCAGACACTTCTGTATCTTGACTGTTTACTTGTCCAGATAGTACAGTAACCTATCCATTTTTTTTTGTATCCTAGTTGTTCACTTTGTCTTGTCAGCCACCAACAACACTTTTCCAAGAGTTCTCTTCATGTTCACAGTTGTACCCAGTTCTTTCAGCAATAGATCAACCCCTCGTTGTAGCTTGGCAAGCCAACAGCATGGCATTTGGCACTGTATTCAATGTTGGCTCTCCCCTTGCTATTTCAAAATGGAATACTGTATTGTAACTAGTAGACAGTTTTTCAACAAACACATTATTGGACAGGGAATAACTTGCCTCTGCATGCCATGTTAGCAGCAGTATATGGATCAATACCAGTCCCTTACTCTTACTAAGAAAATAAGGCAGCTTCAGCCTCCTGACTTGTTTTCTGTTATTTAAGTGTAAGACAATACAGGAAAAACTAAGTTTTGCTTGTTGTTTAGATTAGCAAGTAGAAGAGAGTCCATCTCTGCTAATGCAGGACTTCTCTGCAAAAGAATTACCACTGCTTTCCAGTCTCGATGCCATCTCTGATGGTATAACTCTTTCCACTGAGAGACTTCTCCCTGTCAGGAAGTTTCCTGATATTCAGCCTAAATTTCTCATCTTAATTCCATTACTCCTATTTGGAACACCCTTTTAAGACCTCTACAACTTTAACTCCATGATGTTTATCACTTAGGTTTTTCTCTCCCTCTGTATCAACTGTTCCTCCCCCTTCATATGGCCAGTGTTTTTCTGGTTTGTTTGTTTGTTTTTTACTGAAGTTCAAAGCTTGGATATATCTACCTTGACCTCCTTCATTGAATAAAGCCTGAGTTCTGGAAGGCAACTTCAGCATCCCACCCTTTGCTTGTCAAACTCTTCCACTATTTGTCAATTCTTCATTTTCTGGGACCAAAAGAGTTTTACCAAGGAAAGATGTTCTACTTATTTTATCCTGTGCTCACTGCATTTAGGTGATGGTAATTTTACCCTGCAATGTCAACTCCTGTCCTCTGCCTATTAATCACAAACTAGCTCTTCATATCATTTCCATCTGGGCTATGTACTTAGGAGAAAGCAAGAGTACCCCTGAGTTTTTAGAGTACACAGAATCCAAAATTCAGAGATACAGTATCTCTGTGCAGTCTTTTCAGAGTTTCAAATTCTAATCCACAAGCAGTTGTATGGAAGCTTAAAACCCTGGAGTATTCCGACTCTATGGCAGCAGCTAGATCATGTCCATGCATCTCCAAATCAAGGTGATTATCCCAATTTCATAGGGACATTGAATAGTTTGAATAACTGAGCGAATTCAGTGTAAGATAGGGAGAGGATCTTACCCTAACTTGTTGTTCAGCATCTGGTAAAGAACTTCCCAACCATTTGAGATTTGTTAGAGTGCAGGAAGAAGAGCAAATGTCCAAATTTTAACTCATGATTTCAAGCCTTAGCTGTATTTTCTACGTCATTATAGCTCAAAACTGAATCAGGAGAAGCCTGTTTCATTTTTTAGGAACTCCAAGTAGTGTCAAAGCTACATGTTTTTAAGTTAGAAGAAAAAGCTTTTTATGGATTGGCATGAGAGGTTTGTTACCTTATGATGTATCACAAGATTTTTGATTTAATCACAATAACTTATTTTACTCAGAGTTCTTGTGCAACATCTCATGGCATCTTGTGACATATCACATGGTAACATAGAAGCCAGTTCAGGTTTTCATTGTACCTTTGTCCCTAAACTTGTATAAAATTCAGTGGTTTGTAAGAACAGACTGGAAACTTACTAGATTTTTTAAAATCTAGTATGCAGGACTTCTTTTCCATGGCCAATAATCTTCAGTTAGAAAGGTAAAATAAGCTGGTTCAGTTAGTGGATTTTTTTTTCAAACTAGCAAAAGCTTTCTCTGCACACTTGTCAACCTGCTGAGGCCTAAACATGGGACAATATTCAAGACACAAAATTCAGGAAACTTAATACTGTTAGATTAATTCTTTTAGTGAAAAGAATTAACTTCAGTTTCATTAGCTGAAGCTATTTAACATTACATTTGCAGGGTGCAATTTTGGGACTAAATTGAGCATCATTCTTTAAGATGAGGGACAGATAAAGAAGAGACTCTGGATGCTTTTCCATTTGGATAAATGTGTCAGACTTTTTAAATAGGCTAGACTATTAAAATAAGCATCATAAAACCAAATAAATAGAAGTGCCTCTCGGATGTTCTTTGGGACACTGCCTAGCACATTCTGCAGTTATTTTCTCCTTCAAAGTATGCAGCTACAACAGATTCCAGGCAGTGGAAAAAACAGGCCTACTATTTGCTTAAGTTGTTCATTAGCCAGCTGTGATGATTGAAAGTATTCTGGCAAGTATAAACTGTGATTGGGCTTCTGTGATAAATTGAGGGGGGTGGGTGGAGCTCCCTTTTATAGACACCCACCCAGCCAGTTAGCTGTAAAATCCCTCTTAGTAGCTGTTCTCTAATTGCTCTACCTGTAAAGGGTTAAAAAGTCTCACTGCTATGCATAGATAAAAGAAAGGGCGTGGGCACCTGGCCAAAAGAGCCAATGGGAAGGCTAGAACTTTTTAAAATGGAGAAAAGACTCCCCTTTTGTCTGCCTGTCGGTCGTTCTCCCGGGGAGAGGCAGACAGGGCAGCAGCTATGCAATAAGAAGCTTGGGCCAGGTATGAAAAATCATCAGTATCATACCTAGAAACTACTCATTTAAAACCCCAGCTATGTAAGTAGATCAGGAAATGTCTAGGAAGACGTGATTAGGTTTATCCCTTTTATTTCATTATGGCTTGTGGACTGCTCTGTGCTAGCCCCAGGTGCTTTTGTTTTGCTTTTAAGCTTTAAGCTGGACCTCAAGAAAGCTAGTCTTGGTGCTTAATCCTTGTAGTTGCTCTTTTAAAATCTAGCAACAGCCTGAGTTCCCAAATGTATTTTTTTCTCTCTTTTTAATAATAAAATGTACCTTTTTTAAGAACAAAATTGGATTTTTGTGCCCTAAGAGGTTTGTGCACTTGTTGTTTAATTAGCTGGTGGCAACAGCTAATTTTATTTTTATTTTTCCTCAGCTCTTCCCCAGAGAGGGGGTGAAAGGGCTTGAGGGTACCCCACAGGAAGGAGTTCCCAAGTACGCCTTTCTGGGCTCTCAAAGAGGTTCTGCACTTGAATGGTGGCAGCATTTACCAATCCAAGGTCAGAGAAGCTGTAACCTTGGGAGTTTAATACGAGCCTGGAGTGGCCAGTATTAATTTTTAGAATCCTTGCGGGCCCCCACCTTCTGCACTCGAAGAGCCAGAATGGGGAATCAGCCTTGACAGCCTCCATGATAACTTTGAACAAGCCAAGGATTGAAGTGTTAGTGGTTCTACTTTAATTAGCCTTCAATGGTATTAAAAATTTGACCGAATGTAATTATTTTGTACTCATTAGTATTTGTCAGAGTGTAAATTAAATCCATAATAATAGGAGGAATTTAGTCAAGAATGAAATTCTGGTCCAATTCTTCCTTCCCTCTCCCTGCTATGCTGGTGTGAATCCAGAATGTGAGATTTACACTGGTGTAACAGAAGCATTTGGCCCCTTGACCCATTTCTAAGTATTCCAGGAGTGGTCCTGTTAAGACATGTTCCTGCCCCAAAGTTCATATCTATTCTTTTGCTCAGTCATTCAACCCTTACCCATGAGTAAATCCAGTCAGGGTTAGATTAAGGTAATCAACATAAGGTAAACCACATACACCCTCAATGGCTCTGTTCTCCACTAAGTGGCAACAGGGTCCCACCTCCATTCAGTGATTGCAGCAAGGACTCCATGCACCGTACCTACCCCTGTAGGCAGAGTATATCTATTTCGGAGGATGGGTGGGTGGGCCCTGCTGCATTCTCCTTCTCCCGCCACACAGCCCTTCACTGGGGTGATGTTAGCCCTTTGGGGCACAAGGGGGCAGGAACAAAACAGCCAAGTTCTAGTTAGGTGTTTAGCTATTGAATTAAGAAATTTACTTTAGGCAACTAGATTTTAACGTGTTAGCCTCTGAATACTCTTCAAATTATTAGCCCTGAGGATATGTAAAGTTGTCAGGGAAATGAATACAATGTATTACACATATAAAGACATTGCCAAGAAACTGCAAGCTGGATTCTGTACTTGTATCAGCACTTCTCTGGTCAAAGAAGTGAGCTGCTATTGTTAGGTTTGTAGCAACCTGCTCATCACCTCTTTCTATAAAGTGTAGTTTTATGTTCTACAGAAGTTTTGTAATTAGTCTAATTTGAAAAATTAAAAATGTCCTTACTAATAAAAATGGCCATACTGGGTCAGACAAATGGTCCATCTAAGCTAGGATCTTGTCTCTGACAGTGGCCAGTGGCAGATGCTTCAGAGGGAATGAACAGAAGAGGACAACTCTGCGTGATCCTTCCCCTGTCAGCAAGTCCCAGTTTCTGGCAGCCAGAGATTTTTGGGACACATGCAGCATGGGGACTTAAGCTGGCTTAACTATGTGGCTCAGGGTGTGGATTTTCCACACCTGAGTGATGTAGCTGGGTTGATCTAATTTTCTAGTGTAGCTCAGCCCTGTATAGCCTCCACTCTGCTGGACTTCTGGCTGCACATCTCCTACTCTTAGAAGGGTTTTCTGGGTGGGGGTGGTTGTTTTTTTGCAGGGAGGGGATGTGAATGGGTGTCCCCCGCTCCCATACAAAGCCTAAGTAGGCAAAAAAAGCCAATTAATCCTGTGACAGGCTGCACCTGGAAGAGAGTCAGGGCTGAGAAGGTCTAACTGACGTTGAAGCCCCACTCAGCAGGGGAAGCCTGAGCAGTATAAAACCAGTATAAAGCGCAAGAAGGAGCAGCAAGAAGGAACCCTGCAGTCCTAGTCTCACTAGAGTAGTGGGGAGTTGGTAACAGATGGGGGAGGGTCACTTAGGCTCTCCTCCTTGTTAGCCTGGAGAACTCCCTTGCAAAACTTCCCTGTTTGCTGCTCCTGTTTACAAGCCAATGTAACACCCCCATTTCTATAATCTTCCTTTTGCCTACTTGGTTCCCAGACAATTGAACATACTGGAGAACTTAGGAACAGTGAATGGTTTAAATGTGGTGCACATGCCAACCATATTCTGAACTAACTCTTTGTAACACTGCATAAAACTGTCAAACACCCATGTGACGCTGTACCCTAACTGATTTGAAGTGATTCTGGTTTAGTGATTGTGCTCCACACAGCTGAAAGGGGGACTGCTGAGGTACACCCTGGATCCTTCACTAAGGAGACAAGCTAACAGTGTTTGTGTCTTATGAACAGAGGGTCACAGCCAAGCCTGGCTGTAACACACTGGAAGGACTTTTGTGTCTTACAGAACGTTGCTCCCCCAAAGTATCTAGTTAAGTCAGTCTAGGTTCTAGAATGGATGTTTCATTTCATGTGTAACCATTTGATACTTCTACTTGCTATCACTTGAATCTCTACACTTTATTCAATAAACTGTTACTTTTTTCGCTGTATACATATGTAAGTACTCTGCATTATGTGGCACAGTGATCTGAGGTGAAACTGGCAAGCTGGGGTGTACTGCTTCTTTGGTAGCAGCAAATATGTGAATACTGCGAGTGTCCAGTGGAAGAGGGGTTGGACACTCCAGGAATGCTCAGGGGTTAGAGTATGCTCATCTCTAACCTACAGAGAGAAAGAGGGGGGCCTGCATAGGCCTACAGGGCAATACTTGTGTTGCCCTCAACAATCCATTGTCTTTACTCATACACAAGGACCCCTCCTGCTGTTTTTTTTTCCTGTCAATTTCCTCTTGAAGATTTCATAATCTCTTGATTAGCATTTGGCTCAGTATGCCAACAGGCATTCACTGTCAGACATACAATGTCCAATACACGCTACCGGACAGAGAGAGAGAAGCGTCCTGTCTGACACATATCACCTCCTGGTTACCTGCCTTAACATAATTTTCAGAACAGGCAGTCCTCGACTTTTCTGATATTTGACTTATGATGCACGGTACTTATGACATTTCTGAATTGACACCCTGATTCAACTTACAACAATTGGTTTTGACTTTGACACTTGGTCCTGCAATGGAGTGGACTGCAGTTCTGAGTTACGACCTTTCAACTTATGATGCAATTTTCAGGAACCAATTGTGTCATAAGTCCGAGGACTGCCTGTACAGACAACGCTTTTTAAATAGTATCCATATACACATTTTGCAGTGATTAAGATGAATAGTGGCTACTGGCTCCTGTAAAATTCTATACACCGTCTATGCCCTCTGCCAGTTGGCACCCAGAGGTTCTTGGGTCACACATACATTGAAATCTCTTCATGATCAAATTGAGCAAAACTGATGTTTTAACTGTAATGAGGTCCAAAATCACTACTACTTTAAAAAAAAAAAAACAACAGATTTATTCAGTGCACAAACAACCTATCTTTCAAGGACAGAACAAGTTCTACTAGGCACTTTAGTTCCATGGCAGGTCAGTCAGGTTATACCAGCAGTTTACCCCCACATGCTTTAAAATCCTTCTCTTGGATTGCAGTGATCCACAGGCCTCTAAATTCCTTCCTATCTTTGGAAGAAATCACATACGTTGTTCCTGCTCCTTCAACCTACAGTCCCACTGATTAATATAAGAGAAAACAAAGTATTTTAGAAATTCAATTTTGAACTATATAGCCGGGTGATCAATATGAGTGGTGGTACCTAAAACTGATCACTAACACAAATCAACCATCTCAAAGAAACTGTAGAATTTCTTAGGTTTATATTTTTGGGGAGGGGTCTTCTCCATTTTTAAAGGAGCTCCAAAGGTTTCCTTCCACATTTTGCACTTTGGTCACCAGGTCTCATGAAGAAGTATGTGGGACTCTATGGAATCTTCTGGCATAGTTGTCTTTCTAACATTGAGGAGCAAGAGACTTGAGGCCAGTTTTACTGAAGTTGGAGCAGGGAAATTGGGGAGTAGCTGTAACTCCCCAAAAGCTCCAGAAAAGCCTTGTGAGTGCCAGTTCATGGAGGGAGTGAATGAATCCATGCATGTCCTAGCCCCACTCTGACTGGGAAGGAGCTTGGCCACTTTTTTTGGTGTGACTGGCCCCTCTTTCAGAATCTCCCCAGTGCAAAGTGTCAGACTTTGTTCTATCAGGCCCTCCAGCAGTGTCTATGTTGGCAGAAATCTGGGGTCAGTCTGGCTCAGTGAACTCTTCAGAATACTACTGAAAAGGCTGACCAAATTACTTTTGTTGCCCTAATTCTAGACACATTTGTAAGAGTACAGCTCAACAAGTGACCGCTACTGAAAACAGACTGCCATTTATTCAAACTGTTATTCCAGATGCTCTAGAACAGCTAGTGTGACTTATGCTGTTCCACCTAATTCGCCAAAAACAAAAGAAGAGTCTGTCTTTCCAAATTAAGCAAAATGCATCTAATTCAGTACAAGAGAAAGATATAATTGTTTTAACTTTGGCCAATGATATATAATATTGATAGCTATCTAATGCTTTATGCTCATGAATATAACAGTTTCAAACTGTTTTGATTTTGGTTTAGAATCAGACACTAATTCTGTAGATAATGAGAATTTTTGCTTTCAGCTAATGTAAAATTTACAACTAAACTGCCAAGAACAAGGGTGATAAATACATCTATTACCTGCAAAACAATCAGCCATAAACTGAAGAGAGCAGATTCTTCAACTGCTAATATTTCATTCCATAGTGATCCTGTCAGGGCCATGAGTTATTGTAGCATATGATTGGAATTAAAATTCAATTGAGAACAAGCAGCTTTATTCTTAGTGATTATTTCTTCTCATCTTGATTTTGATCTGGTGCAATTGAAAGTGAAACTCGTGGCTGTCATGCGGTCAGGCTGTTCCAGAAGATGCATTACAAATATTTTGTTTGGCAAACGAATGGACCATTCATTAGGCAGAAATTGATCCTGTTCTGTATAGCTGTCATACTAATGTGGGCTGATGAGTCTGAAAGTGAGTATAATATGCTGCTTTTCATTGTTGATCGAGATTGAAAATAAGGTTGTGGATTTTCAATCCCATTTAGGAAGATCTGGCATGCATTTTTACAGCCATTCCACAGGAGTATGTGGTATCCTCTGAAGTAATAGTCGTCTCTATGTAATCAGATGCTTCAGAGAACCCAGGCTGCAAATAAGCAGAATGCTCAGGCATCTACAAAATGCAGGAGGAACTTCTTTCAAACCTGCACTCATGTAATATTTAAGAGATGCACAATCAAATTTTAGAGAGGGAAGTCTCTATGCATCCTGTTAACAAGCAGTTGCTGTCAACTGCATATTAATGAATGCAGCAACTTCAACACCTGGAAAGATACTAGGACCAATTATTAAACAATCAATCTGTAAGCACCTAGAGGATAATAAGGTGATAAGAAAAAGCCAGCATACATTTGTCAAGAGTAACTCATACCAAACCAGCCTAGTTTCCTTCTTGACAGGATTGCTGGCCTAGTAGATGGGGGCAGGGGGGATGCAGTAGAGGTCATATCTTAATATTAGTAAGGCTGTTGCCATTCTCATAAGCCAGCTAGGGAAATGTGGTCTGGATAAAGTTACTATAAGATGAGTGCACAACTGGTTGAAAGACCATACTCAAATAGTAGCTATCAGTGGTTTTCTGTTAAACTGAGAGGGTGTATCTAGTGGGGTCCCAAAGGGGGTTAGTACTGGGTCTGGTACTAGTCAAAATTTTCATTAATGGCTTGGACAATAGAGTGGAGAATATGCTTCTAAAAATCGCAGATGACACCAAGGTGGGAGGGGTTGCAAGAACTTTGCAGGACAGGATTAGAATTCAAAACTTTGACAAATTGAAGAATTGGGTCTGAATTCAACAAGATGAAATTCTAGAGACAAGTGCAAAGAAGGAAAAATCAAATTTATTCCCCATTTTATAGCTATGACTGACAAGGTGGTAATACTGCTGGAAAGGATCTCCAGGTAATGGTGGATCACAAATTGAATATGAGCCAACAATATGATACAGCTGTGTGAAAGGCTCATATCATTCCGGGGTGTATTGTATGTAAGATAATTGTTCCTCTTTACGCCACACTGTGCAGTCAAATTGGAGGGGGTCCAGAGGATAGCAACAAAAAATAAGATTTTTCTAAATCTTACCTATGAGGAAAGGTTAAAAAAACTGCACGTGTTTAGTCTTGAGAAGTCTCAAGAGACCTGATAAGTCTTCAAATATGTTAAGGGCGGTTAAAAAGAGGCCAGTGATCAGTTGTCTATATCCACTGAAGGCAGGAGAAGAAGTAATGGGGTTAATCTGCAGCAAGGGAGATTTAGGTTAGATATTAGGAGAAACTTTCTAACTACAAAGGTTATAAAGACTCTAGAATAGTCTTCCAAGGAAGGTTGTGGCATCCCCATCTTTGTCAGCTTTTAAGAACAGGTTTGACAAACACGTATCAAGGATGGTCAAGATCAATGGCTCTCAACCTTTCCAGATTACTGGACCCCTTTCAGGAGTCTGATCTGTCTTGAGTACCCTCAAGTCTCACTTCACTTAAAAACTACTTGCTTACAAAATCAGACATAAAAATACAAAAGTGACACAGCACAGTATTACAGAAAAATTGCTTACTTTTTCATTTTTACCATATAATTATAAAATAAATCAGTTGGAATATAAATATTGTTCTTGCATTTCAGTGTATACTGTATGTTATATAGAGCAGTATAAACAAGTCATTGTATGAAATTTTAGTTTGTACTGACTTCACTAGTGCTTTTTATATAGCCTGCGGTAAAACTAGGCAAATATCTAGATGAGGTGATGTGCCCCCTGGAAGACCTCTGTGTACCCCTAGAGGTATGCATACCCCTGGTTGGGAACCACTGGTCTAGGTTTACTTGGTCCTGCCTCAGTGCAGGTGAACATTTCTTGTTGGCAGCATGAACAGAGAGTTAGTAGCTTCCTGAGTGTTACCTGGCTGAACTGGGGAGGGCTTTGGAACATTCTTAGCAGGTATCTCCAAACAGGACATTAAAATTTACTACGGAGTGTTATGAGCAACATAAATTACTAAAGGCCATTTGCCTGAATCTGGCAATTAGTCCCTCTGAAGGAGAGAGGACAGCACATCTGGAAAGAGGTACCAGCATGCAGCTGTAGGAAGGCAGATGGCTTTTAAAAACTCTAGTCTAGTTAAAGAGGAAAAAACATTTAACACCAGCAAGAATTTCATAAGCCAAAAATCTGTACTGAATTATGTTTAAATATTTTGTGCTTCCACTAGGGGGGGCACAGTAGTCAAGATCAGCCCAAGTTCTTGTTGGAGCGTAGCAAACCCTGCAGTGAATCACATAGAAAGAGACTATCCCAGAAAAAGTTTACAATTGTATTGTCCAGGCTTTAAGTTACTTGCAATAAAGTGAATTTCAAGTTTCTTCTGCCCTCCCTCTCCGCCCCCAAGTTCCTCCTGGATTTTGATAGGCTGAGCAATATCTTCCGATGAAGACTCTCTTCATATTTTTTTAAAGTCTAAAATTTCAAAGCAAGATAGTTTGACAGAGAAACTAAAAGGTTTCCAAAGTGCTGCCTGATTCTCTGGGGAAGTGAATAGTTTTCAAGGCCACTCTAGGCAGAGTTTCACAGGAGAAGGGCAACACCTTTTAAAGTTTCAGAGTAGCAGCCCTGTTAGTCTGTATTCGCAAAAAGAAAAGGAGTACTTGTGGCACCTTAGAGACTAACCAATTTATTTGAGCATAAGCTTTCGTGAGCTACAGCTCACTTCATCGGATGAGCTGTAGCTCACGAAAGCTTATGCTCAAATAAATTGGTTCGTCTCTAAGGTGCCACAAGTACTCCTTTTCTTTTTACCTTTTTAAGTGCCAGCTTTAGAAGGACCAGCTAAGCAGCAAAAGCCTAAACAAAAAGCATTTGTGGATGTCCCATTTTTAGAAATGTTTGTTCTAGACAAACCCCTGGTCTCTCCCTTTCTTTGCTGGAAAAGCAATTCCTCTCCCTCCAGCAGTGTAGAGATCCCTTTCCTCTCCCTCTCCACTAAATCCCATCTGGCAGCCAGCACTGCTTGCAAAACCTTTCTCTCATAATAAAATGCAACACCCCCCACCAACCCCTCCCTCACTAACCAGCAAGGCTACTCACGGGCTGCTTGTGTCCTCAGGAGTTGCCCAGAGATCTGAGCAGGGAGATGGTGGCGAGCAAGGCAGATCCGAGGGGAAGATGCTGCAGGACTCTGGGTTGTTTTGAAGGTCTGACTCTGGCTCTCTCCAGCCCTCCCTCCCTGGATGAATGATGTCAGAAGCAAACTGGGTGTGGAAAGAAAATAATTTTCAAAAGAGCCTCTCAACTGCCTGGAAATGCGGAGGGGGGTGTGTATGGAGGGAAACCTGGAACAAACTTTTCCCGCCCGTTTCAATCTCTGAACACATACAGATAGTTAGGTCTCCCTTTCCTGCATGTTAATGGCTAGGCTTGGCTTCCAAACTCTTTGTATTGGGGGGTCACAGACAGCTCCTGAGGACTAGAATTTCTAATTTCAGTCTCCACTGAGACTTGAAGGATTTCCCCTCTTTACCTCCCCCCTCCCTTTTTTTTTTTTTTTAAATATTGCCAGCCTAATAAATTGGCTTTGTCCAAGAGGAATGAGAAAGGTGGGATGCTACAATAATCACCCATGAGATTAGGGAGAGTGCACACACAGGCCTAGGTTTCCCTTTTAAAAAAGCTGTGGGATTTGCAAATAAGTTACTGTTTGTTTCTGCAGTTTAACAGAGACGTTCTCCACCCAGGGCACACATACCCCTGCGTGTACTCAGGGGTACATCAACTCATTTAGATATTTGCCTAGTTTTACAACAGGCTACAAAAAAGCACTAGGAAGTCAGTGCAAACTAAAATTTCATACAATGACTTGTTTATACTTCTCTGTATACTATACATTGAAATGTAAGTATTTATATTCCAGTCCATTTATTTATGGTTATATGGTAAAAACACTTACTCTTTTTCAGTAAGTGTGCTGTGATACTTTGTATTTTTGTCTGATTTTTGTAAGCAAGTAGTTTTTAAGTGAGATGAAACTTTGGGGTATGCAAGGCGAATCACACTCCTTAAAGACTAGGGACCGAATGGCTAGGCAGCAGTTCTGCAGAAAAGGACCTAGGGGTTACAGTGGATCAGAAGCTGGATATGAGTCAACAGTGTGCATTTGTTGCCAAGAAGGCTAACAGCATTTTGGGCTGTATAAGTAGGGGCATTGCCAACAGATTGAGGAACGTGATCATTCCCCTCTATTCGACTTTGGTGAGGCCTCATCTGGAGTACTGCGTCCAGTTTGGGGCCCCACACTACAAGAAGGAAAAATTGGAAAGAGTCCAGCGGAGGGCAACAAAAATTATTAGGGGGCTGGAGCACATGACTTATGAGGAGAGGCTGAGGGAACTGGGATTGTTTAGTCTGCAGAAGAGAAGAATGAGGGGGGATTTGATAGCTGCTTTCAACTACCTGAAGGGGGGTTCTAAAGAGGAGAGATCTAGACTGTTCTGAGTGGTACCAGATGACCGAACAAGGAGTAATGGTCTCAAGTTGCAGTGGGGGAGGTTTAGGGTGGATGTTAGGAAAAACTTTTTCACTAGGAGGGTGGTGAAGCACTGGAATGGGTTACCTAGGGAGGTGGTGGAATCTCCTTCCTTAGAGGTTTTTTAAGGTCAGGCTTGACAAAGCCCTGGCTGGGATGATTTCGTTGGGGATTGGCCCAGCTTTGAGCAGGGGGTTGGACTAGATGGCCTCCTGAGGTCCCTTCCAACCTTGATATTCTATGAAAGAGGTACAGTACCGTGGAAAGGAGACCCAGGGCTGGATCAAGGCCACACACAGACCCCTGGGGCCCTGCACCATAGCACTAACCTCACTGGGGTGGAAGTAGTGGCAGGGTCTACTCATGCACGGAGGATCCAACTGCTGTGCAGACTGGCAACACTCTTTGCATGAAGTGTAGTTATAGTCAAGGCTGTCCCAAGACATTAGCAAGACAAGGGGAGCGAGGGTTAGGGACCCACTTCTGTTAGTGAGACAGACAAGCTTTCAAGTCACATAGAGATTTTCTTCAGGTCACAGAGGGGCTCCTAGCCTCACAGAAAAATGCATGGTGGAGCAGATTAGTTAGCATGTTAGACGCTAAAAATTATGGACTGAATAGACACTGGATCTATGGATTATTACAACAATCTCTAACCCACTAACCCCGCTCTTTCTGTCTTGTGCCTGCAGAGGTGCTAATGGGCCACTCTATGAATGGTCCCTTACAATATGCGCTAACTACTTTATGCTAAACAATCTGTTCCACATTGCATTTTGCTGGGTGTACCTTTCTCAGACTCCGGGAATAGCTCTGTGTGGCTCAAAAGCTTCTATGTCACCAACAGATGATGGTTCAATAAAAAGTATTACCTCGCCCACCTTACACCACTCCTGATTGTTACTCTGGGGGTGCCCACCCTCAACCCTCTCCAGAGCTCTGCTCCTCATCTCCATCTAGGTGGGGGTCTTTGCATATGAAGGGAGGACTTGAGCCTCCTCCACCTAAGTGTATTATTTCCTCACCATCTTTACAGCAAAACGTGGTGTGGGGGGGAGGTTGCCAGTCTACCAAAGCCATAATGGGTTGACAGCAGTAAGGCTTCCCCCAACACAGTCCTCTACTTGCCTGACTGGGCCTCCCCATGCACCTGTTGTTAGAAGGGAGGGGAAGCAATATTTTCCCCTGGGTGGAATGAATGAACACCTGTGCTGAGCTCCAAACCTGTGAGTGCGCACTCCACCACCCCCTCCTTCTGCCCTTCCAGTCATGTATGCAACTGAAAGGGCAGCTGGAATGAGGGAGGAGAGAGGAAGGGGAGAGGCTGTGCTCTTTGGTTTCAAGCAATTGATTCCCCAGAGGAAAAGAAAGAACAGCAGAAAGGGGCTGCACTGAAGCTCCCCTCTCCCCCATGCTGGGACTTGGTGCTGGAGCTGCAGCAGATGAGAAGGGAGTCTCCTAGCAGCTGCAAGCTGCAGCAGGAGGGAGAACCCTTCCCTGGCCTGTGGAGCAACAGCATGCAAAGGCATGCCTCAGGGGCAGCCCAGCAGGAAGTAAAACCTGTCCTGGGCAGGAGGTAATGCTGAGCTCCATGGGGCAGGTACTGCTGAATGTTGGATCCACTACCAGCTGGTGAGCAACTGCACAGCGAAGATACAACTTGCAAGGTAACCGAATGAGACTTTAGCCTTTCACCTCTACCTTACCCAAGCAGAGGGCCCTGAGTGAAGGAGCTGCAGTTGTGTCAGTTTCTCCTGCCCCCGAGGGAGGGGGGAAAAGGAGCTGAAATAGCACTGGTGCAAGACTGTCTTGTACAACACTATAGGCCATGTTGTGCTCATTTACCCCGGCTTCTTCCCCCTACTGGGGTATACGTCAGGTTGCAGTCTGGCCCCATGTAGTGAGGTTAAAGCAGAACTGTTACGCTACCTCATGTCTCTGGAGCTATATAATTTTATTTTCTGAGAGCCCACAGGTTCTGAGAAACAAGGTGGGTGAGGTAATATCTTTTATTGCACCAACTTCTGCTGGTGAGAGAATCTTCTGGGTTGCACAGAGCCCTTCTTCAGGTCCTTGAAAGCTGCCCTCTCTCTCTCACCAACAAAAGTTGGTCCAATAAAGGATATCTCTTCACTCACCTTTGTCTCTCTCCTATCCTGGGACCAACGCAGCTCCACCAACACTGCATAGGTGGATACTGTTGTTTTTTCCAAAAACTGAAGCATCGTCCATATTCCATTTTAGGGGGAAATTCCCTGGGGTAGAGTTTACGGTTTTATTTAAAGCAAACAAGCAGCATAATAAATCATCGTGACTGATCCATTGAGCAATCACTTATCAGTGATAGCTCCTTATCAGTGATTGCTCAATTATGTCAACCCTAGTGACTTTTTTATACCTTAAATGATATTTTGCCATTATTGGCCAAAGGAGCAGCTCCTGCAATACTTAGTATTTATATGCTGTCTGACTGATACGGTGCTTGAAAGCATCCACAAAGAGGAAGCGCCTCTAATGGTTAAAGCAAGGGACTGGAAGTTAAAATGCCTGTGTGCTATTCCCCAGCTCTGTTACTTCGCTGCAACCTTGGGGAAGACACTTATTCTCCATGTCTCCGTTTCAAGTTGGGATTGTTCACCTACCTCTCAAAAATGAGGTGAGAGTTGATGTTTGTGAAGCTTGTCAGAATATATGGATGTTAGGTGCTTTGTAACCATGCTGAAGAGTACTATTCACAGTTAAAGTGGGCCAAGCCTCTCTATCAGCCTTTAGGATTTGTTCCTTGGCTCAGTCATTTCACCAAGAAATGTCTTAATTCTGATGGATGTATTCAAATGTCCCACTAAATATTTGTAAAAAGAAAAGGAGTACTTGTGGCACCTTAGAGACTAACACATTTATTAGAGCATAAGCTTTTGTGAGCTACAGCTCACTTCATCAATGATCCAATGAAGTGAGCTGTAGCTCACAAAAGCTTATGCTCAAATAAATGTGTTAGTCTCTAAGGTGCCACAAGTACTCCTTTTCTTTTTATGGATACAGGCTAACACGGCTGCTACTCTGAAACTAAATATTTGGCCATTGTTGCGCCTTCAGTCAGAGCATCTCCAAGAACATTTCCTTACCAGTAATGTAATCTCCAGCTGACTATTAGAGACAGTGAAGCATAGTTTGCTCAAGTGACTCTTAAGATCACCACAAGTCAGTGACAGAGCGGGGTACGGAACCCAGGTTTTCTGACGTACCATCTCTTGCTTTCATCAGTAAGCACCACTGCTTCCTTTCTTGCACAGAACCTTTCACCTAGTGGATGGGGTGATGACTTCTGTAACCATACCATTAACATGGTGACTACTACTTTCGTGCCATGTTTTACATATTTTCCCCCCTGGGTAATGCCAACTGCCAAACAGGACAAGGAGAGATACCAGTGCTGCTGTACAAGAGTCACTTTCACATACTAAGCTTTTAAGCAAATCTGAAGATATCTCCTGGACATAGTGTTAATTGAACCATGGTAAAAAGTCTTTACTCTATGGATTCATTATATATAGCTATGACACTCATGACATTTTGAATACACACTTTCTCCTCAATCTTCTCTAAATGGTTACATCTAATTAAACAGAGAAGGTTAATGAGAATCAACTAGGAAAGTTCAAATCCAGAAGAGGTGAAATCAGGTCTAAAGCTAGCCCTTAACTTGATGACTGTACTGTAGCCACAACCAATTTTTGGAGTTTTCTTTATTATGTATGCTCATGAAAGACTTCTTTTGTCTATTTTAATCTGCAATATTCAACAATAAGGTACAATATCTTACCCTTGCCTCTCCATGCAACTTGGCTTCTACACATATTTGGGCATAAGACTAATCATAGTGTCCTGTTGGCAGTATTAAAATCATTCTTCTTGTACTTTGAATAGCATCCATACGTCTAACATCCCATCTTGGTATCAAGATCATTGGGTCTCTGTCCAACAGGGAAAAGTGCTAACTCTCAGCCATACGCCACTCCATCTTCTCTGCTTTCCCCTTCGGTAAAGGTGGATCAAGATATGATTAAGAACAAGTAGGAGCTCCAGTATTGGCTTCCAAGTAGGACCTGAATGGGAAAAGGTTCTTCCATCCTTTCAGACATACAAGTCAGAATATTAGTATCCTTGACTGTCACAGGCATGACACTAGGAAATTCTGCTACTAATACAACAAATTATAATATGAGCATTTAGGGGTATTGCTTGAGCTACCTTTTTTGTATTAAATCAAAACTCTAGTCTCAAAACTGGAGATAACTGCTTTCCCATTCAGATTGTAATAACCTAGGTCTGTTTGTTATGTGCTTTCATTTTCCCTGCAAACTGAGTACATGTCAGATTCCTGTACTGAGTACAGTATTTGGTATTACTTTTATTGAAAGAGGGTCACCTATATTAGAACAAGCTATACTGCTCTTTTGGGATACAAAGTAAAAGGCCATTTAGGCCATCAAGTTGGTCCCTGGAAAGGATAACATTTTATTTACTGCAAGCATTAAGGAATTAGATTTGGCTTGCTTAGTTGGTTTGGCATATAACCTACTGACTTGCCCTAAGTAGGGGAAGTATAGAAAATGATACAAGCCAGAGACCATATGCTAACAGCCCAATTACCTGAGTAGGGACTTACTCAAGTTTTGAATATTGGGTTCCTTTCACTTGAGGCATTTTGTGTACGAAATCAGCACCTGGCTAGAACCCTAGGTAGCTAGGTCCTTGTGTTTCATGTTTAAATGTAGGAAATAGGAGACAAGAATTCAGAATGCCTGCTATCTCTTATAGTCCGAGAGAAGCCAGGGCTCTATTGATCATTATACATACAGGGCAGTGGCTCTCAACCAGGGGTATATGTACCCTTGGGGGGACACGGGTCTTCCAGGGGGTACATCAGCTCATCTAGATATTTGCCTAGTTTTACAACAGGCTACATAAAAAGCACTAGAGAAGATAGTACTAACTAAAATTTCATACAGACAAAGATTTATTATACTTCTCTACATGCTATACATTTAAATGTAAGTACAATATTTATATTCCAATTGATTTATTTTATAATTACATGGTTGTAGGATTCATAAAGGTTTATGCGCTTGGCAACATTCAGGGCACACCCGGAGTGTTGTGTAGGAGTAGTGCACACACTGCTCCATCCAAGGGCATCAACCTTGGAATCTCGCCAAGATGATATGAACCATGGGAAGCCTCCCAGGACTGGGCTCAAGGCCCGAGAGCAAGGAATGCGGTAGATAGAAATTGGTAAATAAGAATGTTAAACAAAGCCAATGTATTCCTTTTATCTGTTGGAGAATGTAATGCGTGGGGGGAGAGAGAGAGAATAAAGGGGAAGGTGGAAAGCTGACAGGGGAAGCCCGTTAGCAGAGACCAGCCTGCTTGCTTGCTAAAAGCTGTGTTCTGTCTTGTCATTGAACCGCCACAACTGGCGCCCAAATGTGGGGCCCTCAGCACTCACCTCGCCCGGCAAGGGTTTCAGACGCGTCACTCATCCGCTTTGTGGATCCCGGTGAGTATTTTTCATTGTGGTAAGTATGGGAAGCTCCCTCTCTGCTTTGCAAGTGCAGCACCGCAATGAGCTACAGTATTTGCTGCGTAAGGCTCAGCATGACTGCCCCACTCGAGAACTCACTCTCCTGCTACAGGAGGTGAGTGCCCAATGCCCGTGGTACCCTGAAGCCGGAACCCTTAAGCTAGTGGACTGGGAGAGGTTGGGCCAGACATTGCACAAAGAGCCTCGGGTGTCCGTGCAGGCTTTACATGCCTGGCACCTCTGCCGCAATGCGATACAGCGTGTCGCCTCAGACAGGCCCTCCCTTGCGAGGCTGGTGATCTCGCCACGCCCATCCGCTCCTGCAGCCATCCCCCCTCCTGACAATGCGAAACAGTGTGTCGCCTCAGAAAGACCCTCTCCCGCGCCAATAGAGGGGCTGCCAATCCCACCACCCCCGTCCGCTCCTGCAACCATCCCTCCCCCTGCTTCGCCCCCAGTGCCTCTATTACCACCGCCTCCCTGGCCTTCCCCACCAGAGCCGGTGTGTGATCGCCCTCCGCCCGTGGGGCCCCATGCTCCGGGGCCCCCCGGGGGGTCGTCTGCGTCTGCTCAGAGGCTTTCGCTGGTGCAACAAATGGTTCACGCAGCGAAGACTCGCTCAGATATTACAGCAGAGGAGCTGGCTGATCTGGTCTCAGTTTGTCCGGTGACCTGGCAGGATGATGGCCAGGGCAACCAGGTTGCAAACTGGGTCAGTTTGCCTTACTCGGTGATCAGAGAGGTAAAGAAAGCGATTCGCGAGTTCGGCCTGACTAGCACGTATGTGCGTGGTCTCATTGAAGGGCTAGGTACTGGGTACACCCTGATCCCTGAAGATTGGAAGGCGCTGTTGCGCATGATGCTGACACCTAGTCAGTATGTTATTTGGCTTAGTGAGTATCGGCAGATGGCGGAACGCCAAGCCCAGGTATATAGAGAGCAAGGTATCATTTATGAGCACTTGGCAGGGGAGGGACAGTTTGCTACTGTTCAGCTACAGTCTCAACTCCCTCAGGCCGTCTTCCCCATTATTTCCGCCTGCGCCCAGCATGCTTTCCGGAAGGTCCCGGATTCGGGCAGGCCTACTAAAAGCTTTGCCAGTATCCGTCAGGGTGCATCAGAGTCCTTTATGGATTTTACCAACAGATTGCAGGAGGCTATCCTCCGACAGGTGGATAACCCTGCGGCAGCTCAGGAGATCCTGTTAAAAATGGCGGTTGAAAATGCGAACGAGGATTGCCGCCGTGCTCTCCAGGCTGCACAAGCCTCTGGAATTCTAGAGCTGTCGGACATGCTGCGGGCGTGCCAAAACATCGGAACCCAAGCCCATAAAGCTGGAGTTCTGGCTGCCGCCCTGCGAAAAACCGGGAAGGAGGGGAAGCGTTGTTACCGCTGTGGTAAGGAGGGTCACTTTCAGAGGGAGTGCCGCTCATCGACGGCGCCCGCCCGCCCCTCAAAGAAGTGCCCCAAGTGTCGGAAGGGCTATCACTGGGCTAATCAGTGTCGTAGCGGGTCGGGAAACCGCACGACGGGTCCCCCCCGAACCCAGGGCCAAACGGGGGTGTTTCCCACTCAGACAACTGTTCCTCTGCCTTACAATCCATAGATTCCATGAGGGCGGCGACTGCCGGAAGTACAGGGCTTGATTTGATTATGCAGGAGGACGCTGATTTTCAGTTGCCAGGGGAGGTTTGCGCCATACCTACACAGGTGACGGGACCTCTCCCTGCCGGATTTGTGGGTCTGGTTCTCCCTCGCTCACACGCTGGGAAACAGGGTTTTTTTGTCATCCCAGGAGTCATCGATGCTGATTACACTGGTGTTATTAAGGTTCAGGTGTGGACCCATCTTCCGCAATCGCTCCCGCGTGGACGGTCAATTGCACAATTGATTTTAGTCCCCTATCAGGTGCCAGCCGCAGAGGATCGAACCCGGGGCGGGAACGGCTTTGGATCGACGCTGTCTCAGTCGCCGTCTCACAATACGTCCTCTCCACTTGTTGCTCTGACAATGTCGGTCTGCCCCTCGAAACCTCAGTTAACACTTCTCTTAAATAATGTTCCTTTTACAGGGTTGGTGGACACTGGAGCTGATGTTACGGTGATTCGTGATCCGGAGTGGCCGGTCGGTTGGCCAACAGTTCCTTCTAAAGAGTTGTGGGGGATCGGGGGTAGCAAACCCGGGCGCCAAAGTTTGTCTTGGGTCACGGTCTCTAAACCAGGAGGCTGTGCCCTTGCTACAATCCGCCCTTTTGTACTCCCTGTCCACCTCAATATTTGGGGCCATGATTTACTTACAAAGCTGGACACCACCCTCGATATTAATATATAATGGCCCAAAATCCTCCCTCACCCACCTTGCCATCCGCATTACCATTGGTATGGCAATCCTTAGAGCCCGTATGGATTGACCAGTGGCCCCTCCCTCTAGAAAAGCTGAAAGCACTTCATTCACTTGTACAACAATATTTGCATGCACAGCGCTTGGAGAGCTTCACTAGTCCTTGGAACTAGCTGCTGTTATTTTGGCCTTTCAACTTTTTGCTGATTGTCCCTTTAATTTGATCGTGGACACGCATTATGTTTATCAGGTAATTGATCATTTACCCCTTGCCCTCATTACCCCTCAGGTCGATGCGGACCTCCTTCGCCTGTTTTTGTCCTTACAGTATTTCATCACCACTCGTAATTTCCCTTATTTTGTTGCTCATATTTGCAGTCATACCCCTCTGCCTGGGCTACTCATTGAAGGCAATGCGCGCGCCGATCGCGCGTTACGTGGTCAGGTAAATTCCCTTTTTTCTGACCCCATTGAAAGCCATTCCTTTTTTCATCAGTCTGCCTCTGTTTTGGCCCGACAGTTTCATATTCCTGCTGATCATGCACGTTCTATTGTTCGTTCCTGCCCCCACTGTGCCGCTGCTGCCCCTACCTTTTTTTATGCCGTTAACACTAGAGGTACTGCAGCGAATCAGCTGTGGCAAATGGATGTCACTCACGTGCCACAATTCCGCCCCTATTCATTTTTACATGTTTTCATTGATACCTATTTGGGATTCCTTTGGGCGACCCCACAGCATGGGGAAGCCACTCCCAAAGTTATTCACCATTTGCTAGCCTGTTTTGCTGTTATGGGTCACCCGAGCCAGATAAAAATGGATAATGCCCCAGCCTATTGCTCCACAGCACTTTTCATCTTTTGTGCCCAATGGGACGTCCGTCTCAAACACGGGATCCCTTATAATTCCACAGGCCAAGCTATTGTTGAACGTGCAAATCGCATGCTAAAAATCTTGCTCGACAAACAATTAAAACAAGGGGAGCTGCGTCTCTGAATCTTAGGAGACATTCAGCAACAATTGCATATCCTTTTGTTTACTTTAAATAATTTAACGCTGAACGCAGATCAGCAGACCCCCGCGGATCGGCATTTTCACAAATGGAAAGACCGCGTGTCTATTACCATCAGCTGCCCGATCCGCAATGGTTGGGCCCAGTGCCTTTAATCACTTGGGGTCGGGGATATGCTGCTGTGTTTCTCCCTGCAGGACCGTTGTGGGCTCCGGCCTGGTGTGTGCGACCGGCACTGAAACAGCATGGCGTGGCACCAGGGCTGTCGAACCCCATACCGGATTTTCAGCTGACCTTGGAGGAGACCGCGGTGCCTCCCGGGTCGACAACGGCGGGATGGAAACAGAAGAGGCGTAGCGTCCCAAGCCAGCCCGTGACATGGGGAGCAGTAAAAGCATTGGTCGCCGCGGCTCAACGAAGACTGGCAGCAAACCAACAGCCAGAGACTCTTGAGACTTTGTTTGTGGCAATTCTCGCCCAAATTACTGCTAATTCTGTACTGATTGTATGCCTTTTGTGCCTGCTATTTCCTGGAGGGGTTGATTCGGGAGCGCTTTCTCCGTTACAGGCCCGAATGACATATAACCTATGGGAAAGATTGGCTTCAATAGCAAATGTTACCCACTTTTGTTTGTTTGATTTTGTAGCAGCTGAAGAATTGTTAGGTATGTGCCTTATTCCAGTATGTCATCACCCTGAGGAAATTGGGAATGAGATGATGCTCGCCGCTTACTCGAACCTCTCTTCCCAGTACTCTAGCATGGCTAATTGGGGCCCGGCCAATCACACTTTACCTTCTTAAGCTTATTTTTTGCTGCTGCTGTGTACAATGTATTCCTTTTTGTTAAGGCTTTGTCGAGACCCACCCTGGCAGGCTCCACGAGTTATGACCTTGTCTGTCCGGGAGTTAATTGGCTTGCAAATGCAAATTGATGGCTACCATGAGATGGCCGAGCACAAATAAACAAAAAAGGAGGGGATGTAGGATTCATAAAGGTTTATGCGCTTGGCAACATTCAGGGCACACCCGGAGTGTTGTGTAGGAGTAGTGCACACACTGCTCCATCCAAGGGCATCAACCTTGGAATCTCGCCAAGATGATATGAACCATGGGAAGCCTCCCAGGACTGGGCTCAAGGCCCGAGAGCAAGGAATGCGGTAGATAGAAATTGGTAAATAAGAATGTTAAACAAAGCCAATGTATTCCTTTTATCTGTTGGAGAATGTAATGCGTGGGGGGAGAGAGAGAGAATAAAGGGGAAGGTGGAAAGCTGACAGGGGAAGCCCGTTAGCAGAGACCAGCCTGCTTGCTTGCTAAAAGCTGTGTTCTGTCTTGTCATTGAACCGCCACACATGGTAAAAATTAGAAAGTAAGCAATTTTTCAGTAATAGTGTGCTGTGACACTTTTTTGTATTTTTGTCTGATTTTGTAAGAAGTAACTTGAAACTTGGGGGTAGGCAAGACTATTCAGACTCCTGCAGGGGGTACAGTACTCCCGAAAGGTTGAGAGCCACTGATATAGAGCACTGGGAGTAACTTGGAGTTCAGACATAGGCAGTCCTCCCTCACTGTGTGTGTTCCCTCTATGATTTATTACTTTAGCTTTAGCTACTAAATAAATGTGTTTGTCCATGAGTCACTTCAGTGTGATTCACAACAATATCTAGTGTCTTGAACTGGCCTCTTCCTACACAGTTCCTGTGTTCAAAACTTCAGGTTTTGTATAGTCATGTATTCCAAGTTACTAGGTAGGAGGAAGTTGGCAGAGACCTGAAGTGATTGCGTCCTTTGTCAATAGGGAGGACAAACATGTTTTCAATAACCGCGTTGTTGCTAGCCTGAGTACAGAATATTATTAGCTAGTGGAGCTAGAGGTAGTTGCTTATACCCTTGGGCCTGAAGAAGCAGCCTGCAGAGGTAAATAGAAGGGAAAAGCTGGAACTGTGGAATAAGAGCAATGGAGGCTGGGCCTCTGAATTTTGAAAGGGGACAGGGAGAAAAACCAGTCCCTCGTTTTAAAGGCTGTGCCTGCTAGCATAAGCGTGAACAGCTGACTGCTTGGGCTGAAGAGCTGGAAATTAAGTCATTTAAACCATGCTTTTGATACATACAAAAGCATTTCAGAGAGAATGTGTTTTTTAAAAGCATGGTGGTTTTAATGAAGTATTTCTGGCTGTGAATTATGACTAGAAAGGGGTAAGTTAATGTGTTTCATGCCAAAAAAAATAGAACTTACTAAAAAGTAATTTTTTTTTCTTCCTTTCGCTGTAGGATAAATGGCTTAATCTTGCCAATAAGCATAATCAGCTTCTTTCTTGCTCCCTCACTTTCTCTTCCATATATTTTTGCTTCTCTTACAGTTTACTTACTCATTTGTTTTTTTTTAGCTAGAAATTAGATGCTTCTAGATCTTAATATCCTGCCAGATGACTTCAGGCTTCTCACTGAACACACACCTTGTTCAATGGTTCTACTACAGGTCACAAGTTCTCCAGGCCTGGGCTGGTCTGGAGACCGTGGTGAGCTTATCAACCCAAGGACTGCAAAGACCCAGTGTAGTTGATGAAGGATGTAGTATAGGAGCAAACATGTAGGGCCACATTGGGTTTCCAAGATTGTATGGAGGGCCGGTTAGGGGATGCTGTGTCTCCCCAAACAGCTAAGGATGGCCTAGCCTCCGCCTCCTATCTGACCCCACCCTGCTTCTCACCCCCTGATGGCTCCCCCAGGACTCCTGCCCCAACCAACCACCCCTGTTCCCTGTCTCCTGATGGCCCCCCCGGGACTCCTGCCCCATCCAACCCCCCTGTTCCCTGTCCCCTGACAGCCCCCCCCCGGGACTCCTGCCCCATCCAGCACCCCATGCTCCCTGTCCCCTGACCACCCCCGGACCCCTCACCCCTGACTGCCCCCCCCGGCGGGGCCCCTGCCCCATCCAACCCCCCTGTTCCGCACCCTCTGACCACCCCAGCCCCTATCCACACCCCTGACCACCCTGACCACACCCCCAAACTCCCCTGCCCTCTATCTAACCTGCCTTGAGCACCGGTGGCTGGCGTCGCTACAGCCGCGCCACCCAGAGCACAGGGTCAGGCCATGGCTCTGCAACAGCAGTGTCCTGAGGCTGCAGGGAAGGGGGAACAGCAGGAGAGGGGCCAGGGACTAGCCTTCCGGGCCAGGAGCTCAGGGGCCAGGCAGGAAGGTCCCGGGGGCCGGATGTGGGCTGCGGGCCGTAGTTTGCCCACCTCTGATGTAGTGACTGACACTTTCTCTTGGTTTGACTACACAGACATGTCTGAAGTTCTTCTCTTATTGCTCTAGCACCACTGTATTTCCATCCGTGGGAGCACTAGTGTAGACCAACCAGTGGGTTTTTTCCCACTGCACTAGTGAACAAGAGTCAGCTTAGACAGCAGGGTGTTAGGGTACAAGTGATAGATTCATCTTGGAGAGGATATTTAAGACCAAGGTCCTAGAATTTGTGGTCATTGAAGATACCAAAGCACCTCTATCATGAGCAGTAGTTTTAACCCTAGTGTCGTGAATTTAGATGCATGTATCCCATCTACCAAAATTCCCCATTCAGTCTCTGGAGAGAGGCATGGTTCGTTGTCATAATTGTTTGTCACTGTGCCACCATTAGTTGACAAGCTTCACCACAGTATGCAGTATGCTAATTAACCTCTGTGTAATCTTCCACATCAGTCTGTAAAATCTTTAAAGCCTATTCTATATATCCACATTAAGTCATAACTTACTGTTTTAACACATCTGTATAAAGCTCCCTTTTGGAAGATCTTATTTCTAATAGCAGGTCTTGAAGTCCCTTCAGCTGGTTTGATAACACAGTGTACTGGATCATCCTCTTCCAGCTCCTTCAAAAAGCAAAGGTATGATGAGATTGCCCATTGGTAACTGCTAGTAGTAAATATCTCCAGTGGCCAGGACAGTAGGTGGGAGGGCTCTGAGTCACTACAGTGAATTCTTTCCCAGATGTCAGCGAGACCCACCAGCCAGACATGCTCAGGATCTAACTGATCCCCATATTTGGCGTCTGTAAGAAATTTTTCCCCAGGTCAGATTGGCAGAGACCCTGGTTTTTTTCACCTTCCTCTGAAGCATGGGTTACTTGCTGGTAGGTTACTAGAGCAGAGGTGGGCAAACATGGGTTACTAGAGCAGAGGTGGGCAAACTATGGGCCACATCCGGCCCGTGGGACCCTCCTGCCCGGCCCCTCCCCTGCTGTACCCCCTCCCCCACGGCCTCAGCACACCACTGTTGCAGAGCCGCAGCCTGACCCGGTGCTCTGGGCAGCGCCACCAGCCACTGGTGCTCCAGGGAGCACGGTAAGGAGCCGGGGGGGTTGGATAGAGGGCAGGGGAGTTTGGGGATGTGGTCAGGAGTGAGGGGTGTGGATAGGCGTTGGGGCAGTCAGAGGGCAGGGAATAGGGGGGTTGGATGGGGCAGAGGTTCGGGGGGGGAGTCAGGAATGAGGGCGGGGGTGGATTGGGTGGCAGGGGGCAGTCGGGGTGGGAAGTCCAGGGCTGGTCAGGGGACAGGGAGCAGGGGGTGGTGGATGGGGCAGGAGTTCCGGGGAAGGGGGCGTCAGGGATCGAGAAGCAGGGTGGGGGGTTGGATAGGAGGCGGGGACTGGGACACCCCTGGCTGTTTGGGGAGACACAGCTTCTGTGTTTGCCCACTCCTGAACTAGAATAAAAGGTGGATTCTCTGTAACTAGCAGACTTTAGATCATGATCTGAGGACTTCAGCGAGTCAGACAGAGATTAGGGGTCTATTACAGCGGTGGGTGGGTGAGGTTCTGTGGCCTGCAGTGTGCGGGAAGTCAGACTAGATGATCACGATGATCCCTTCTGGTATAAATTCTGAGACCTAAATGCTTTATTCTTATTTGAAGGAAGCATTTTCCCTCATTACTCATGAGAGTCTGAACCTCTAATGCACTGTGCAGAGGTTGAGAGCCAGATGCATCCTCCCCCACCACCCACCCCCTTTCATGAGCCAAATGACTGGTTTTACATGAAAGTTTACAAATGTACTGGGTGTGACTGTCTTGGCTGACATAAATGATTTCAGGACTGGGACATAAATATGGGTATGGAAGCCTTAATTAGGCACCCAGATTTGAAAATTTAAGCCGTAAACTTTTTTGTGTTACTTCAATTCCTGATGGAAAAATAAGTGATAAGCTAGGATCTGAGATTATATTAAAAGTTAATTAGTTATTATTTTTCCATTACAATTATAGTAGAATATTTTTCTGCTTTTTAAAAAATGAATATCTACTTACCTTTTTGGAAAGTTTCCTTCAGTTGGTTCCATAGATAATTTCAGAATAATGATTTCTGAGGAGGAAGCAGTGAGATTATACTACATGATCCTTTTTCAGAGTAGCAGCCGTGTTAGTATTGTATTCGCGTCTGTATTCGCAAAAAGAAAAGGAGGACTTGTGGCACCTTAGAGACTAACACATTTATTTGAGCATAAGCTTTTGTGAGCTACAGCTCACTTCATCGGAATGCATCCGATGACGTGAGCTGTAGCTCACAAAAGCTTATGCTCAAATAAATGTGTTAGTCTCTAAGGTGCCACAAGTCTCCTTTTCTTTTTACATGATCCTGTAACTCTAACATAAAAATCTAGAATCCCTCTTATTTTCTCCCCATTGTCTGTAGTTGAAGTATTTGTACAATTACTCCAATCCTGGACAAGGATTAGTAATTAAAGGAACCCTCATTTCTGATGTATAGGGTACCACCACTGGAAGGTACGCCACAAAGTGCATAAAAGAAAAAACTTGCTTACAAAAATTCAAAATACCTTTTACTCCTATGGCTTAAAATTTAACATTAATATTTTTTTAATAGTTACTTGGTTAGTCTGCTGCTTCTTTGAAACCCACAGCAATGACTGAGCTTGCACTTCGGTTTTCCCTTTGATAGGAGCCTTTCCCAACATAATCTCCTTTGTGTTTGACTGTTTTAGGCATACTCTCTCTCTCTCAGTATCTTTTTATTACTATTGTTGTTGTTGTTGTTTTTCTGGGTTTAAGTTTTTGTTTAATTTTTTGAGGACTCGCTAGCTCTTAACAAATAGACTCAGGTAAAATAAGCTATTTTATTAGTCATAACTTAATTTATTGAAACTGATAGACTATAAGAAATTTAACTTGCATTTCACCATTTTCTGTTCTTTATTTCCTCTTTTATTTAATTTAGCTTGACCCAAAAAAATAGAACAGTTTTACTTTGCTTTCTGCTTAGTTCCATTTTTTTGGTTCCACGTTGCAGGATGGTTGTAGGGAGATCAGGGTTGTTGGGTGGTTTTTTTGTTTGTTTGACCACATTTCAGGAAACAATGTTTTAAACTAAACAGCCATTTGTTTCAATTAAAATAGTCTAAAAAATTGTCTATTTATTTTTATTAACAACGGTCTTATGTAAAAGCCCATTATTAACACACACTAAATTTGGGGTGTTAAGCTACCATTAAACAAAATAACTGCTCTACTGAAAAAGAGAGGCTTTTATCATCCACTGTTGACCTCATCAGAGCTATTGTCTTATCCTTATTTCATCTTTCAGTTTTTTATAAACTTAGATTGTCTTTTTATAACCTTTTTAAATCAAACTTTAAAAATGCATAATATATTATTACAATTAAGCTCTCATTGTTTGACTTGATGGCTCAGGTCTAAATACTGGCACAAGGTCTTTTTTTAGGATGATTTTGCTTAATGGATTTTGCTTAGATTTATAGGCCTGACGTTACTCATTTAGATATGACTTTGTAAGTGGCTTTCCTTTGACACTTTCTGAAATGTAGAGTCAAAAAATGACTGCCTTAGTGGGAGAACCTAAACTTACTCTCCCAGTCCCCCGGGGGATTGCAGCCCAAAGCACATCATAAAAGCCCCATATGAGAACACTTTATTGTAGGTCCCCAGCTCAAGTTATTGGCTTTGCAATTAGTAACCCCTTTGACTCTGCCTTACTGTCCTTTCTCATTTCTTTTCATTTCTGTGTCTTTCTGTTTGTTCTTTAATTCTTTTTTTCTATTTTCATTTCATACAGTTAAGGTGCTGGTAATTAAGTTACATCCTAATAAAGTGGCACACTCTTAGTCATTTAGACAAAGAATAAATAATGACAAATTTTGGACTTAATGGTAAGTTTTAATGGTTTCCTTTTAAAAAAATTTACCCTCCTCCCTCCCCCTACATACAGTAATGAGTGAATACTCTCTTTATGGGACCTAGTCCAACCTGCTCTTTCTGAAAAATTATATTTTAAAAAGTTGTCAAAGATGGTTAGGCTCCTCCTATACATGTATCTCCCTACAGAGTGTTAGGGGGAGTTACCTTACAGACTAATTCTGCCTCTGGCCACATGCAAAAGTTTTTTGTTTCACTTAGGAGCCTCTTCATTTTCAATCAATAGAATAATATTTATTTTGTGGTATTTTATCTAACACACTGCAGAGGCAGTAATTACAGGGTAGTAACAGACACTGTGTGAGCAGCAATGTGTTCTTGGAAGAATTCTGATGGAAAAATCCATAACTAGTATTCCAGGCATGGTACAATTGTGTGTGGGGGGAAACAAACGTACAAGTTTAAACCATTAAAAGGCCAGTTTTAAAGGTTCTCCTGCCTTCTGCCAAGAAGCTCCTGCAATCAGTAAGAATCTACCTAATGCCTATAGCAGTGCTACCATCACCCTCATAGCTTTGGAAAGCTGCAGTGTTTCCTGGACTTATTCACTGTCTGTCTCTTTCTTTCTTTTCCCCCTCCCTTCCTGCTGATCTCCAGAGGCCCACGTGAGGGGAGCTGCACAGACCCACAACTCCACCTGAGTGGGTGCATCAGTCATTTGGTGCCTTAAGAGACTCAGCAGCAGTCTCTTGCCTTCCCCTCCCCTGCTGCAGGTGTTAGGAGGGTCTTTGCCCTGATCCCCATGGACCCTCAGATCCTGTGAGGAGTCCCACAGGCCCCTGCCCATCTACAACGCTTAATGTGGCCTTTGTGGACAAACTTACTAATCCTTCCACCCCCCCAGTTTTAGCAACTTTGTCCCCGATAAACCTGCTCTTATCGGGGACAAAGGACTAATTAGGACTAATCACTAATTTAAATGATTAAATAGGATCATTAGTGTCCCAGCTCTTTAGGTTCAAGGGGGCTGAAAACACTATTTAGCCGTGGGAGAATCTGCTGAGTCTAATAAGGCCGTGGCTGTGAGAAAGGCTAGCGAGCCTATTAAAGGTTGGAGCCGGGGAGCTGATATTTGCTGCTGTTCTTCCTCTACTCTCTACTGCCGCCTGCTCTGCTGCACCTACAAGCTACCTGCTATTCCAGTCCCTCCCCCTACAGGACATGGACGCCGATGGGATCTGTGGAGAGGGACATCAGAGCAGGGAGGTATTGTCCCCAGTCAAACAGATTAATGTAACGCAGCAATTAATCTAGTTCTGCTAATTTTCCTTTTCCTTGTCATGTAGCTCTACTGAGGTGATGTTAAAATGAAAGGGATGGATCTTGTGTGTTCTCGTGCAAAGTGCCCCTTTTGTATTAATGCTGTAAGTACTTTAAGAAAGCCAGTAAAAATTCTAACACAAACCGCCAAGACAAACTAAAGCGTTACCTCTGGAAATGTTATTACTTGATCGGACAAAGCTATTTGCTAGTGCAATGATCTCATTCTTAGAAGCACAGGTTTTTGGAGGCAATATTTCTGAGAATGACTTAGAAAGATAGAAGTATCTATTAGGTCTGAGTGCCTGCATGTCAGGCTATCCTTTTTGTCCCCCTTGATGAGTGTTTTTTTGTTTTTGTTTTTTCCTCCTCATTCAGTGATTGTGCAGACAATGACTGACTAAATATACTGAGTAACTGAACCTGGATGTTAAAATTCTGTCATGTTAACATTTGACAATCCTACCTTTGTTTGGGGAAAGAAATTGGCAAAGATTAGAGACAAACTGAGAAAAGTAATGTGTGCGGCCCTTTAAAGTGCAGTATGTCAAGGTCCTCATACACTGCAAATAAACCTGTACACTTGTTTGCATGCTGCCAAAGTAATTTCAGTAGCAACCCAGCCCTCTGTTTGTCAGCTTTGCAAATGAAATACAGAAGAGAACAACTTCAAGCAAGTCAACGTACTAGAAATGTGAAAACAGAACACCAGTTCATGGGTTGTTAATAAGAGCTTTAGTGGACCTTACCCATACAAAACTCCCATTGTCTGAAATCAGTGGGTGTTTTCTAGGAGTAAGAACTTCAGGGATGGGCTGTAATTGTGCTAACAAAATCCAAAACTGAGTCAAAGTGCCCTACCAAAATTAATTTTCCAAACTAGCCCCTTGTATTAGTTAGTTCACAAATATTATGTCAGTTCAAATAGTGACTTTGCCAGCCAAAAACACAATCTGCATCGAGCAAATGCAGATACCCTCAAATAGATTTAGTGAAGTGATAAAAATGCCAGCTAGCACCACCAATATATAAGCCAAACATCGACATATTTGAAATGGCAACATATGCCTAGAATGTGGGAGATGAATAAAATTCCATTTATCTCATGGTTGGTAAAGATAAATTAGCACTTCATCTGGGTTCTATTCCCAGCTTTGCCACTGTTCTGATGTGTGATCTTGGGCAAGTTACTTCACTGTTGTGTGCCTCAGTTTCCCAATTTGTAAATTAGGAATAATGCCACTGACCACCTTTGTAGAACACTTTGAGACCTACTGTAAAAAGTGCCATATAAGAGGTAGGTATAAATATTATCATAATAGTTACCTCTTAGTAATGTCAAAGTATATAATGGGATTTACTCATCATAGATTAAATGGGACCTGTGGGTGATAATTTTGGATTCATTTTCAGATATATTTGTCCTGCTGTAGCAATACTCGTATAAATAGGCAGCTGTACAGTCGGTGCTAACCATGAAACAATACTGCTGCTCTACCATGTAGTATCATTCCTGTAGCTTTCACATTTAAATAAGTAAATTCCCAGGAATAGCAGGCCTATTCCAGAGCTACACACACACACACACACACACACACACACTTTTAAAAAATTGTTGAAAGCCAGTAATTCAGTCATTTCCAAGGAATTTTGGCTAGGTATATTGTCAGAGGACTAGAAGTTGTATATTGGACAGATTCTTATTTTACACTGCATACTTTCTAAAAATGCACTAGCTTTGTATAGCATGTAATTTTGCCTCTTTATAAGGCTCTCTATTAGCAGACCACAGCACTGAGGCTCCTAGTTCTACTGAAATCCAATGTAAACTCCAGAATTTTTCTAAACCTCTTGTCTTCCAGAAAAAAGCACTGTGAAAAATGGGACCCTACATATTTGACCCCCACTGAAGTCAGTGGAATCTGCACATAAGTGCCGAAGGGAGAACTGGGTGCTGCATGAGACACTGGAACATCACTCGACTAAAATCTGCCCTCAGCCACATGCTTGTAAATCCCATTGACTTAACTAGGAGTTGCTACAAACATAGCTGTAGGCAGGATTTTGCCCAGTGTTGTTTCACAGTGGAAATTATTTTCACTGATGATGTGAGAAATAAAACTAGGTGGGCATAATATAAACCCTTCTCTGAACAAGAATCAAGCTGTCTTCAGTGAACATATAGGCAATGCCAAAAAAAAAAAAAAAAAGGCATGAATTGACAGTGTTAACAAAGTTTATGGATATTACTTTTAGGATTTTATTCCTACTGAGAGGTCAGTGCACTATCATGATTGCAGACACAGGTGTTGGCAACACTTCCAATTTTATTGTGAGTCTTGCAATATTAGGTGTTTTTCTTAACGCCCCAGCTCCTGGAGCCATGAGCATCTCCACTTCCATTAAAAAAGTATGTTTTTAATGTCCAAGGTTGCAACAAAAAGGTAGAAAACATGACTTGAATATAATCTAAAGGCTCAAAAAACAGAAGGCAAAGATAATACGCCAAATTTGTTATTAAAAATCTCTTGATTTTAATGCTAATCTTATTATTTTTTAAAGACCTGGGTCTGTCTTTTATTTTATTTATTTTTTAATGTTTGGAGTTAACAATACTGAGATGTCAGATTCAGGCGTGTGTCTAAATGCCAAAAAAACACCCCCACAACAAAAAACCTGCCAGCAATACCCTTTGACTGGTAAATTGCATGTTATTTATCTGAGTGCTGACAGCGTGTTTTGAGTTGCACTGAACATGGAGTAGACTGAGCCTCTGCCAAAGGTGCCTATATAAAGATAGACTACAAATCAGACACAGAATACAGATTAATAGGCAGGATGGAGGAATTTGTGCTTTAGGAATGGATTTGAAGGAAGGAGGGAGATCAGTCAAGGACCTTGTTCCAAGTACAAGCGGTTGCGGGGCAGAAGTTCAGGAGCTGAATGAGAGGCTGTGAATGGAGCATCTGGTCAGTCAGCTTGGACATCACTAAGGTAGCAAGCTACACAGTGGAACTGAGAACAGGGAGCTAAGCTATATAGAGTCTTGAAAGCAAGGATGGACTTAAGTGTTAAGTGGAAGGTTGGGGGAAGTCAGTGGAGGGGTTTGGAAAAAAAGGCTGATGTGATTGCAGGGGGGGCAAAGCAGATGATTTGTGTGAAGGGGAAGGAGGTGGGATGTCTAGGACCCAGGAGAAGGGGTGTGCAGGAGTTAAGCTGACAATCTGGATAAAGTCTTTCTAGCAGAAGTGGATGAAAATATTTGCAGGAGAATGTGGGAGGGGTTTCAGTAGGCTGTCCACTGACTGGGTCCAGGACTTGGCCCTTACTCTGAATCTGAAAATGTTTGATTTTAGAAATCGGGGAAGAGGGTCAAACAATTCAAAAGCTAATTCAGCCAAGCAGTATTTCCTCACTGATTGGAGCTGAAGTGTTCCTTAGAACCAGCAGTGCTTTTGGGACAACTGTTAATCTGAACACTTGCAGCAGTTCCTTTGCCAGACAAATGTTGTCTGTCTGCCATGCAGATGGGGCCTTTTCTTCATTGCTTCTTGCATTTATCCTGAGATCAGTCTAGACTCATCTAGATTCTGGCAGCTTTAAGTAAACACATGCCTTGCTGGCACACATGTAGGCTCCTCGCTCTGAACGCAACACAGCTGGAATGCCCAGGTTAGGCTGCTGATTTTGAAACCCTAGCTGTAAGTTTATGCTTCTTGAGAGCTCACTCTAAACTCCCCTGCCCCTAGTCAAAACATCATGTGGGACAATATTTATAGGCCAATGAGTGGGAAATTTATATAGTCTTGCGGTTCATCTGCTCCTATTTAAGTAATGGCTGTCAATATTCAAGAAAAGACATCAAGGACTAAATCATCTGAGAAACCTAGAGAGCACTTTTGTTCCTGCAAATAATCAGTTTGTATGTAGGTTTATAAAGAACTGATGGTAGATGAAATCTAAAATATATCTGAGAGAGGTGAATAACAGGAAATCTCATGACGATTCACAATTTATTTTTATTCTATACTATATAACACACCTTTTGTGCTTAGAGCGTTCAAGGAAAATGACAAAAAGGGCCACGTGCAGCCCTCTAATCAACCCTGAAGGTTAAAAAGCCTGTTAAAAGGGCACTTTCACGAATGACTGGCTGGCAGCTCAAACTAGGGCAACCAGACAGCAAATGCGAAAAATCGGGATGGGAAATAATAGGAGCCTATATAAGAAAAAGACCCAAAAATCGGGACTGTTCCTATAAAATCGGGACATCTGATCACCCTAGCTCAAACCCACTATTTTTCTTTTATGCGAGGCTGGGCAGCTAAAGAAGCAACCACACCCCCATTTGGCATTAGTGCAGGAACATTGCAAAGGTTTTTGGAAACTGATTCCCTCTGCTGCTGAGGTAAATTATTCTAGTGGGCAGAACAGGGAATCTGGTCTCCTGGTTTGGTTTGGTTTGGTTTGGTTTGTTTTTTTTCCTAACTCCGCTGCTGTCTTGCCTTTTGATATATGGCAAATCACATAAGCTCCCATCCGTGAAATGGAGTTAATGCTGACCTGCCACCAGGGACCTTACGAAGTCCAGTCTGTTTGTTTGTAAAGTGCTTTATGATCCTATCAAGAAAGTTGCTGTACAACGGAAAGCTATAAAGTATAAGTGATTATTATAAACTAATATACTACTTTTGTTTATAAAGCACCATGGCAGCGTTTAACTTGCTGGATTTTGAAAGCTGAACTGAAATGCCCGATACATCTCAATCCTGGTTGGAGTGCAGCTGAGTGGTGTGAGCAGCACTGAGCCACCTGGAGGGCTGCTGAGAGAGGTGCTTTGCTACTCACGGTTCCCCTAACAGTGCAGTTCTGCAGACTGGCAAGAGCACTCAAAGGAATACTGTTTTCTCAGGGCCCTGGATGTATTTTATGCCTGTTTTGTGTCTAAATGCAATTATTAAGCAGTCAAGTCAATATTTGCTGGGCAGTCAGTAACTGCAGATACTAAAAATGACAGCTATGCACGTTATTCAATGAATTACACTTAAATATCTCTGTTCTTGCCATTCTGACTCTTCCCTGGCGTGTCCTCTTGGCCACATTCATATATGCATAGTTCATTTCAGGCATTGAGGCTCACTCATATTGCTCTGCACAATGACTATGTCTCGCTATGCAAATACTGTGTTTTGGATACTTCAATGCAAAGAGTTTCATACTTGGATATAAAACCAATCGAAAATCCTACTTGATACTGAGCTGTAATGTATAGGGAATATGTTCCAGACATGGAAAAAAATATGGCCACCTAACGTTCAGAGTGTGAAATCTCTCCACAGGAATACAATTATCTTGCACCCAATCCAGGGTGACCAGATGTCCTGATTTTATAGGGACAGTCCCGATATTTGGGGCTTTGTCTTTTATATAGGTGCCTATCTTTCTCCTCCCCCTCCCCCCCATTCCCACCCTCATCCCAATTTTTCACACTTGCTATCAGGTCACCCTAACCCAATCAGGTGTGAAGTATAGTATAAATGCACTATGTAAAGCAATATTTTTTCAGGAGTGTAATAATATGCCTTTGGAACTCACTATCTATGGCAATAGACCAGAGTTTTCCTTGGGTGAATATAAGGAATCAATACACAATTGACCTGTTTTGGCCAAGCCTTTATTTAGCTGATATCATCCCTGCTGCAAGGTGTTTTAAATTTAGTATATTTTATTTTTGTTTTTAATTGCTGTAAGTTGTCCCCATGCTAGTGCAACAGGCAATGTTTGTAAATCTGTAAATAAAACTGTCTGCCATCTGTCAGAAGGATTTGAAATTAGAACAGTGCCCATTTTAGAAATACATTGCAGTATATGGGGGGAGTAATTTAAGATAGAAGATGAGTTTATAGTCCCTTGGAGACACCAGCGATCCACAGATGTATAAATAACAATCTTAGTAGAAACTCTTTAGCTCCTTCTTAGGCTCTTCTTTTGTGAAGATGTTTTTCTTAGAGCTTTTCCTGAAAGACAAGAAGAGTGACAATAGCATGCTTGACTGGATGGAAGGAAACTGTGTGATTCACTATAGCTTTTTGTAAGTAATGTTATGTAGACATGCTGAAAGTAGATGGTGTTTACTGTCAGAAAGAATTACCACCTTCAGTGCCTGGTAACTTGCTCTATAAAGCTACCTCTACTTCCTCTTCTATAAGGATAATCATTTCAGTTTGGAGAAATACTGTTTCAGCCACCATATTGGGAAGGGCTTGACCTACAGTATTTTATGTCTAATTTTTCCGAGTAGACGGAAGCATGGAAGGCTGATAAACTTGGAGGCCACACTCAGCTCTCAATGGTTACTTTCTGGCTAGCGCCTTTTTCTTGAATTATAACCAAGGCAACAAGATACATGTTACATCACCACCCAGAATCAGTTATAAGACTCTCCTGTTTAGTTCTTCCTCCTCCCCCAAATTATACTTAATAAACCGTATCCCTTTGAGGATCTGATCCATCATGCTGATGAATACATGCAACTCCCACCGAAATCCATGCAAGGTAGGTACTTGAAGAGCTCTCCATGTGTGTTGCGTCCAGGAGCCTTTTTGTTGTTGTTGTTGTTACAAGAGCCCAGTGTCCGTTTTTCTCCCTTGTAGAGAAATTTAACTTTTTTTCACCTGTTTTCCATACTCTAAAATAGAAGTAATTTTAGACTAAAAGTACAAGATGTGTTCTTTCTGTAAAGACACATCACGCACCAATGCTGCCAGTGATATTTATTTCATGTAACAGGCATTTTCCCTGGCTAGCAAGAGTAACAGCTGTCCCATCCCACCTCTCGGCATTTTAAAAAATAATAGAAAATTGCACAATTTCATAACACATGTTTAAACCACATGTCTTCAAACATGTCAAAGGTACTTGCCCTTACTTTGGCCTAAATTCATGGCAAAGTAGAAAGGTTCACTAGAAGCTGATGCAGAGTAGTTGAAATAAAATACATACAATGTTTTTCACCAGTGGACTTGCATATCTCAAAAAAACTGAACAGAAACTTTCCAGAGCAGTCCTCGTTTGGGCTGAGACCAAGCACCAAAAATTATCCAATGTGGTTTTGCCCCTTAAGGACATTAAATCAGGAATGATTTGGCAGTGTTCGGTAAAGAAAAGGTTAAAACCCTAATTTGACAGCAAGAAATGAACAGGTGTCTCCCACCCTCGCAGCACTGAAGAGGGATTGAGGAGATTGGGGTTGGACATAGCTGGGTGTGCTTATGCCCTCAAGAATGAGAATTCTGTAAGAGGAGAGGAGAAAAACTTATTGGTGTCCTGGCAGCGGAAGTCTCTCCCTGATATAGAAGGACACTTAGAAATTATGGTTGCAAGAAGCCCTCTTCCTATATGCTTGCGCTCTAGCTGTAAGAAAACCATCTGCTCTGCATTTGACTTTAGCCACAGGAGTCTTCACTGGCTTTTGGAAGAAAGTAACTGAATGTGAGCCAATTAATTCCCACTGGGGGTACACTGTAGGCTGCTGATCCTCGCAAAGGTCTTAAGATGAAACTGCTTCCTAATGCAACAGTAGCATGATGCTAACGTGATTAAATCAAGAACATCCTACAGTAAGTTATTTTTATGCTACATTTTTTGCACTGAAGTGATGGAAGTGTGTGTGTTTCTGATCACGCTTTTGAAGGCGGTTATGTCTTTGTTCCTAGCATCTCTAAAACTCTAGTGTGATTAGTGATAAGTTTCAGCTCTTTTGGCAGACAAACACTGAAAGTCCTCCACCTCCCACCACAGCCCCAAGTTCCCTAATGAATTTGCATTAAAACAAGAGTCCGGTCCTAACCATCACCTAAATAGTCCTCACTGCTATAGCTCACGAATTTTTTTTTAACATGAGTCCTGTTCTTTTCCCATTTATTTATAGCAGTAAACTCCAAGGAGGGCTGTAATTAAAAATGTTTGGTCTGAGTTCAAATAAAGGGCATTAAACTTCATCAGTGTCAAATCTTTGGTTATTAAAATAACCCACTTTTGAAGAAATGTACTGTTTAGCAAACATGTTTCTGTATCCTGTTGAGCTGTATCCTGTTGCTCCCTCCCTCTCTTGTAGGCTGGGGAAGGAGAAGTGCTCTTTTGTGGCCTTTGAGCAAAGGAGTGGAGTGAGGGTAGCAGCCTGGAACTCATCAGCAGGGCCGCCCTGCTCATCAGAAAGGCTAGCGGACTTGTGAGCACTGCACGTGCTGGTGGTCTGTAAGGGTTGATGAGCTTATGATCTACAGTGAAATTTCTCTATGTGAAACAAACAATCTTTCTCCTGACCATAAGGTCTCTCAAACCTGTACCTGGGGGAGAGAGGGGAGCTGATTGATGCATGTACCCAGTTTATACATATTTAGAGTGATCACCTTTTCAAAAGACAAAAGCAGGACACATGCAGGAGCCCCGCTTCCTGGCCAGGTTGGAAGATGGAGCCAGGCCATAAGAGCCACCCATGGAGCCTGGGCCTTTGTGGGAGAGCCCTGAACCCTCTACCTCACCTTGGTGGGAGGTCAGAGGGCCTAAAAGCAGCCCCTGGCCTGTATCTCTGTCCTCGCAGAACATGCCACCCAGGGCAGGTGGAGGGTCTGGGGCTCCCCACAGTGGCCCACGCTTTTACTATGGCCTGGCTCCAGCCTGGCCAGAGCGTGAGCCTTGGGGGGGAAGAGGAGGAGCAGGGGTCAGGGCCTTGTGGCAAGGGGGAGCTAAGGTCCACCTCAGCCCCCACCTCCTCCTCCAGGAGGAGGCTGGCGCCGCCCCTGATCCTTGTGCGGACACGGAGCAGTGTGGCAGGGAATCTGGGATAAATGCTGTTCTGGAATCACTGAGCCCTGGACCGGGACTTCGACTCTGCATTTTGGGACTGTCCTGCCCAGTTTGAGATGGGTGGTCAAACTTGGCATATTCCATTACTTTAAGCATTAGAAATTATCCTGAGTTTCTTGAAGTGAGCAGAGATCCCTGCATTCCAGGCTTAAAAAATTAAAAGATCTGATCAAAATACTGGTGAATTCTTTCTAGGTAACAAGACAAAGCAATACAGGGCCTACTGCTGTGAGACCAGTCAGTTTGGTGATCAGAGTCTGATCACAGCTAGATTGAATGCTATGCTATAATCATAACCCAAGTTATAATCACCATTTTTATTGGGTCACATCTGGTATTTTGCCAGGAGCAATACCAGTTTTGTAGCTGAAAGTTCCCTTTGTCTATTCCCCTATGTGGAACTATTCATAACTATTGTATACTTTTTGTTTGGGGCTCTTTTTTGTTTTGTTTTTAATTTTACTTGTAAGATATTTACAAGTAGCCTATCATGGAAGTAGCTGAATAAAGTCTTTAATTTTGAAACTTAAAAAATACAAAGTAGGAGCCCAGGGGGTGTGGTATAGAAATGTAATGCATTTCCATTGTTTGGTTTTCATACAAGTTACCTAGTTACCACTGACTCTATATATGACTTTCTGTATTTTCCCTCTTTCTTGTAAGGGTTTCCATAGTGCCTTAATATACCATGTTTGATTCTCCAAACTATGTATTAACTTTTTAAGGATCTATGACCTTCATTAGAGTAAAGATCTACTCTCCCTCTGGTGGTTGACTTGAATGTGTAGTATCTAAGAGGAATATTTTTATACCATTAAAGGGGTTGAAACAGATTTAATCTTTTCACCTGGCATATTTAATGGCATTAAATAGTCTACCAGACTGCACAGGATATGGATGGATGCATGATGTACATGAAAGGATGTTGTATAATTCTGTTTGCCCTGTGAGAGGCTAAAATCTGGACTCCAGTTTTTTCTCCTCAAGGCTTACAGAGAGGTCTACTAGAAACTTTCCAGCCCAGTGAGTTCGAGATATCGTCTCAGCTCAAAACCCCAATCCCAGTGGAGCTGATGCTGTGACCTTCTTCGCTGAGTTCTCCTCAGTGTTTCCCAGTGATGGCTCTGAGTCTAGATACTCTCACCCCAGCCAAATTCTAGGAAATGTGCATAATGGGCTCGGACCATTATTACAAAGACTTCCTCCTTTTCCAGGAATTTGTTGGTTTCAGTAACTCATACTGAAGTTTTAGGGGAAACAAATGTGAAATCCCTGTATGCTGTTCTGCACCCGTTGTCCCTTACTTCATTACCCATTCATCACTGTGATATACTTCCATTGTCAACCTTAGTTTTCTGCTGAATGTCAGGGTAAAGAGCAATGGAGAGTCTAGGCAAACAGAGAAACCTAAAGTTAGACCAAGTAGGGCAAACATGTCAGGCTTTTCCATGGAGTTGATTGTCTTTATTTATTTCCTAGCCAAAACACAAGAGAATTGTGATACTCCTCGTCTGTGCACCTTCTAGATGCAGGAAAAATTAAGGGAGGGAGAATTGCCTCCACAGAAGAATGTGGTTTTCTTGAGCAAGTATAGCAGATTCTCATTTAAATGAAATCTTTCTCACAAATGAATAGAAAATATACATATGACACTTCCTTTGGATGAATTCAAGCCAGAAAATTCAGATCCAAAAGCTTGAGGTGTTTCTGATCTGAGGCCGGGCTTTGAATGCGTCTCCAGATTTATCATGTTAAATGTGGTTTGTCCTACATCTTTCTAGAGGGGCTGTCTTCTGAAGTATGAAACACCGCTGATTTCAGGAGGGAGCACTCTACACATCTCCTACAAGTAGCAATTACTCTAATTAACAAATTAATCCAGTTAATAGAAGCTTGGGTATCTGGCAGATACTTTGACTTTGGGAAGTGGTTTCTAGTTGAATAACCCTACAGCCGTCCTCGTAAGTATTCATTTATTAGAGAGAGAAGTTTAGAAAATGCCAGAGTTAATAAGGCTACAGATATCTCTTTTGTAGGATTGCTGCGCCTGAACAGACCATTGGTCCATCTCTTGGCAATGGCCAGGACTGTGTGCTTCAGCAGATGCTGTTTAAAAGTCCGTCACAACATGCCTACTGTAAAACGGTATTGTTCAGAATTTTCTTCTTGACCCAAACTAGTCAATACATGTCTGATAGCCCTTATCATTTTATCTTAATGCTAAGTGTAAACTTGCATTCTATTTCCAGCTGAGTCAAATATTCCATGGAAAGAGCCTCTCTGTGTCTTTTGATTCTCATCGAAACTAGAAAATTCATAGATATGTGAACAAATACCAGTTGAACTATTTAAACCTCAGGAAAGATGCACGGGCCTCACGTAGGTGTGAATCAGCTTTCTTATTTTATCTGAGCGGATTCCCCTCCCTTTAGCCATTTCTGCTAAATATTGGGTGTGTACCTGGCCAGATCAGAACAACTCCTTAAAATGTCATCCTGGCCTGATGAGTGAAGTGTTTTTTTTTTGTTTGTTTTTGTTTTTTTTTTAAAAACCACATAATCTTTTATTGGGAGTGTCAGATAATACATTTCCCTAATTCCACTCAAGGAACAGAGGATGTAGGTGATGGGTACTCCCTTATCTGTAAATAACTAAAATGTAAATTGAAAATTGGCTAAATCAAATATCAGGCTTTTTCTGTACTTGCCCTAATGCACACAGTATTTTGTAAAGTTCTCTATGTCTATGACTTTCCTCCTCACTTAATTGTCTTCTACCACGTGTTTAAGTGGGACATGGAAACTTGATCTGTTTCATAGCAATCTAGTATAGTGGGCTGAGTTTTTCCACAAGACTCAGGCTCCTAAACAGTGAAAGTCAAAAAGCAGCAATCAAATGATCACATGACTCTGAGACTTTCCAAAAACAATCATTTAAAAAAAACAAAAGGGGGCTGGCACTTTTCTCCCTTACAAACTAGCAACAGATTTTCATGCACAAGTCTTCCAGCTTTATCTTCAAATTCTTCCGTGTTAGGCTATGACTGCTTGTTACGTGAGAGCTGTCCGCTTCTGAAGACTTTTTAAAAGGTGAGCAGCAGCTCCTTTTCCTCCTGCAAATTAAAAAAAGAGAGTAATACTTATAGGGCATCCTTTACAAATACACGCAGGCAAAAACCTCAATCCCAAATCACGAATGATTTGTGCTTGAAAAAACTCAACTCTGCTGGTTTATCAGCAGCAGCACAAAGCAACTACTGCACTTCTCACTCTTTTGTCAAATTCTTAGCACTAATGCAGCATACTTGTGGTTTATGCACCACATTCAAATTCAGATGGTCTGACTGGCCACACAGTGCATGGCAAGGATATCATTAAAATAAATCCTAGAGGTGTGATCAGACCACATTACAACCAGCAGTAGTGACTTGAGCAGAACAGTTAGCTAGCATTCTGCTCAAGTGCCATACTGCTTACTGGATTAGCTAGTTTTATTTGACCCTTCCAATCTTTAGTACCAAACAGTTAGAAAATGGGACTGCTATGATGACACTTTTACCTGCATCCTTGTAGGTTTCATTTTATAATCAGAAGAGAAGTTGCAGTGCAAAACTAATCCCTTTTCATTAGCACAGCCCTGCTTTGCTTTAAAAGAAACTACTCTGGGCAAGTCCAGCCCCTTCAGATGGTTTCCTTCAGGCATTTGCCTCCCCCAACATCTGTTTTAAACAAAGATTCAAATTACAGGCAAAGTTAGTAATTAGTGCACACCTGTTTTAGCTGCATTTATCCAGCTATCCTTTCAAAGTTACAAAATTAATGGCTTTCTCAAGTTTACTCTGCTCACAATGGTCCTTGGGGATGGAGATCCCAATAAACATAAAAGAATTTCCTTAGATATGTGGATTTACAAAACTGCTATTTCAATTAGAGGCTCTAGTAATACTTTTCACTACTGGGGGGCCTTCCACCCAAAACACGTTATAAATAATTAAACGTGGCATGCCCGTAATTCTCCTTACCGCTCCCTCAGTGAATTGTGGAGGTCAGCGGAGGATGTCTCACTGGCTCACAAAGGGCTTCAAAGTCCCCTTGCATGTTGTGTCTGTTCCTTTTGCCACTCTGGGAAGCAGATGAATGGTTTGAGGCCAGCCTAAGGTGCCTGGGAGTGGGAGCTTCTTGAAGAGCAATAATATACTTAACAGTGTGAATACACACTTGACAAGTAAATAATCACACATTTGGCAGTGACACAAGAAATATCCCTTTCTGGCTGTGCATAATGCCTTACCATTGAGCCGCACTACTGATTGTCCTCATCAAAACACAAGAGAATGCATTTTGTTTACATAGGAAGAACAAAATTTGATAAACTGATTCACCTCTGGGATGACGACAAGCATGAAAAATAGCAGCCCCAAAGGGATCTGTGTTAAGAAATCTGCGAGCAGTTGGAGAAGATGATTCTACTAGAAATTGCATTTCAACCTTAACTCTAGAGTGCACTGCTAAGTCCACTACAGTAATGCAATATATGTTTTTTCTTGATTTGTGAATGAAAAGTTTTATCTTGGGAAATGTGATCATGAATGTAAAGACTGATGCATACATACTCCAGGGAACAGAGTTAAGGGTGTGCATTTATACTTTTCAACTCCTGATGTTAGACTGCACCATTTGGCCCTCATACTGTTGCATTTAGTATAGTTTTGCATTCAATTAATGTTTGTACTTTCATAGTGATTTCCAGCCAATAGATAGGATTTTAAAACCGTTCTCACAACATCCAAGATAGGTTATTTGAGAGAGAAATTAAATGAGGCACAGCCAATAAGTGATTTGTCATACAGAGGTCAGAGGAACCAGGAATTAGAACCCACATTTTCTGATTTTTCCTCTGCCTCAGCCACTAGAATGCTCCCTTTCATCATACACAGCTGGTGTCTTCTAGTCATTTTAATGGTTCTTATTTTAATATATTTGCCTTTAATCCCCTCTGGAAATTTTCTCCAGGAATTAATAGATATAGAGCAAGCAATAGGAATTGGGAAGAGGTTAAAGAGTAAGAGTCTCTAGGAGTAGGAAGGACTGTCTGCTTGCTCAGGAATACACACTGTAGGAATTTTAAGTTTTTATGTATAATAGGGACTGAGCAGCCTGTGTTCTGACTGCTATGCAGGATTACTTGAATTAAGATTAAGGTGATTAAAATGGATTTTATGCACTGACTGACAAACATTGGGGAGAGGGTGTAAATCCTGGATTACAAAGAATACTTTGTGTACAATAAAACACTCCACCCTCCATTTCTAAATTCTAATTATGGTTCCCTAGATCAATATGTCTTTATGAAAAATGATTTGCATAGAAAGCAAATTATTCTAGAAACGGATGCCTATAAAACAAAGGCAGAGAGCTTTGATCGAACAACCTGATAAATCCAATATTTACATTGTGGTGCCGGTGATCTTAACAAACACTATCTGGCTATAAAAGGCTATGGTATGTGTCTGTGTGCTGAGGGATGAAAAGGCCTGCTACTTATATATGTCTCTTGCATAACTTGAAGGATCTGGCTGAGTCCCACAAAAGACAGGAAATGCAGCATTAAACTTAAAACTGTCTCCTGAGTTTTGCCAATTGTGCCAAGTTCTTTCAGCTGATAGCTCTTAAAGAGGACTCTGCCCTTCAATAACCAGACACCAAGGGAGTGAGTTGAGGAAGGAATCTTTGCTCTGCTTTTCCTAGCTCTCTTGAGCTAAAGCCAAATCCGTTGTGTGTCTTTTTATTTTTTAAGAGAGAAAGAGTGCGTGTGTTGGGTTCCTTTAGTATGAAAAAACTCTCAATGGATACATGAGCTGGGGAAAATGAATAGCAAACAGATGTGAAGTGGTTGGGCCAAAGGCAATGTGCTCAATGGAAAATGCCATCCAGGTGGTTAGGCACAGGCAAGTCTAAACACCATGAGTGTTACATGAATAAGTGGGCTCGTGGTAGTCCTTTGCTTTCTCTGATCCTTTTGCATGTCTTTGTCTGTCACACGTTTCCTCTTTGTCTTTCTTCATCTTACTTTCTGGCTTTTGGCTGTCAGATTCCCAGTGGCAAGGCCTTTCTGCTCTTTCTCTGCTACATGCATTCTCTCCTCCTGTGACATTGGAGACCAAAGAAAATATTATTCCTGCCAAGCCTACCATGTTAATTCAGCAGCAAAAGATGGGTTTTTTTTAAATGGTTAATAGTGCACAGATCTTACTTAAATGCTGCTGTGAGAGAGACCCTCCTTCTAGCCACTAAGTTCATTATATATTTACATTATTTTGCTTATTTTATAATGTCAGCTCGGTAGGTCAGGGACAGCGTTTCGTGTTTTGTACAGTCTGTCATGGAACTTTTAGATCTCACATCACTGGTGTCTGAAAATCTACACTGAGTATTGGGTAAGCCAGTGTCCTGGCCTGTAGTCCCCTTTTCAAATATATCCAAATATCTAAGGACTTGAGCATACTTATGCCAGCAATTAATTTGGTCCTATTTTTAAAACACTAGATGCAGCTAGTATCTGACTGATTGCTTAATAAGATTGTCTATAAAAAGTACAATTAAGCCACTTTCTAAATTCGAATTAGCTATCCTCCCATCCATTTTTAGAGAAAGCATGTTCTTTAAATGAACAAGAATGTAAAAGGTCTGCTTTAATCAACAACCAAAAGTTAGACTGACATCGCTTGCATAGGGTCAATCGAAGTAGGAGTTTCTTAAAGTGCCAAGAGGATGCTGATCCTATTTAAACATAGTCAGTGAACTGGTTCAAGTGTCTACACAGTAGAAAGTGAAAGGTCCACAGTTTGTTTTCCAGTTGTGGTATTTGGAAACATTCTTTAAGTTTGAATTGTGTTTCTCTGCTTTTCCTCAGGTTGCCACGTATCTGTAATCTGAAGTGGTGTTGAAGTAATTTCTCCAGATTTTTAAAGGCAGCTTTTTTTCTCCCATCCTCTCTGGATGACATGGAGTATCATGGAGTATCACTGACCTGATTAACTGTTTGTTTCTTAGGCTATGTTACACGGCACAACTTACAGCGCTGTGCCGCTGTAAAGTCTCCTTCGTAGCTGCTCTTTGCTGGCAGGAGAGAGCTTTCCCGCTGGCAAAAGAAGAAAACCATCCCCAACGAGCAGCGTGATGAGTCTCTCTCATCGACAAAGCGCTGTCCACACTGGTGCTTTTTGTCAGTAAAACTTTTGTTGGTCGGGGTGTGGTGTTTTTGTTTTTTTTTCCCACACACCTGACGGACCGACAAAAGCACAGCGTAGACATCGCCTTAGTCAGCACTTAAGCGGTTTGGATTATGTGAATGTCTTTTAGTGAACCAAAAGGATCAGTAGTCAGAAAGCCATCAGCCTATTCCTGGGCCAGGCTGGCTATGATTTAGTAACCCTTAAAGAGGGGAACCCGCTAAGGGAGAGAATCTCTGTAGGTAGAAAATTAGGTGTTGAAACAGAAGATAAGTGGGCAGATAGTTTGGAAGGCCAGGCAGGCACAGTATAGAAGACAGTCCCAGAGTTAACCAGCCAGATAGTAACTGTGAGATGAGCTCTGGAGCTAGGAATGAGAATAGGTCTGATTTGGATGGGGCTGATCAGAGAAATGGGCATGGGAGAAGACCAGAGCAGCAGGGAAACTTGAACTGGAAAGTAATAGGTGAATGGTGATAAAATCACTTTCTCTTTGTTAGTGGTGTCTGCCCCCATTTGCTCGCTCTCAGATGGGGCACCAGCAGCAGGCACCACGGGTATCTGTAACAGTTGCTCAATGGCATGGGAGCCTGCATGAAGGGAAACCATTCGTAGTGACAAGAAAAGATCCTCCTTTACCTCCATGGCCTTGGAGAAGTAGAAGATGGAAATGTTTTTACATTAGCCAAAACATTGGGAACATTTTCAAAGCCAAGGGCAGGAGTCTTGTTTATCCATGAAAATTAGTCCCTGCATGAGTCTCTACCAATTCTGGTATAGAGGGAGTTAAAACACCTCCCCAGACTACCAGCTTTAACAGGGATGGGTGGATCTGCATGCTAGCTACTGTGTGAATAACCTTGGTAGCTAGTGCAGGGGTTTCATGTTTGTAGAAGTTCATTTATTGATGCTCTTGTTTGACTATATATGTAAATAAGCCTCTTAAACTGTCTGAAGAGATGGACTTTGTCATGAGACAGGTTTCAGAGTGGTTTCAAATGGGCCACCCTGATCATCACTCCAAAAGTTTTTTTTCTCCTGCTGATAATAGCCCATCTTAATTGATTAGTCTTGTTAGAGTTGGTATGGCAACCCCATTTTTTCATGTTCTCTGTATATCTTCCTACTGTATTTTCCACTGCATGCATCTGATGAAGTGGGTTTTAGCCCATGAAATCTTATGACCAAATAAATTTGTTAGTCTCTAAGGTGCCACAAGTACTCCTCGTCCTTTTTATTGTCATGAGATGAATTACTGCTGAGAAACCACTCGGCTACAATAGCCTTACAATGTAGCAGACTGATGCAAAGGGAGGACCATTTAGGGTGTGTATCAAACACAATATCTGGTGCAAACTGAAGTGTCTTGAATTTCTAGATACCAAACTCCTTATTTAACTTGTGTGAATGTCCTGGCACCTGGACAGTTATTGTAACTGTTAACCTGACTAATGCAGCACCTTGATCATGGATTTATACTCTTTGCCTCCTCCATTGAGCACTGTATGGTTGCACGTGAAAATGAGTGACTGTTGGAGCAGTTTTATCTCCCCGGGGCCCTGAAAACATCCAGTTTATATCCATAACCATCATATTTAAAAGCTGAATTTTCAGTTCAGAAAGACACAGTTTTTTTAGTTTTCCCATGGAGGGCACTAGGTCCCCTGATGTTGACACTTGCACAAGGCCAGAAAAGAAGCTGGTGTTACACCCTGAGCAAACAAAAATACAATAATGTCAGCCTATTGAAGAGTTTAGCTCCGAAGTTGGGGCTGGAACAGAACAGTGTCAAAACATGTCCCCAGTCAAACTTGCTCACATAAAAAATCCAGGCAGTCTGAATATGCTTCATAGATTCCAATGCCAGAAGGGACCATTGTGATCATCTAGTCTGAACTTCCATATAACACAGGCCAGAGAACTTCCCCAAAATAATTCCTAGAGCATATCTTTTAGAAAAACATCCAATCTTGATTTTAAAATTACCAGTGATGGAGAATTCACCATAACCCTTGGTAAATTGTTCAATGGTTAATTAATCTCACTGTTAAAAAAGTATACCTTATTTCTAGTCTGAATTTGTCTAGCTTCAAATTCCAGCCATTGGATCGTGTTCTACCTTTCTCTGCTAGACTGAAGAGCCCATTATCAAATATTTGTACCCCACATAGATACTTATATACTGTAATCAACCCCTTAACCTTCTCTTTCTTAAGCTAAATAGATTGAGCTCTTTTAATCTATCGCTATAAGGCATGTTTTCTAGTCCTTTAATCATTCTTATGGTTCTCTTATGAACCCTCTCCAATTTATCAATATCCTCTTTGAATTGTGGGTGCCAAAACTGGACACAGGATTCCAGCAGCATGTGCACCAGTGCCAAATACAGAGGTAAAATAACCTCTCTACACCAACTTGAGATTCCCCTGTTTATGCATGCTAGGATCGCATTAGCTGTTTTGGCCACAGAGTCACACTGGCAGCTGCTGCTCATGTTCTGTTGATTATTCATCATGATCCCAAATCTTTTTCAGAGGCATTGCTTCCCATGATAGAGTCCCCCATCCTGTAAGTACGGCCAACACTCTTTGTTACTAGGTGTCCATATTTACATTTAGCTGTATTAAAACGCATATTCTTTGCTTGTGTCCAGTTTACCAAGCGATCCAGACCGAACTGAATCAGTGACCTGTCCTCTTCATTATTTACTACTCCCCCAATTTTTGTGTCATCTGAAAACTTTATCAGTGATGATTTTATATTTTCTGCCAGGTTGTTGATAAAAATGTTGAATAGCATAGGGCAACGAACTCAGGCAATATAAAATATCTTCATACTTGGGAATAGTCCCACAAAGGAAATAATGGAAGCCATGTTGCCTGGACTGAGTAAAGCACTAGAAAATGGACTGTAAGGAGTAATCCTGGGCTGACCGGATGATAGCCTCGGTAACTGGATAGGTCTCGTCTTTGTGTAACTTGTATGCCATGATCCCCGTAATCCTGCTGTTTCTTGCCTCAGCTCTTGAAGCAAGACCAGGAAGTGGGTCACAATATGTTCTGAACCCAACTAGCTGAAGGAAGAAATACTGGCAATAGGTTGGGGCTTCTAGGACCCAGGAGGACTGACAGGGCGGGGAGGGAAGATGGAAAGAGTGGCTCTTTCCCTTCCTTCCTCTCCCCTCCCCCTCCTGCTGCTGCTGCTGCCGCTATCCTGCTCAGTCCCAAAGCTGCTCTGTGCTCCTCCCTTCCACCTCCCTTCAGGATTCCAGGGTCTCTGGAACGGATGTCTGGCCTTTTTGTGAAGAAGCCCTGTCCAGAGGTGAGTGCTTGGCAAAGGATGGGTGAAGGGAAGAAGCCCGCTCAGCACCTGCAGCCCCATGTGTACACAAGCTCCTTGCCCTTGGCTGTAACCTCAATCCAAGGTTTTTTGCTGTAACCTCAATCCAAAAATTGTTTGTGGCTGCAAAGGACTGTGGCATTGGATGGGTTGTGGAAAGAAACCGTAGGTAGTTTTAGAGTGGGTGAGGGGAAAACACACAAATCCCCCAAAAGCCTTGGACTAAGGTAAAAGATTTGTTTTGTGCATAAGCTGATACCTCTTGTACGGCATTATCTAATTTTCTTACTTTGGAGTAAGCTGTTTCCTTCCCTATGTGTGAAGGAGTGACTTAAAGAAGGATTAATAATTTCTATTAAAGCTAAAAAAAATGCTGAGGTTTCAAAGAGTTTGGAGTCCCTCAGAGTCCTTTGAGCCTCCCTGGTATTGTGTACAGTCCACTTCTGGAAGTCTCAAGTGGTTTCCACTCTATCTTAGGGCTTGTCTACGCTGGGAAGTTAGTGCGTGGCAAGCTAGGGTGTGAATTTACAGGTCACTACCAGTGTTCCCTCTAATTTTCCCCACCCGTGTGCAGAACAAATTTTGTTACGTGCACCAATATGGAGGTGATGTGTGACAGGCCTGGGGCAGAGGATTGGGGTGCAAGGGTGTGAGGGCTCCGGCTGGGGATGAGTGGTTCAGGGCTGAGGCAGAGGGTTAGGGTGAGGGCTCCAGCTGGGGCTGTGGGCTCTTGGGTGGGGCCAGGGATGAGGGGTTTGGGGTGCAGTGAGGCTCCCGGGGGCTACAGTGGGGAGAGAGAGTACCCCCCCACGAGCCCTCTCTCGCTGCAGCAGCACCTGGGCTGGTGGGGAGAGGCACCTCTCCCCTGGCCGTGGCAGGTCCAGGCCAGGCTGGGTCGGGGCCAGGTCTGGGGCCGGGCTGGGGGCTGGGCACCTGTCCCCTGGCTGCGGTAGGTTTGGGGCTGTGGGAGATTTGGAGCTTAGGGAGGGGCATCTCTCCCTGCCACAGCCCTGAGCACCTGCATGGCGTTTAATAGGCAGCTGCGCGGCCGTGCAGCTTAGAGGGAATTTCGGTCACTACCTATCCCAGACTAACTCCCCATGTGGACACTCTCACTGTGCATTAAAAGTGCCATCTGGCCGTTTAGCTTTCTATGCTAAAGTGTCTGATGGCACTTGCAGTGCCCAGTAAAAGCGTCTGTGTGGGGAGTTGGTCTGGGGGCAGGTAGTGACCTGTAAGTTCACACCCTAGCTTGGTGCATGCTAACTTCTCAAGGAAGACAGGCCCCTAAGTACATATATGGCCCCCATTACCATAGTATCTGAGTGCCTCAATCTTTCATGTATTGATTCTCTCAACGCCGCCATGAAGTTGGGAAGTACCAGTCTTCTGATTTTTCGGAGGGTGAACTTAGGCACAGAGGAGAAAATGGCTTGGCCAAATTCCCCCAGGAAGTCTGTGGCAGAGCAGGGAATTGGGTCTCTCAAGTATTAAACTAGTGCCCTAACCACTGGACAATCCTTTCTCCCCCTTGAGAGGCTATTTTTTAGTTCTCTTAGACCTAGTTGTCAGGAAGATTTTTTTCCTCCTCTTTTCTCTCACTGCCTATATGCCCATGTAACCACCTTAAATAATTTATCCCACTTTACTGACACCCTTCAAATACTCATATATACAGTTATCATGATATTAACCATGCTGATATCTACCCAGTTCAGCCAATGTTTAGTCAACCCTCGCATGTTTAGCCCTTTCCCCCTAGCCTCACAAATGAATCCCTCCAGTCCATAAAGGTTCTTGTTGTTGTTCTCTGACTTCCTTCCATTTGTCTTATCTTTCTAGTATTCAGAGGCCCTAACCCAAACATATTATCCCAGAGGCAGAGCCATATGAGAGGGAGGATTGTTTCTTCTTTGCTTTATATATCCTCTCAATGCCACCAAGAACTGGACTACTTTTGCTGACAAGCATATTGCAGATTTCTTTTTCAGTCCAACACTTTCCACGTAGGGAGTGTATTCTCCTTTCCTCTAGGTTTCAGTAGCTCATGTTAAAATGTTCATGAGAACACATTTACCTCTGTAGCTTTGCCACCTTTGTATACTTTCCCTCCTCTCCAAAATTTGCAGGTAATTTGCTGTCTGCTGTATGGATATCTAGCTTATTCAGTCATGTAAATAACCTCCACTTGAAAATTCAACCTTATTTCTGCTGTTAGCTCCAGTTATTGTCCATTTTAGACACACAATAAAAATATCTGTTGAACCCACAATTTTACATTTTCAAATGTAGATACTAGCAGTTGGCACCTCCACTTGCACATGCCTAACTTTAAATATGTGAATACTTTAATGTGTTTGTGCACATTAAGTATTTACAGTGCTACAACTGTATAGCATACCGCACCTTTCAGACCAATAAAATATGATTTCTCTCCCCAAAAGCTTGCAGTCAAGGTAAACCTGACAGAAAGAACACCCCCAAAAGTGATGGGTGGGGGTAATGGAGGACAAGAGTTACACAGAACAAGACCATGTGGTTGCTTTTGTTTATTATGCAGGTATTTTAGTAGGCTGGGTTTTAATATTAAAAATGTTCACAGAAATTAGATTTTTATTTTTTAAAAGCACCTAACTAGCCAGTTACGCTTGCAGATACTTGACTTGCATCAATGCATTGGATATTTTTATACAAGCTTTGAAAATCTGCAGTGTGAACAAGGATCAGTTTATAACAATAGACAATTTGTGGTGATGGCTTAGACTAATTTATAGCCAGTGATTTAACCTGCTTAAATCCAAAACTGAACACGAGCATGATACATGTATAGCAGACTAAATGCTCTGAGTCTCCCTTATTGTCCTATGCCTATAGATGTATTTAGTACTGTTATTACCAGGTTGCAAAAATCACATGTTGAATGACTTGGAACAACCACAGCTAGAGGTTTGGTTTATTTTATTTTATTTTATTGCAAACCACAAGATATTCTAATCTAAGTAGTCTGGAGTATCTGTCCATGATCTTTGTTTGCAATTTAGTACTTAAATCTCAGAAATACTTACAATTTTTTCAGTTACTACAAAAAATCATTCTGCTTTAAGAACATGAAGTTTGCACAGTTAAGCACTCAAAAATTGAACTACCAAAGTCAAGGTTGAATGAATAAGTTTGTCTACCCCTTGTGCTTTTGACAGTTTTGAATTACTGAGCACATTCTTTCAGAGTAGCAGCTGTGTTAGTCTGTATTCGCAAAAAGAAAAGGAGTACTTGTGGCACCTTAGAGACTAACAAATTTATTTCACGAAAGCTTATGTGCAAATATATTTGTTAGGCTCTAAGGTGCCACAAGTCCTCCTTTTCTTTTTGAGCACATTCTGTATCTCAAATTCATTTTCCCTACAACTTTAGTTACACGAGTAGCATCTACTCTTACGTTGCTACTCTGTGTATGCTATGCAGTCCCTGAAATAAATATATATATATATATATATATATATATATATATATATGTTATCCATAGTGAATGTAGGAACCATGCTACAGATACCTTATACAATGTGCCTGCTTCAAGAGGTACTGGATAAGTTGGTAGGAGTTTGCTCTGTTTGCTCAATTTGTATCTCAGCAATAACGTGTTGATTAAAAGTTACCACAGGGAGACAGAATGAAAGGTACATGGGCTGCTTTATTTTTGCCAGTGTGACCTTCGAGCGCTGAGCTGTGCAATCTTAACATTCTCTTTGTGTTTTGAGATTTCCTAGTTTCTTTTAAAAGAGAAATGGCCGTCTGCCAGTGTTTGCCTGTCCCATGTATGAAAAACACTTAATGAAGCAGGGCTCCATGGGGGCTTTGTCTTTTTCTATGTGCAACTTTGACAGTAGCACCAAATGAGTCAGGATTTGGCTCCCGGCTTCCTTTTTGCTGTTATCTCTCACAATGGCAGCCTGTTATAGTGAGTAAGGGTTTTCCTTGGTGTTTGAGGCTTTGTGATGTGGATGGAACCCTTCACTGCTGGGCAAATGGGGTTAAAATTCCACATTTTAGACAACTGAAAAGTCCTAAAGTAGTTGACTGTAATTAGGCCTGTCCCAGGATTAGATCTTGATTTTAGGATAGTCTTAATGTCTTACAAATTTATAAGACTAATGGGCAGCACACAGCTAATTCCCCTGAAGGGCAGGATTTGAAACAGAAGCAGTGTGAGTGTGTGGGGGTGAGCATTTTGGGAACAGGAGGAGGCCAGATGGGTGTGAACCTTTAAATTGCTCCAATAGCTGACCTGTAGCTGCTGGAAGTTCTCACTTTATTTGAATTCTGGTTTTTGCAAGCTCCTCCCCACTCGCCTGCCCACCGGCTGGTGGACCGCAGCCTTGACTTTATGAGTAAGCCTATTTTGCAGATTCCATTTGTGACTAGCTGCTGCAGAAAGGGGCTTGTGTCAGGCTCACTCCTCTGGCTTTTGTTTAGTAGGAATTAATGACACTGGAATTGTATTTCTGCCCAAACAGCAGTACAAGATGTATGCTGTGGATGAAGGAACTGGTTTACACTGAGCAATTATTTAATTGTGCAGTTCCCTCCCTGGCTTGAAAACACATGTTCCGTAGACATGCTATTATTACCTGGACTGATTGATCTTCCTTCAGGGGCAGTGCTCTAAAGTCACTTTTTCCCCCTCCCTAAACCTGTTTGGCAGGTGAGAAACAGGTTTTTCTTTTGATAGTGTCTGCAGCTCTACCCGGTGCAAGGTGTGGCAGCATGGGAGCTGAACTGCTCTGTGCTCAGTTATTAATCTTTGCTTGGAAACCTGGATCTACTTGGTTGTGGTTGGGAGTGGAGGCATTGCAGATTAGATTACAAGGCAAGTTGAGACACCCTATAGATGGGGCAGCTCCATCAGTTTCCATAGAGTTGCACCTGTTTCTACCAGTAATTTGACCCATTATTTAAGAATCTGAGTTTGTCCTTTTGGAATGCCCTTTTTGTTTCTCTAGTGGTAAATAGCAGAAATCATATGCACCAGAACTGTCACCCTTTTAGTAGCAGTACCATCATTTCATGTATTTCCTATTACTAACTGTACCTCTTGGCTGAATATTCAGACTTAATTTAGTGTTTGAGATGTATTGTGTTAGGAGTACTGCTTGAAGACCTCTCTTCATACATGGAAAAGCAACAGCATAGCATAACACAATGAAGTCAGGATATATAAGTCCTGCGGTCATGTAAAATCTTACAATAGCACTAATATTGTGTCAGGAATTTGCATGTGCCAGTAGTTACTTGTATGCAAACATTCTCTTTCATGCACTACCATATTGGGTGTGAGTGAGTCTCCAGTTTTAGAAAATGTCATGGTGTGCTAATGGGGTCCAGAGAACAAACACACCTAAACTTTGCCATTTCTTGTGATTTTTATAATAAGCCTCAGGGCTCCTGGTGTGTTCAGTTCCTGGAGACAAGAGATGACATGAGAATCTCCGCTTTCTTTCTTTTCTTTTTTTTTTTTAAAGTTTCGGGTCCTTATGGTCCTGGAGAGAAGCTTGAAAACCCAAACCCTAAAGACAAACCAGAAGGCCAAAAAAAAAAAAAGACTCTAAATTTACTTTTAAAAAATATCACTGATGTCTTTCCAAGTCAATCTCATGATCGTTAGGGATCTGACTAGTTACTTTTGAATGCTTGGGGGTGGCAATTCTGACTTTCAGGTGCTGATCTTGCAATAGGATCCAGTAGCATGGACCTTTGCACCCACATGGTGTTGCTGAAGTCAATAGCATGGATCCCATATAGTATCTTCTTATGTTATTTTCCCAGTTCATTAAGGTTACAGCTATGTACATTTTTCTCTTAATCCCCCTAATTGAAATCATGTGGTAGAGGATGTTCAAGATTTCAGTGCTGCCTGATACTTTCTGCGTTCCAAGAGAGATACAATCTGCTGGAATCATTTTAGACTTGCTAGCAGGAGGACCTGCCAATGTGCTCCTTTATGGATTTTATCATTTCCATTTTGCAGTTTTCCATAAGAAGTTGGAAAAGCCTGCTTGGATTAAAATAAGTCACACACTTGAGTGGAAACCAAAGTTGAGGAGTATTAAAAGCTGACTGGAGCAGGAATGTCTGCTTTCAGTTTGGGTCAAGTTACATGATCTGAACAAGAAGAAACAAACTCAGTCTGCAGATAATAGTAATCCCACAAGATGAATATTGTACTGTAGCCATGCCTGCTAATAATGCTTTGGAGAAAGTTCTGCCAGTTTGTTTGTGTTTCAGGGCTGTGTAACTTAATTTGGGGGTGAAATATGGCGCCCAAGATCATAGTTTTTGTGTGAAAATGTTCTTCCACTTTTTGCTTGATACAGACACACACAATTCACAGGTTTTAGAAGCTTTGTCTGCACTGACACTCCAAAGTGACATTTTTTTAAAAATTGTCATCAGTCTGAAAACATGTTTTTTTCCAACTCTTTAAATATGTGCATTGATATTAATATTTTGGTTAGAACTGAGTGAATAACTTTCAGCACATTAACTTAATAAATCTAATTTTTCTTGCTCATACAATCCATGAACAGAACACAGTATCTTCAGATTGCAAAAATATCTGGATTTATTCAAAACACGTTAGGAATTTTTTATACTTTGTGCATTAACCATATGAACAGTTTTCTTATAAGTATTTGATGCTCAATATTCCAAATTTAATCTGTGCTGACAGTGTCACTGTTATAAACATACAGCTAAGAGTAACATAAATTTTTTTCTTTCAGGTAAAGGAGGGATTCTATGCTACCCTTAGCTGTATGTTTATGACATGCCCCCCAAATTATAGACAGTGCTGGACAGCCTGCTCCACACTGGCTGTGATTTGTTTCTTGAGCTTTAGGAAAAAACAGAATTAATAAGACACCTGCACCTTTAGATATACTGCTGATTATATAAAAACTAACAATATTTTTTACATTTTAAGAACAATTTTAACCAGTTGATTTTGGGAAACTTTTACGGGAGAAGGAATTAGCTACTTTGTTAAAAACTTTTGAAATCTGCTGTATTTTAAAATTAAAATTTTGGAGAGCTAAAACTTCACCGAAGAAGTTTTTTGTTAATGTCCTTGACGGTATGAAGCCACTGTAGCCCAGCATGGTCGGTTTGTAGATGGAAACGCCGTCCCTAAACGTATCGGCGTAGCTTTTTTAGAGTGTATACAATGGCATAACATTTTTTGGGCTGATTGACCAGTGGCTTTTTCTTTTAGACAGTTTTTTTGCTGAGAAACACTTCTGGATGGAATTTTTTTATTTGGGTAGTTTTTTTTGTTTTGTTTTGTTTTTTTGTTTTTTGCATTAAAACTGCCCCCACACCACACTTGGATGCTAGGAAAGGTTTGTTAAAGTTTGGGGCCCTTAGCACAGGGTCAGACATGAGTGTTGCTTTAAGCTAGTTAAAGGCCTTTTGACACATGCTGACAGTGTCACAAATACCATGTTGCTATTTCTGTTCCTTGATTGGATGAGCACACCCCTTATAATCAGGAGGGAGAGCTGAAGAAATCTCTGTGGCATGGAGAAGAGGAAAGCAAGATTTGGAAACGCTAGAAAATTTCAGACCTCTTATTTTTCAGTCCACACAAACTTTGCCTGAAGGATCATTCCTAGGAAACGTAGTCTGCTGTTAAATTCGCCGAAAGCGTGGCAAGTGAAGTGCAACTTTCTATACTTGCCAAATGCAAATTCATTCAACCGTAATTATATGCTGATAACTTTGTTTGGTTCACTGTAACTTTTTCTGTGCCAGACTTTGACAAGCGAGTCAGGGAACCCCAAAATTTAGAGTGGCAGGTGAGCCTGTCCTTAACTTACTCTACCGTGCCTTCGCTGAGGGCTAGTCTACACTAGAAGCACTACAGCGGTGCAGCCACACTGATAAAGATGCTCTGTGCCGACGGGGGAGAGCTCTCCCACTCATATAATAAAACCACCTCTGCAAGAGGGAGTAGCTCTCCCGCCAACATAGGGCTGTCCACACCGGCGCGTAGGTCGGTGTAACTTACGTCGCTCGTGGAGGGTGGGGTGGCTTATTCACACCCTTGAGCGACATAAATTTTACCAATATAACCTGTAGTATAGACAAGCCCAAAGTCTTTCAAAATGGTGTGACTTACCAAGATAAGCTCACTTTTCAATAAGAAATCAAAGCCTGCCTTAGACCATACATTTAGATAAACCCAAGTTCCCATATTGCTGTAGGACAGGGAGAATGTTACATGTATGCTACTTTTACTTTTAATCCATGCATTTGGTCAGCTACTGGACACACTCATCTGTCATGCATGTCATCTACATTGGTAGAGCATGTCCTCTACATTGGTCTCATATTAACATTTTAAAATATGTTAAAGCCAAATCCTATTCAGCCGTTCACCTCATGGAGCATCGGCCCAGGGGGGCATGATTGGCTGGTTAGTTTGTTTGCTCCAACGTACATATGCTATTCGATATCATGTATTATGGGGCAGCGGGGCAAGGTGATGATCTGCCTCCAAGCTCTACCCTCAGAAAATTTGTCACCCAGGTGAGCTGCAGGAATCAGATACTGCTCACAGCGGATTATGCAAAGGTTCAAAATATGATTATGCACATTCACTGAGCTCCCCAGGGCTCCCTCAGCTTGGCCCCCACCTCAGTGGTGCTCAAATGTGCCCATGGGTTCTGCTGTTCTCATTGGGTTTGGCTCGTTGATTGTGCGTGTGTGTGTATGGGGTGTGTGCGGGGGAGGAAATAAATAGCATCTCTAAATGTCACCCTCTTGTGGCACCAAAATAAGGTGTCACGGTACATTATGTAAATCTGTGACTCTCCCTCTCCCTGGAAATCTCTCAGAGTTATTGTTCCAGGCTCTCTGCTGACTCTGACATCTCTGCATCAGTTACATTTGGTTTATATTTTTGAAGTTTTTTGGAACCATCACAGCTAGAAACTGACTTTTAAAAACTGAAAGCTGAGGTTCTGGAGAACATGATGGGAGCATGAGAAGTGGTGGTTCACCATATCATCATATACCAGTGCCCTGTATATTAGAGATGGTGCATGCTGTGCCCTTTCAAAGCAGCAGTAAATTCTACTCCAGAATACCTCCCATTGGCCTCTAAAGCATCCTGCAGGAATAGGTCACTGATCCTCCATATAGTTAAGATTAGTCTCTACTTTTCAACTCACTTGTCGGGTCAGAATGCTCCCCTTAACTCGCACTACAGTTTAGAGTAGGTCCAGCATTCTTAATGGTATTGTACAAGAACAGTAATCTGTGGTCTTACTGGAGGTTCATCTGCTGCAGTATTGTAACACCAACCAATTGAGTGTATTACCAAGGCACATCACCTCTGTGAGCTTCCAGCTTCCACTGTAACAGCTTTTGAATTGCACACTTTCCTTTTCCTTAATGGGAGTGAGTGGGTGTAGAAGAGGAGACAGTCAAAATGAATATCCATGGTGCCAGGAGTTGTATGTCACTGTCTGTGAGGCAGATGGCTCAGGTAATTGCAGTGGTTTTGGGTTGTCGGGTTTTTTTTTTTTTTTTTGCATTCCAAAACCAAATTGTTTTCAGAATTGTTGTCTGCATTTAGCTACTCTAAGGAAGAAAGAATAAGTGAAAGTCAAGTCTGCGCAGCTCATTGGGCCTCATTGGGTCAGTTTCATATGGCTCTAATTCAGAGGGGATTTCAGTGAATCAGGAATGTCCAGCAAGAAATTAGATTGGAAAAGACAAGTGAAAGAATAGGCATTTAGCTGTAAGTATAAACATTTACATTGCACGGTTTGATATTAATTCATAGCCCTTAATAACACCTACAAACCCAGCAGCTGTCTTTTTTTGCCAGATATTGTCATGTTGTTCTTTTATTGAAAAGCAGTGTGAATAATCAAAAGACAGACATAGGTATTGTTGGATAGAATTGTAGACTACAAATAAGCTAAACAATAAGAGCCTCTTACTCAGTTAATAGCTGTTTTTCTTGAGTGAGGTTGAGTGAAGATCTCTGAACTGGCCCATTGTTCAGAATACTACAATTTAGAAAGCATCTCTGTCCTTTTCTTTGATTATTGGTAAGCTGGGTATTGTTGCCCCTCTGCTGAGTGGTATCAGATGTTGAGGGGAATCTTGCAGGTCAGTTTCCTGTTTGAAGGGGAAATTAATGGTGTGGATTCTGGGTATATTCTTGTTTGTTTTTCCACTTTGTGACCAGCTGTGTTCAAGGACAGCTCTAAACAATGTGCATTCAATGCCATCTTTCAGAAATCTCTGTCAAAGCCCCAATCCCCAGTTCTCAGGGAGCAACTCAGCCCCAAGAATTGTCTCGATGTGGAATGATTAAAGCAAAGAATGAGCTCCCTTGCTACTTGCCACAGCTCTAAGACAACATATTCACAATGTTAACATAGGCCTTTGTTCAAAAAACTGCACAGTGCTTGTGCCCTAAGAAAAGGAACATAAGACCTGTAACAGCACCACCTGGTGACCCCCACCATAACAGTATTGTGAAATCCTAGGTGGTTGGAAGTATTCACAGATTCCAAGGCCAGAAGGGACCATTGTGATCATCTAGTCTGACCTCCTCCGTAACACAGTCCATGGAGCATCCCCAAATAATTCCTACAGCAGATCTTTTAGAAAAACATCCAAATGTGATTTTAAAATTGTAGGTGATGGAGAATCCACCATGACTCTTGGTAACTTGTGATTGCCTAGTCTGACCTCCTGAATGAAGACATAGCAGGACAGTATTTATTAGTTAAAAAGTAATATGTCATTGTTTAGAAGCTGATTCTTTTGAAGTGTGGCCTAACATGCCTTGTGGGGGGGAGTTGTGTTTTTGGGTTTTTTTGGTTTGTTTTCTCTCCTAGATTTTCTTTTGTGCATAGCTTATTTGAAAATAAATGTTCAGTATCCATACATCACCAGTGGTTTTAAAATACAGATGGGCATACTGAAATGGAACCAGATTCTGACACCTTACTTAAGTTGAGTATCATCTATTGAAATCAATAGGACTATTCATGAAATAAAGTACTACTCATTCTGGCTCTTAAAATCTGGCCCGCGGTATTAAGTAAAACTAGACTTTTGGGGGTGTGGAGAAGTGTTTTAAGTTGTCCGAAAGGTGAGTGTGTGAGAGGGGGCCAATCTATCATTTTCTGCAGAAATGAAAGTGACATCACATCTCCCTGTCCTTCTGCCCCTTCAACCCCACATCAGTTCTGCCCCCACAACCTTATCTCTGCTCCTCCAGCAGCTCCTGGGTTTTCTATACCCCTCTCCCAGGCCGAAGTGTGGGCTACGGCGGGGGCCCCTCTTCCCAGGCCCAGGATTGCAGTGAGGAGAAAGAACAGAAGATGGTCCCACTGTTGACAGGAGGCTGGGGAGGATGGAGGGGAGTCACTGGGCTCTTTCTATGGTGGGCCCCTGGGTGCTTACACTGCAAGAGATGGGGAGGCAGGGAAAGAAGCCAATTTGAGGGGTTTTTCCTCAGACAGGGATGAAAGCATGCCCCTCAGCAACCCAGTTCCAGTTTAGAAATTTTATTTGCCAGATCTGTGACCTCCTTCAACCAGGCACTCTTTAAAAACTGGTTCCAGGTTTGAGACAATAAATGTAACAGCAAGGAAAACCCTGCAAAGACTTTGAGGTTTAATTTATCTGCTATGCCAAAAAAAAAGAAAAAGTTTAAGGTTACAAATTGCAACAATCTGTTAAGATTAATAAAATAACCTGAGAAAAAACAAAATCATGGTGTGCTTTCCTGCCGAGTGATGGTGGCTTCTAATTGATCTGAGTTACCCAGGAAAGAATTTTCTGTAGTATCTGGCTGGTGAATCTTGCCCATATGCTCAAGGTTTAGCTGATCGCCATATTTGGGGTCGGGAAGGAATTTTCCTCCAGGGCAGATTGGAAGAGGCCCTGGAGGTTTTTCGCCTTTCTCTGTAGCATGGGGCACGGGTCACTTGCTGGAGGATTCTCTGCTCCTTGAAGTCTTTAAACCACTATTTGAGGACTTCAATAGCTCAGACATAGGTGAGGTTTTTCGCAGGAGTCGGTGGGTGAGATTCTGTGGCCTGCGTTGTGCAAGAGGTCAGACTAGATGATCATAATGGTTTCTTCTGACCTTAGTATCTATGAATCTATGAATCGGTTACGAATAGTTACTACAAGATTTGGACTTTGCTATTAAACAAACAAACAAAAACCCACAAGGCAGATGCTCTCTAAGTAACAGTGGTGTAAAACACGAGTAGCAGTAGAGAAAATCAGAGGAATTCTTCTGGATTTACACCAGTTTCATAGGCCACTTGAATCTGGCTCCATACCTCTTTATCAAGCAGGAAGTTCACCTCTGCAACTGGAGCCTCTGGGAACTGCATGTTTTTTCTAGATTCCCAAAGGAAACAATATCAACCAAAGTTAGAAATGGCAGAAGGACAAAGAAAGCAAAACTGCACACCCACTGGGTTTGGCTTTACAGAGAACTCTGTGCTGCACTGTAATTTTAGAGATGCTTATGAAATGTAAGATATGCAAAGACTCTCTTCCAGATGAGACTAGCTTACATGGCTCCGGCGGGTTCCCTCAGGTAGAGGCTCCTTTAGGCCCACACAGTTAGAGCTGCTGTCTATAACGTACCAGGGTCTGCATTTGAGTCTTGCATGCAGTGATGTACAGACTATTCACCTGTCGAGTCCAGCCACCACTTAGGGAGCTCTACTGATTGGATTTGTGGGATAAACTGATTGACTGTTGTAAATCTGTCATGAGTTGAAATCTTCACTCAATAGGGGTTTAAGCCATTAGAGTCCCAGCTCCATACCAGCCTGAGTCTAATTGGCAAATGCTTAAAGATACTTTCAAGATAACACTTGTCTCTGAATCTGTTAAGGGCAAATTAGGTAGCAACTGCTTCAGTGCAGTAATTAAATTCCATCATGGCATAAGCACAGCTTGGAAGTAGAATTAGAGCTGCTTATACCAGAGTTGCACCAGCTTACATGAATTTTACCCATCAACTCCTATGGGAACAGACCATTTTGTTTACCAAGAAAACCTGAATTCCCCAGATATACGTCCATCATGGATGCTCAATAATCTTGTGACATGCAGAGTGCACATACTCCGCATAAGAACTGGAGGGAAACTAGCATGTTTTCTTTTTACATAGTGAACCGATACCTCCAGTATGAACACAAATTGGCTGCCCGCTTCGGCAGAGAGCATAGACCTTGCGGGTGAAAGGGACAGTAAGCACATTTGTTAGTGATATAGCTGTTTTATTATACACTGCCCTTTAGTATATTGTGGGAGGAGCTAAAGCAATTTTGTCCAAAACAAATGCCATAGAGCAGTTGGAGCAGGGAACACAAGGAAAGCTGTGTGAGAGATCTGTTGGGATTGAAGTGATAGGTTGAGGAGTGCTCCAGGGAACACCTTCTTAAAATTCTGCCACCCAATTGCAGAGAAGGCTGGGATGACTCCACTACTGCTGATGGAGTCCCCCCTACTCTCTGAAAATTGCTAAATCATCCATGCCAGCAATTCTTGGGAATATACCAAACAATGAAACTTTTAAAAGGCCCTTGTGGGTACATCTACACAGAGATAAAAGACCCATGGCACGGCTGAGACTGGCCCAGGTCAGCTGACTTGAGCTCATGTGCTTGGGCTGCCAAGCTAAAAATTGCTGGGTTTTTGGCAATTTTTCATCCCGGAATCCTTCAAGTCCCAGTCAGCTGTCCCAGGCTAGCCATGGGTTTTTTATCCCTGTGTAGATGTACCCTATTAGTTCTCCACTCCCCATTCATGATATCTCTTTGTCTGACAGTTTTCTATAAGAATCCATCACCATAGTATCTAAGCACTTCCCATGTAAATTACAACTTCATATTGAGCATTCCATGGAATCTCCTCTTCTCCCTTTTCTGGCATAGGAGACTGTGCTTGAAATAATACCTGTAATTCCCTACCACCACCTCTGTTAGGGCAGGAAAGCTTTTTCAGAGAGGAGAGTCTATCAGCATGCTCCCAATGTGACCAGTTCCTTTAGGAGTTTGTTTTATAGCCAGACCTCCGTGACAAAAAATGCTTTATCACCAGCTGTGCCACAGTTTCTGCTTATAAGCTGCACCCTCCCAGTGAAGAGCAACTCTCTTGGAAGGTCATAGAGAGGTTTGCAGTTTCTGATACCACTGGATTCCGACTGTTCAGCGCTGTCTATGCTAGGGAAACTTTTGGAAAATGTTTGTGTTGCTAACACTGGAGCTCCACCCATATAGGCAGCTTTGGAAGGCCTATTGTAGATGTGCCGCTTGTTTCCACCAGCGTTTTTAGCCTATCTCATATCACCACTGTGCTAAAACATTGGAGGGCCACCTACTCTAGGGCGGTCAATGTTCCTAAAGCTGGTGAAGCTGAACCAGTTTTAGCAATACTGGGAATTTTTTTTAAGACGGTTTCATTCATGTTGATGGGCATTTGGCCTAGAAGACCAGGGCCTTCAACTTGAAACAGAAGTGCATTTGGGGGCCTGTGGAGGAATGGGAGTTCTTCCAGTTCTGCAAAGTAAGAGTCGTTATGCTATGAATATATTTGAGTGTATTTTGTTAGAAACAAAAGTATAACACTTACAGGAAGTGTCCTTAACATAAGCTGGATTGCTCAGTGGTGCTGCCTCCCTCCTTGGTTATAAGAGCAGTGGTCTAAATGAGAAAATAAATTAATAAATTTTCTAACTCCTAACCCTCCTTTTTTGCAAACACACGCTCTTATGGTACATGATTTTTATGACAGGCTAAGGGGAAAAATATTTTTGGGAGCTCTTTGTTAAAATATTGGCACCACATCACAGGCTTATTTCCAGGGTTAAATGAAAATTTAAAAATATTTTTTCTTAAGTTTAAATGTACAGTGTAGGCAGAGATCCAGAGAACTGGATCCTTGTAGGAGGTATCTTCCCAACATTATAGTAACCATCAGAACTGGTTTGTTTTAATGCCACAATAGCCGGTACTAATGGACACTAGACACCTCACTATATGAAAGGCAGCCAGGCTAACTGGACTCACTGACTCAGTGGAATTTGGTCACTTGAAATATATTCTCTATAGCTTTGCTTTTATTCTCAAGAGGCAGCCACATCAAACAGTAATTGCATGTACATGTTTCATTTAGACCTAGAGTTACACAACTACCCCAGCTAGGATTCCTGGATGACCGCTGGAAAACATAGTAAACAAGAAATATGTGCTTTGAATGGCTCGAGGAGATCCAGAAGTACTAAAACAGCAAATGTAACTTTGCCAGCCTCCCAAAAGAAGACTGTTCCTGTACAGAGTCTGAAATCATGATTTATTGTTATGGTGCCTGTTCCACGTTTTGGTAGACAGCAGTCTTTGTCTCTGCATTGCCACTATGTCGTTGGCTGGGAGTTGTAAGATTTGAGTGCAGTTTCTTGAGGCTTTGTTGCCAGTTGGACTACAGGTTCCTCACACTGGGAACTTTAAGTGTATTTTGGAAAAGTCTACAGTTCCACACAAACTGCGGAAGTTAGAGAGTATTTTAACACTTTAAGCTTCTAATGCTAAATTTTCCTCTTAAATTTTTGATTTGGTATCCTCTTTGACATCATTGTGAACATGCATGGTCAGAATTTGGCCATAATGCATATATGATATGAAATGATAGATGGCTAGGTCTTCCATGTATCCCCAACTCCCATTGTGATGATGGAGATAAATGTTTACAACAGGCCTTAGAATAAATAAATTGCAGGCTGACATTATGAAGGGGGAAAGGGCCAATATAGGTAGCATGTTTCCCACAGTGCTCTCAAGCAGCAAGTGACTGTCTATTTTTACCTTCAGTGACAATGCTGTGGTATTGTATTAAAAGGTGGCAGGGAGTCCTCTACTTCCATTAGAGGTAACAATTATAATACGTTACTCTCCCAAGCACTTGTCTCAGTTGAGATGTGATGGGGCCTTAAAATCCTCTGGCTTTTCTCAGACTTTAGTTGGAAGATCCTATTTTCTTTTTACTATTCATTTCCCCTTATTTGTGTTTGACACTTAAGGTTTTAGTTAATGTCAATAACCCCAGAAGCTTAAGAGACTGGAATTGGTTTTGAATTAAGAATTTTGGTGCCAGACAGGCTGTATTTTCCCAGGCTTCCAGCTGATGTTGCTAAATGGCGCACTTTAAGTGTGTTTACACTTAAAATTGGGAAATGCCTTACTGATGGCGTTATACAATTTAGTAGCTGAGTCTGTGAGGAGCAGTTTCATCATTAGTCAGCCATTTAACGGGAACCATTTGAACTTCTGGCTGCAAGTCCAAAATAGTAGTTCCCAAGAACCCAACATCCTTGAAAAGTTTTAACTTTAAAGCCCCACTATTCCCATCTACACTAGAAAAATGTATAACTGTATTTAACAGGTATATGCCTCAGCTGTAATGTTATCTTTTTTTTTTTCAACTCTAGTTGCAGGCAGGGTGCATCCTTTTAATACCACGTCAGCTAATCAATGTAACACTATCATAGCTGCACTTCTGTTTAGTAAGTATCTAGCACAGTTATGAATTTAAGTGTGGAGGGCTTCAAACTTTACACTCTAAACATGCTTAGTCTTGTAATCTGTGCAAAGGGATTTAGAAACCCAATCCACAGCTTGTTAAGGCAGCCTACCCTAATTTCTTATACTGAAGGCAAGCATCCTAACAGCAAACTGTCTTGATGATTCTGGGCTGTTTGCGGCAGCCATGAATTGGGGAAGCAGAGGAAAAGATGCAGGAGATACATGCTTAGAGTTATATAATACCATGCTATCGGAGGATCATTACTTTATTTGTATTACCATTACTAAGAGCCTCAGTCATGGACCAGGACCTATTGTGCTAGGTGCTGTACACACACAAAACAAATGGATGACCCCTGCCCCAAATAATTTACAATCTAATGAATTAAATGTTAAATTTTACATTAGACTTTTAGCATAAATGAATCTAGCTCCACAGCATCCATGAGACAGGTGTTAATTTACAGATGGGAAAATTGAGGCACAAAGAATCCAACTGGCTTGCTGAAAGTCACACAGTAAATCCATGATAGATCTGCTTAAAGAATGCAGATCATGTAGTCCAGTGTCTTAACTATAGGGGTATCTTTTCTTTGCAAGAGATAGTAACAGAATAACATAAATATGGGTAAAATATAAAATAAACAAGAAGAAATGGGCAGCTAAACAAGATGAATTAAAAGCACACAAGAACACACTCAGATTAAACACACTATTAAAATATATTCATGTGTTTATTCTACCACGTAGATCAGTGGGGTTGAGTCTAAGAGTACATCAATGATGTGGCTAAAACTGCCACCAGAGTAGCCATTTACATCTCTTCAGTTCCCCATGTCCATGCCAGCTTTTCCCCATCTGATTTCTTTCTCCATTACCAGATTCAAGGAGCAATGTTGATCAGTTTAGAACCAAAATTATTTTACAGTAGAAAGAGAGGTTTATAACATTTAGTAGGAAGTGTGTTTTTGCTTTGTCTTTTAATTTAAAAAAAACTAAAATTTTAACCTTCTCCTGCAGGGCTAGAAACTACTAGTACATGAGAACCAGAAAGTGAAACAGCTTAGCCATGCTGAGCGAAGTGCAAAAACTATTGTGACCAAATTCCCCCAGTATTCACACCCTATACACTATTGTAATAATCTTTGTACAGAATATGTCTTGTGAGGTATCATTTGACAACTAATAACAATGAAGACCGAAGCTATAACAGGGTTCAAAAATAATTAACTAAGTTCATGGAGGATAGGTCCATCAATGGCTATTAGCCAAGATGGTCAGGGATGCAACCCCATGCTCTGAGTATTCCTAGCCTCTGACTACCAGAAGCCGGGAGTGGACAACTGGGGGTGATGGATCACTCAGTGGTTGCCTGTTCTGTTCATTCCCTCTGAAGCATCTGGCATTGGCCACAGTGAGAAGACACGATACTGGACTAGATGGACCATTGGTCTGGCGCAGAATGGCCATTCTTATGTTCTTAGGTAACACACTGATCATGAATATTCTTGTGTAATGTATGTATGAAATGCCCATTAAGAGTTATGAACATAAGCTGAAACTATGACTGAGGTGTGTTTACCAGACAAGTCTAGGGAGGGGATAAGCCTGTTTCTGAAAGACAATGGACAAGCCGATGCCTCTAACCAGGTGTCATCAAAGCTGATTCGCCATCACCAGTCAAGTGGCCATTCTTTGGCAACAAAGTGGGGCAGGAACAGATCGATCTGCGTTTTAGTAAACAACATCATGGAACCTCTTTCATTGTCAGACTCCTTGTCTCCGTCCTCACAGTAGAAAGGTACTTTATCTAGGGGTACCCTCAGGAAAATGCATTTCAAAGTAAGACTGGACTGTAAAAGTGAGGGGCAAAACCCCCCTTCATGGCCTCTCTTTCTTTCTCTCCCTCTCTCTCTCTTTCACCTGAGAAGACAAAGGAACCAGTGCTTGGGCTTTTGGGGGGTGGATCCTGTCTGGAGAATTTGATCAGCTGTGTTGCTGGGAACATGTGGTAAGGATTTTATCTTTAACCCAGAGGTGCTGGAACTAGGGGTCCTGGGGGTGCTCCAGCACTCCCGGGCTTGAAGTGGTTTCCATCCTATACAGGGTTTACAGTTTGGTTCAGTGGCTCTCGGCACCCCCACTATACAGATTGTTCCAGCACCCCTGCTTGAACCAACTCCAGTTTATTAAGTTTTTGCTACTAGAAAGCATTCTATCTTTATTTCTTTTGTAACCATTTCTGACTTTAATGCCTTATACTTGTACTCACTTAAAATCTCTCTCTTTAGTTAAATAAACTTGTTTTATTTTTTAATCAAAAACTAGTCCAGTGTAGTTTAAACTGAACTGTTTCGTAACTCCAGTTAAAGAAGCAAACTGTTGGACATTGACTTCTTATAGGGGCAACGAACCTCTATCTGAACTGACCAGGAGAGGGCTGGACCATGCAGAACACATGTTTTGGGGAGAATTCAGGACTGGGAGTGTGTTGGAGGTCACCCTGCAGGTAGTAACCAAGGCTGGTGAAAGCCAGAGTGTTACTGGAGTGTTGCTGACAGGCTGCTGGGGTCCGAGTTGCTGTATACAGACCCTCAGGGTGTGAGTATCCCAGGTTGGGAGCACCAACAGCAAAGCATTGTCAGGCACCCAAGGTTGCCGGACAGGTGGTCACACAACCCCTCACTGGTCTGGATTGCACCCCAGAATATGCTATTTGTGCACATCATAAATGGTGAAAACTAAATTAGATTTTTAAAATCTTTCAGCTTTGATCATGTGAAGTGTTAGTAAAAACACTGTCAAGGAATTTGAATTGAATACGTATGTTTGAATTTTTCTTTATATTTTTGTACGTATCATAAAATCTTCTGGAAAAGATCTATTGGAGATGAATTTAACTGCTTTAAAAATCTGTACCAATAAAACTCTTTGAGATTCCCAAATCATTAACAAAATATGTGTATATATTAAAATTGCAAATCAGTTTTAAAAGTCAACATCGGAGTGCATGATCAAGTACTGTGAATTCTGTGCTTCTCAGTAGCAGTTGACGTTCCAAATTGGGCTTTTTTAGCTACCTTTGGAAAAGGGGGAGAAATCTCCATGTATTTTTGTTATATTTAGGGAGAGAACAGAAAAATAAGGGTGGTTTTTAAAAAGTTGGTTTGCATCCTGTTTTTGTGTGGAAGCGTTCTGACCAATGTGATGAGGTTAGTTTGGGATTTTTGATTGATTGTTTGGTCTGATCTTAATTTAGTAGTCTGAGTTTCTATTAACAGTTTGCTTGTTATCTCAAAGCACTGAAATTGTGATAGGTACAATTTTAAACATGTCTTAAGACAACAGGTAAGAGACAGATGATGCCTTGATTAGGAATACAATAGTAAAATTATCTTCAATGTTTTGAACTTGGAATCATGTTTCAGCTTGTTGCTGTAAGATGATCCACACAATGAATAGCTAAGCTTCATTGAGCAGATGCATGTTGGATATATGCCATATGTTCAGAAACTGGATGGTATTCTTATAATGAAGCATGAGCGTTTGGCAAGGGCTGAAATGATCTGACAGTGGGTCATCTTGTGAGAAATTATATAAAAATCACTGCTACCTGACTACTCAAAGTGAACGTACTTTAGCTCCTAAGGTACTGATGTATGTCAAAACTTGATCCAAGTTCTTATTGATAGAGGGGAATGCCCCATCTAGAGCCAATAAGTTTAGAGAGAGTGCAGTCTAGGCCCATCAGTAATGGTTAAGGCTACGATTCTGGCCTGGATATTTTTATTGAAAGTCATGGGCAGGTTGTGGGAGATAAACAATGAATCACGGAAATGAACACAAAGCCAGTGTAGGGGATAGCAAGCAGGGCAATTGCCAGGGGCCCTGTGAAGCTAAGTTAGGGGTGGTAGGGTTTTGGCTTCAGCCCCGGGCAGCAGGGCTCAGACTCCTGCTTCAGCTGGGGGTGGCAGGGATCGGGCTGAGAAAGATGGGTCCTTCAACCAAGGGGGGATTGAAGTCTTTGGGAACTGAATATAGGTGAGAAAAAACATCTTCAGCAAAGCCTGTAGCTTGCTAGATTGTTTTAAACTTTTAGATGTCTTTTCACTTTTATTTCCTTGTAACTTTTTCTAACTTTATTCCTTTTACTTGGCTTCACTTAACCTCTGATCTGTTGTTAATACATTTGTTTTATTTTTACTATAAACCAACTCAATGCGTTGCTTAAATAGAAGGGTGTATTTACCCCGGTGAAGTTAATAAGCTGTGATGTGCTTGTGAGTCTTTAGGGGAATAAACAAACCTTATTATTTCTCTGGACTGTCCAGGAGGGGGCTCAATATTACAAAGCACCTGGTTTGGGGAAAATTCAAGACTGGGAGGGTGTTGGAGTCACCTTGCAAGCAGTAACCAAAGCTGGTAGAGACCCAGGAGCGTGGCAGGCTGCTGGGGTTGCAGTTGTTGGTGCAGCACTGTAATTATACACAGACCCTCAGGGTGTGACCTGCATGCTTGTTGCTGACTCTGAACATCCCAGGCAGGGAGTTACAGTAGCAAAGCATTTGAGGTACCCAGGGTTACAGGGCAGGCTGTGACTCAACCCCTCGCTGGTCTGGGTTGCACTCCAAATCCTGTAATGGCTAACCACCAGTTTTGTCTGTGGTGGGTCTCTCTTTCTCATTTGTCATGGAAAACATTTTATAGATCTCCATTTTGTCCCAATGTGGAATAAGACTTTTTAGAATCTTGAAGGATTTCAGGGAATGGGAAATGGGACAGTTTTCTGTCCTGCTCTAGTATTCACATTCCAATGCCTAAGCAATCCATAAGGCTAAGGAGAGAAATATAGGATAAAATCATTATAATTAAACTGTGGTGCCAGACTGTGAGTCTAGTGTCATGCACTCTGCAAGGAAAGCTTTGCATCTTGATGACCAATAATATAAAAATGCAGTTCAGTGTCACTGAAGGAAATAGATTCCTGGCATCTTACTGTTAATTGACTCCTTCTGTATATTTTGCAATGAGGACTATATCTGGTGATCTGACTCTGGAGTTACGTTCACATGTGCTGGGAAACACCAAGTGATGACATCGTAGCACAAACCTAGAAACCAGGAATGCATGTTCCAAAGGTATCTTTTACAAACTTGCCTGACAGGACTGAGAATTAGGCCTCCAGTTAAGAAGTCACATTCCAACTCGTGGGCGGGAGGGAGGGGACTTGACTGCCTAAAAATGTCTCTAGGAAAGTGGGTGTGGACTACCATATTGCGCACACCTTTCTGGGATAGCATTAGAAGAGAAAATATGTAACCAGCCTCTCTGAGTGGTGGTGGCTGGAGTATCCAGATATACAGTGTAGACTGAGTGGAGGAGGACAGCAGAACTTTAGGCTGAAATAAGAGACTATTCATAACACTATCCGTAGCTTAATTTCAAATAAGGACCACAAAACCATTGGAGACACCATTTATCACTTTTACAGGAAGGCTTTTATTCTTTTGTGATAAACCACTCAAAGGGAAAACATAAATGGATATTCTGGGGTGAACTGCTTATGTTTCTGATGCTTTTGAACAGACAAGCAGGGTATGTGATCCAGAAGCTGAAGATGTGAGCGTATGTTGTGCGGGCACCTCACTGCACTTCTTTCTATTCCTTGTTTTTATTTTCTTCTGTGGAATCCTACACCACTTCAATTGTCTCTTTAGAAACCTCCTCTAGAAAGTGCCCCCCCCATTGCTTATACATCTTAAACTCTCTTCCCCCTATTTAACTCTGAAGTTCTACAGGTATGTGCAGGGAATGCCGAGCCAATAGTCAACACAACTCACAGGTTGCACATTGTGAAATACTTCATTAGGGGAAAAGTCAGTTTTAAAGCAGTCTGTCTGGAGGCTTCCATGGAATGCAAACCAAGTCTCAGGCTGATCTGGTGAGTGTAGTGCAGTGGCTACATATTTCAAGTCTCATTTGTCCCTTGTAGGGCAAGAATAGTGGGTCAAACTGTTGACCATTGGAGATTATCCTTAATCCAACCAAAGACACATAAGGGGTGAGAGGAAATCTAGTTTGTTTTCAGTTAGGGATGTGGTAATACTTACCCAACATAATTTTGGTTGATTTTATTCAGTAGAGCTGACTGGGAATTTTCAATCAGTGATTTTTGATGGAAAATGTAGCTTCCACAAAATAACACATTGCATGGGAAATTTGATTTTTTCCCCACAATTTTTTTGATTTTCTGTCACGGACAGCTAAACAAAATATTGACAAAGTATGTATTTTCAAGTCATTAACATTAAACTACATCTGCCTGACATGCCTTTGTGACTCCTGGGAGTTGTAGTGTGTCATCCCCCTGCCCCCCATTCTCTCCTATGAGCCAAGCTCCTTTGCTGGACTACATCTCCCATGAGGCACTGCAGTCTCATCTCTGAACTCTGATATTTCTGAATTGAAACTCCCTGAACTTCTCATTCTGATAGTTGAACATGGCTGACTCTGAAGCATACTCAGTATTGTAAGATGCATCAAAGGAGATGGTCCTTAGCTCTGAATAATTTAACCACTTAGAGGATATTTTTGAGGCAGCAAAATCCTTACTTATTTCACCCTCGATTGAAAAGACACACCAAATTACAAGAAGACACTGGCTGGTGTGTTGTGATAGAAGTCACCACAACTGTAGTACTTCACTGAAGCTTCTGAGGATATAATCCTTATAAAAGACAAGACAGGAAATAGAATCCACAATCTACTAGTTCTGACACCTAAGATGATACAAGACCTAAATGTTCCAGTTGCCCCCCCCCACCCGCCCACAAGTGAATTCTAACTCTGAAAAGCTATTTCTTTTTCTCAGTTTAGGAATTTGCCCTAAATAAAAGTTGGTGAGTTTATTTTTAGTTCTGGAAATGCGTTCCTAACACAGCATTTCAGCTGGGGAGATGGGAAGGAATATATTTACACTTTATTATTATAGTCAGTTAGCACAAGACAATTACTTTTCATTTATGTCCCTTTTAAAGTAACGCTATTTAAAACACAGATTTAAAACACATATTCATTTATGTCCCTTTTAAAGTAACGCTATTTAAAACACAATATGTGTCGAGGAGACACACATTTGAAATAGAGGCAGATCCACCCTTAATTTGATTCAACAACCAGTCAAAGTTAATAACATTTATTTATTAAACAGTAGTTTTTCCAGTATCTAACCCACCCAGGGAATCTCTTAGAGACAGCTGACGCAATTGCTGTTCCAGTACCTCTGATTTCATTGCCACTAGCCTTGTATTGCTGTTGTCAAGCACAAATAAATAAGAGAGTGATTTGGATACCGAACCCCTTGGAGAATAACAAAAGAGGGATCTTTCTGTTTGGAGTGTGACAGTGTCCAAGGAATTGTGAGGTTGGAGGCCAAAAGTGAAAAACAGTCCAAAAGCAACTGCCCTAGCACTTGAACACAATAAAGCCTAAAATAAATCTGTCAGTCTGCCACTTAAAACTGGACTTTTAACTGCAGTTTCTAATCTTCAGTGCTTTAAACACAAATATACAAAATAATTTGCCTTTGTGATCAGTGTCAAAACTTGACCAGCATGTGGTAAAGGAAAAACTTGCCAACTCTTGATGGAAATAAATTCCATTGCAATGGAGGAAACAAGAATTTAGCTGAAATTTAAGTGTCCCCTCCCACCTCCGCCAATCCTTTTCATAAAGATTTATCTATTGCACATTCAAAACCATCTGGGAGGAGAACCCTCCAGAGACTGACCACTAGACTTTTCACAGACTCCAGAGACTGAATCCCACTTAAAATGAATCAATCTTAATTGACTTAAGTAGAAAGTGCTTTCTTATCTTGTTAATAACTGTAATACACCCACTCTTACAAGAAGTTCTTTCCAAGGACTCCAAGTGATCTAGTCCCAACTAGCCTGCACACCCCACATTAAGGAAATGATGTCTCTCTTTACTGGCAATAGTCCTTGTATTATAAGTGAATAGCTGGATCTGCTATATACCATCGTGTGTTTCTTATAATTTTTCACCTCTAGCTGAAGGTGGGATTTTTACTGTGGTGCAAACAGGCCTGATTCATCCCTATTACTTCAGTGTTATGCGAGGTTACACCGGTGTAATACTGCAGTAATAGTGCTGAATCAGGCTCAGTAAATTAAACTTTGACAGGTATGTAAGCATATGGGGGGTTTTGTGTATACTTGGTTTTGTTTTTGGTTTTTTGTATTCACAAATTATCTAAATTATTAGGTATAAATCCCTTGGCAGACACGCTACACCACCAAGAGCACAAAAAGTTTTTCTGTACCAATCAGTTCAAGAAAATGTGTTCGGGAGTGAAGTTGTCACCACCAGCACTTTCTCCTTTGCTCTGAGGAGGAAGAACACTCCATTTAGCTTGTAAGAAACATACTCATTCTTAAGGAAGGTTTCAGAGTAACAGCCGTGTTAGTCTGTATTCGTAAAAAGAAAAAAGAAAAGGAGTACTTGTGGCACCTTAGAGACTAACCAGTTTATTTGAGCATGAGCTTTCGTGAGCTACAGCTCACTTCACCGGATGCATAGCATATCGTGGAAACTGCAGAAGACATTATATACACACAGAGACCATGAAACAAAACTTCCTCCCACCCCACTCTCCTGCTGGTAACAGCTTATCTAAAGTGATCATCAAGGAGGGCCATTTCCAGCACAAATCCAGGTTTTCTCACCCTTCCCCCCCCCCCCCACAGACACACATACAAACTCACTCTCCTGCTGGTAATAGCCCATCCCTCTTTGAAACCTCTCTTTATAATGCGCATGATAATCGAGGTGGGTCATTTCCAGCACTAATCCAGGTTTTCTCACCCCCCCAACACACACACACCCACCCCCCTCCAAAAACCACACACACAAACTCACTCTCCTGCTGGCAATAGCTCATCTTACAATGTGCACAGCAATAATCCAAGTTTAACCAGAACGTCTTGGGGGGGGGTTTGTAGGAAAAAAACAAGGGGAGATAGGCTACCTTGCATAATGACTTAGCCACTCCCAGTCTCTATTCAAGCCCAAATTAATAGTATCCAATTTGCAAATGAATTCCAATTCAGCAGTTTCTCGCTGGAGTCTGGATTTGAAGTTTTTTTGCTTTAAGATAGCGACCCTCATGTCTGTGATTGCGTGACCAGAGAGATTGAAGTGTTCTCCGACTGGTTTATGAATGTTATAATTCTTAACATCTGATTTGTGTCCATTTATTCTTTTACGTAGAGACTGTCCAGTTTGACCAATGTACATGGCAGAGGGGCATTGCTGGCACATGATGGCATATATCACATTGGTGGATGTGCAGGTGAACGAGCCTCTGATAGTGTGGCTGATGTTGTTAGGCCCTGTGATGGTGTCCCCTGAATAGATATGTGGGCACAGTTGGCAACGGGCTTTGTTGCAAGGATAGGTTCCTGGGTTAGTGGTTCTGTTGTGTGGTATGTGGTTGTTGGTGAGTATTCGCTTCAGGTTGGGGGGCTGTCTGTAGGCAAGGACTGGCCTTTCTCCCAAGATTTGTGAGAGTGTTGGGTCATCCTTCAGGATAGGTTGTAGATCCTTAATAATGCGTTGGAGGGGTTTTAGTTGGGGGCTGAAGGTGACGGCTAGTGGCGTTCTGTTATTTTCTTTGTTAGGCCTGTCCTGTAGTAGGTGACTTCTTGGAACTATTCTGGCTCTATCAATCTGTTTCTTCACTTCTGCAGGTGGGTATTGTAGTTGTAAGAATGCTTGATAGAGATTTTGTAGGTGTTTGTCTCTGTCTACAACTAAGACATCCATTCTTTTATATTGAAAACAATGAAGTAAATAGTTGCTTGAAAATTAGTCATCAGCAGAACTGGGGACTACAAATCACTTTTATGGTCATGCTTTTGACCTATTGAGAACATACCTGTTCATATTCCACTGGACTTCACTTCTCTGTGTATGATGCAACTTTAACTATGGTCTTGCTGCTGCTCCCCACCATAATGCTAAGGCTCTGATCCAGCAAATCACGTAAACATCTGTTTAACTCATAAGCTCATGAGTAATCACCTTCACTTCCAACCCCATGAACTTCCTAGTGGGATTTTTCATACTTAAAGTTAAGCACATATGTATTCTTTTGATTACCTTATGTGCCTTGACTACAACATAAGTGTTCTTGAGTTGAGGAAGGAAAGTCAGACTATTCTAGGGTCTCACAGATATTTACTGTACATATGTATTTGATGTGGGAGAAGTGTATTTTTGAATTTTCTTTCAAAATTAAGTTTGTAAGAATTGGATGAAAATGAGTTTCTAAATTTGGGTCAGTCTTGCAGTTCATAATTTAAAAGCTTATGAAAACAGACTAGCCAGTAAATGAGATGACATTGTTTTACTGGAAGATAGAATAGGGCTCCCTCAATCTGTGACTATTTAAATGAGAGCAATCCAAAAATATGGAGTGAGATTTTAAGCTTCTCACTGTAAAATCCTTCATCAGAAGAGTGAGATACTTTAAAATTCTCTCAAAATTAATTCACAATGAATGAGATGTGGCAGATCTGATATAATCTGTGATACATGTTATCTTAATGTAAATCTGTAGAATTTTATTTTTACTGGGGTAAAAGGAAAAGAAGAAAGACTTTTCTATAGTTAGTTTTTGTGTCTCACTCTCTGTAGCCAACAGAATATAACCAGTGTTTGGGACTTTGTCTAGACTGTGCTATAAACTTTTCTACCAAACCAGTGCCTTGTCTGGTTAAATTAATTGGAACAGAGGGCTGATTACACTCTTCTGGATGTAATATAGTAACATGGCTGTTGCCCATTTGAAGTCCCTTAGAACTTGGTATTAATAATCAAACACAAAAGACAGAAGGAATAAAAAGGTGGGGGTAAAAGGAATTTCTGCAAAGAAGACTTTATTAACAAGGCAGAGAATCTGTTACAAATTGGTTACACCTTTGCGTTTAATGGCAAACACATTCTGTGCAACAGGTATATTCCCTTCCCTATAATCTTCTTAATCGGTGTCAACCAATTTAAAAATTCAGTACATGATAGTGAACTATTTGTGAGGGTAGAAAAGCAAACCAGGTCAATCTTCAATAAAAGCTACCTCTAGGAAAAATAAGGATGAATAGGAGATGCAAGGTGAAAACTTGGTGTGAACTGCTATTAAAATATTTTTTTTAAACTGACAGTCATGTATAAGGAGAGAGATTTAATGGCTAAAATGGAATTTCTGTTGGCAAGAGCATGTGGAAGGATAGTCAGAACTGCCAAACCCCATGTAGTATCATTAATGGACAGCTGCCACAAACTATTGTGGGGCTCAGTTCTGGTAAATCTCACATTAACTTCAGTGGGACCAGACTGGACCTTTACAAAGCAAAATGTCCTTTTTATGAGTCAAAAGTAAAAATCTGGGCAAGATTTTCTTTTGCATCCCAGCTGACAGTATCTTTATTGGGAGCTTTCTGGTTTCTATACTTAAGCTGCTCACCAGTTGGGAGAGTTGTTAATGCTTTTCCTTACACGGCACTCCTTGAATTTTGGTGATGAATACCATATAGGCTATCTACTGGCTGAGCCATACAGAAGGTCCTCAGGGGACATGCATGAACGCACAGACAGAGTAGTGGCCTTCAAGCTTCACCTATGAAACACGTACAGCCACCTGCAAGTAATACTGGCTGATTTTTTTGTGCCAGTTATGAATCATAAGATAGCCAAGAAAACATTCCAAAAACCTCTCCTCAATGTCTGACTCACTCACAACACTGTCTTAACTTCTATAACGCATTTAAACTAACTCTCAAGATGAGTTATCTGCCAAAGAATATTTCAATTATTTGCTTTCATTTAAAGCAGAAACAGTTTTCCAATCAATCTGTTTTTGTAACTTGCACGCAGATCCTACACATCTGGGGTGAAGAAGGAGGAGGGGGAAGATTTACTATGGTTGTATTATATGGGAAATGTCATTTGGGTAATGACATTGTCCTTGTAACAAAGCAGATCTATGCCAATTGCTGAAGCCAAATATTCAGAGAACTGAATTTGGGTGGGTGTTTTGTTATGCACAGAGTGGTAATTAAGCATTTCAGCCAGGGTAGCACAATCACTTTTACAATGAAAGGGGTTCTCAAAAGAGCCTAAGGGAGTTAGGTGCTCATATCCTATTTAATTTCAAGTTTCCAAATAAATTATAGTTATTTTTCCTGCAATGTTTAACTCATGTTAATGGGAAATTTGTACAAAATGTCAATATTCAGATATCTTGTAGGTGTGATATAGAGAAATACTGCTGAAACTAGGATATAAGAAAATCGCTTAATATCCTTTTCCTAGTTGAGCAACATCTTGGAGGTTTAAAAATGGACAAGCTTTGAGTATTGTAAATATTTTCATTTCTTTCCAATTTAACCTTCTCTTGAATAACCTTGTTCAATTTGTACTGAGGTTATTTATTTATTTTTATTTTTTTGGTAATCTAATCTTGAAGTCAACATAAATGTACATGAGAGATAACACAGCTCATAATTTCCTCCTTGTCAGCCTGTCTTGAGTGAGCTTTAAATTCATGCTCAGAGAGATAAATTTGTACTTTGTTGTTCTTCCAGTGGCAGAGGGAGAACTGCCAGGCTCATCGGACTCATGACGTTAAAGTCCTGCTATTTCTTTGGAGGCTGTCGCCAGGACTCTTTCTGGCTGCCTATACTCAGGTTATTCTCAGTTAACCAGGACATGAGCTACAATATCTGGATGCAGCTACAGGTTCAGCTTTGAGACTGTCCAGATCTGCTGTTTGTTGTTGCCAATCTTGAACTGTAACCTGATCAGGAAAGTTGGAAGGTTGCCAAAACTCTTGGTTTGTGACTTAATCCCACTTTAAATATATTTTACAGTAAATTGAGGGGGAAGGAGAGGAAGGACACAATCTTGAGACTAGTTGGGTGAGGTTATGTCAGGAGAAAACTGTATGTCCTGGAATTATTACTAAGATTGAGTTCTACAGGATGGGGGAAATGTATATTATTGATAGCAATATTTAATTAAATGGAATTATATCCTTAGGATAAATTGGCCGAAACATGTATGAAAGTTACAAGTATCCAGACTGGAACTTCGCATATGTTCAAAGTTCATTAAGTTGAATTAAATTTACTTTGTGATATTAACTGTATCCATGATCTATTAATGGCAGGGATGGGCCCAACTTAAACCTCTGATTTTAGCAATCCAAACTTTGGGTAGGTTTTGGATCTAGATCTGAATTTAAAGCTTGGGCTATCCTCTCATTGGCAGCAACAAGAGAAAACCCATCTTTGGACAGGAACTGCCTTATGTGTTTGTACAGTGGCAGAATAGGGCCCTGGTCCATAACTGAGACTCCGAGATGCTACTACAATATAGAGTTGTTCTAACAATGTAAACTGCTAATGGATTATGGTAGGAGAAGGGGACAAGCAAGGGCTAGCCAAGAATCTTGGGCAGGGTGAGTGGGTCCTAGCAGAAATTCTGTGTACTGAAGAAAACATACAGAACAGCTACCTCTAAAAATAGCACTGCATAGTCTGGGAGAATAGTAAGTCTTTGTCTTTCTGTAGCACCTTTCATCCAAGAATCTCAAACAATTTTACAAATGTTACTTCCTAGCTTCTCAGTGATTTTTGGTCATAGGAAATATCAGAACTGAGCACTGAACTAGTTAAACTGAATCAGAAATTAAAGGTGACCCTCGTGGAAAAAGAGGGATGAATCTGTTCCTTTTTAGGTTGACTTGTGGAGCATGCTAGACTTATGAATGAGGCTAGAAAATGTGTGGTGGGTTGGTTTAGGGAGGGGGGAGGTGTTGGTTTTCTCTGCATGTGCTTTTACTCAAGAAATTCAGATATTGTTTGTCCTTTCTGTTTCTGGGAGACTGTGGACAAATGAAAAATTAGTATATACCTCTTACTGAACTTGCCTCTGCTTCTGGTAGTTCAGGAAGAGAATGAAGGAAAACTATAGAGGAGAGGACTTGTATGGGGAACTGTCTGACTGGTGTTAGAGTAAGCAGTCCACAAATCTGCAGAGCTACAATATTTGTGTAACCAGGGTCTGCCTGCCAACTTTTGTCTAAACAACAGTCACAATCCTAAACTTTTTCCATTTATCATTTTGTACCACAGCTACAAAAGGATCTTCACTAGACACAGCATAAAGCCCAGCTTCACACTTGGATCCAGCCATATTTGCAGTTGACCTGCTCATATCAGATCAAAAACCTGCAAAGTGTGCAAACGCAGGACAGAGTAAATCTCCTTTCTCCCATCCCTCACCCCACAAAGCAAAAACTTCAACATTACCAGGCATGTCCTTTTCTACAGACAAAGTATAAGGGTTGTTGGGGGTGGGGATGAGGTTGGTTTTTGGTGGGTTTTTTTTTTTAAAGAAACCAACAATAATGAATATTAATCTTATGGGCTCATTGTACATAGTAAATATTTTCCTTAAGTCAAAAGGGTAGATAAAAAGCTTTTTAAAATTATCAATAGATGTGTCTACCAGATGCTTTCCAGATGGTACAGTGAGGGTAGAGAAACCAGGATCTTTGGCTCAGCACAATCCCTGTAATTTTTTCATATTTCTTTCAAAACATGTTTTTATTTTTAGGAATAGAAAAAAAGAACTTGGCAAGTAAGAAGCAAATATACAAACTAAATATAAATTATGCAATGAGTAGACGTGACTTTAAAAGTGAAATAAGATTTAATTTCAGTAGTATTGTATAGAAACACAAGGCAGTTGAGCATAGGAAAGCCAGAAACGCCTTAAAGCTCGTTCAAAACCTCAGATGGATTTTTTTAAAACAGATGGGTGTTTGCTTTGCGAATGTTAAAGAATGTTCTGTATGTGAGAGATCTGAAAATAGTAAAATCGGCATTTTAATTACTTGATTTGCGTCTTTTTTTCCCCCATGTCCAGTTTGTAAAAGGCTCATTGTTCAGTGAACTCTGGAAATTGAGAGGGGAACAAGCTACTACTTTGTTTTCTGTTTACACCCTGACATTTCTAAACAAGAGAAAAATGCAGCCCACTTGTGGAATAGACAATATTCTCCTACTTGGCAAGAAATAACTCAGGTAAGTTTGAGTATGACCCAGCTTTGCTTTGGTAATTATGTAGTTCACATAAATCATTTGGAACAATTAAGAGTGCTCTGAGAGTTAGACATTTTAAACCTCTCTACCAGGAACAAATAAATCACAGATCTGTTTTTCCCAGGTCATGAATATCATTAAGGAGGTTCTTTTTTATGTGCTGGACAAACAGTTGCATCAGCGCATGGATTAATAGTGAATCATGATGTCACATAAATCATAAGCATTAAACTGATTAAAAGAGGACCAATGCATAGGAGGGCAACCAGAGAGACAATTCACTGACACTTTACTCCCCTGGAAGGGCATTATTGCATTCATAGTTTGTAAAGCTTGTTTCCATTCAGCAGTGTTCACAGGAATGGTCTCTGCAACCTTCACAAATGATATAATATGACAAGAGTCTATCTTCCCAGAATGATTGTATCATATCTCATTTCCAAAGTCAAAATTAAGTCTAAACACTCGGTTTCTCACAGCATTATTTCCCCATCCTCCCAGTATGGGAGAGAGAGCACCACTGTCAAGTCAACTAGCTGTGATTATTTATCTGGCCTTGATACTGTAGGTATGCAGGAAGGCAGACTTCTATAAATACAGGCTGAAGTTTGATACAAAGCCTTATCAAAACCTGCTTGTGAGTGAGTCTCTCCTTGTACAATTACTCATCAAGGTCATGCCTGTCAATTTCTGTCCACAAGAGAAAAGGGGTGTGTTTCTTCTTTTGCAGACTGAACTACAGGCCTTCCGTATCTCCCTGGGATACATGATAGGGAATATCTGTATATGTTTGTTCAGTACCTCTGACATCCATTGCAATTCTTGCAGTTCATCATGAAGACATGGTAAGAACGTGAGTCAAATTTCACTCAGAGTGCCCTGAATGTTATACACCTGCAGCAGGATCTACCCTATAGACTTCAATAGGATCCACATGTCAGCAGAAGTGGCTGCAAAGGGATGGGATTTTGATGGTAACCATAATTCAAACTATTGAATTTCCCAATTTCTCCTGATCTATAGTGTTAAAATCATTCTCCTGCCTCTCCAATTACTCTCTCCAAGCTCTCCGCTTTGCCTCTCTTATGCAGACCCTGAGCCTATGCTTCATTCCCTACTCTTCTGTTTCAGACCCTGAGCTTCTCTCCAGCCTTCTGCTGCAACCCTGTGTGTCTCTGTCTCTTGGTACACTGATAGCTTCAAGCCTCTCCATTTTCACTGAGTCTTCTCTACACTTCCTTCCCAGCCTCCAGGTTGCAGCCACTGCTAGCTAGCTGATCATATATTCTGTTTTTAATCCATGTGAGAGGCTAACTAACATGAGGCTCTTTTTTCATCATCTCTAGAAAGTAAGGCCAGGAGAGTTTGAAACAGGGAAACGGTCACTTTCTCTGGAAAGCAAGAACTTTTTTTTTAATGGCTAGATTTATGATTTTTGACTCGTAACTCCATCTCTGCTTTTAAATATCTAATATATATAGGTAGCTGTGTGGATACTGTAATGAAAGGCCTTTCCCTGTTCCTTGTGAATTTTTTCCTGTTCTGTAGAAGTAAATTTGTTGTTGGTTGTAGATAATGTAGCCAGCTCAGGCTATTTTTTCCACCAAGTACAGAGACGTGTTGATGTCAGTGGCACGTATGATGAAGCAGGAAAGTTGTGCAATAAAACCAGGAACTGTCTAAGGTTAAAACTCAGTTTGTATTCTAATATGTAACATGCCTGTGTTGCTATTTTAAGATTGGTACTCAGATGCTCCTAGTGAAACTACAGCAGGAAAAAAAAACTTCTAGGCTTCAGGCAAGGGCTAAGGCACCGAAGCTTACTCAGCAAATAAAGAAGCCTTAAAAATATTTTAATCAACCTCTGGTGATGTTGCCTTGCCCCATGGGTTCCAAGCTATTTCAGGAAATCTCAGTTTCACCTATTTTTGGACTGTTTCGAAATCCAGCCATGGTTTGTCCCTCCTCTCTGCTGGTACTAGAAGCTGGTCCGAAAGTCAGACTTGTCAGTCACAACGTGTACCAGAGCTCCTCCTCTCTTTACTATTTGCCAGAGTTTTTTTCTGCTTCCCCCAAGAAAATAAAACGTCGCTCCTGACCTCCTATTTCCAGAAATTGAGAGAACTAGAATTGTGCGTATTTGTGTCCAGCTAAACGGAGAATTTTACTAATGTGTAGTAATATAAAAATCAATTGTGCTGGTGAATGTGCTGAATGGTGGGGTTTCTAAACAAGAGCGTTTCCCCTCAGAGGTATTTCAGATTCCACTTCTGCTCTCTCACTCAGCCTGTATCTTAAAATTCTGTCAAGGGCATTTATACAGAACAGGAAGCGTACTGCCTGCAGTATCCCCTCATCCAGGCACGTCATGAGGGGGTTGCTCTGTTCTTTGTCTGCCTCCAACACACTGTAGTCTCATGTTTACCCAGATGTGTTTTGACAGAAGCAGGAGAGGAGAGAAAAGGTCCCCAATGCAGTGAGGCAGACAAAGCCATCGCTTACCTCAGCTAGCAAGATGGTCAGGTCCCGGCTTGGCAGCCTGGAAAGCAACACTGGCTGCTGTAAGGGCCCCAGAGACTCAGCTCAGCTGCTGCTTGGGATGCACCTAATCGGCTTCAGGAGCTTTGTGTCAGGGTCCTGACAAGAGCAGTCAGGACCAAGGACCAGAGCAGGGTGAAACCTGAGGCTGAGAATAGCAGAGGAGTTTGAGGTCAAGTTCTAGGCCAGGGTCAATACCAAGAATTCGAGTCCCAGTCAGGTTTCAGGGTCTGGGTGAGTGGCCAAGGTCCAAATCAAGCCAAGGTCAAAGCCAGGAGTTTAAGAGCAGGAATGGTCATGGCACAGGGCCAGCCCACAACATTCTGGCACCTGAGGCGGGGAGCTCAAATGATGCCCCCATACCCTCTAGCTTGGGCCAAAACTTTGAAACTCTGGGTCCTAGTGGCACCCCCTCCACACCCCCCCCCCCACAGTCTGGCACCTGAGGCAACCGCCTCAGTTCGCCTCATGGTAAGGCCAGCCCTGTCATGGCAGCTACAGAAGATCCACACCGTTGCCTGGACACTTCCTGGAATGCCCATTGGGTTTGTATAGGGTAGGGCGCCAATCAGGAGCCATGAGATTACATCCTGTTAGATTTCCTGTGGTCTGTATACGCAGCGGGTCATGGTTACAGTATCCAGTATCCTCTCTGACAATGGCCAGCAATAAATGTTTCAGAGGAAAGGGCAAGAAATCTTGCAGATGTGGGATAATCACATTGTCTCCTCCTAATCTCTAATAAAGGCTGGTTTAAGCACTGAAGCATGAGGTTAATCTCTTCCAAAATCTGTTAGCAAGATTTGAAAACAGATTGGACATTTATGTGGATAACAAGAATATACAGCAATATGTTAATGCTACACTTTTGGCTTTAATGACATCCTGTGGCAATGAATTGCACCCAGTACTAGTACTTTATCCAGTACTTTGACATGCTGAAAGAATACTAATAAGATAATGAAGGACAATTTTCCTTTGCCGCATCTGTTAAGTAGCCCCTGCTAGTACACTGTCTCAGGGTTCTTTGTCATGGTCTCGAGGTCCAGCCTCTCAGTCACACATCATATTAACCCTTCTACTTTGTGTGTGCAGAAAAAACCAACACAAGTTACAAAACCAGCTTCGTTTCTTAACTGGTGGGAAATTTTCCAGTTAAACAGATTTTCTTGTTTACAATCGACTCAGCATTTTCCATTGAAATGTTCTGCAGCAACATTTCGATTCCATCAAAACTTTCAATGGAAACTGAGAAGGCCGAACTGGCCAATCAGCCTTCCTGCCTGGTTTCCTGTCAGCCTGCCCTGGCTGCCCACGAAAAATGTTGAGTGTTTGTCCTCTCATCCTGAATTGGGATGAAATTTTTAGTGGGAAGGAAATTCTGTTTCCCAGCCAGCTCTATTCTTAACCATTGTCCTGAATGATGGAAATGCAAATGTTACAACCAAAAAGTTCTATTCTTGCTTACAATGTTGTGAGTTCTGTAAAGTCAGTTTCCTCCAACACAGAAGCTTTGCGAATAGGTGCTCTTTCTGGTCTGTGATAGAATCATAGAAATGGAGGACTGGAAGGGACCTTGATAGGTCATCTAATCGAGTCCCCTGCACTTAGGCAGGGTTAAGTATCATCTAGACCATCCCTGACAGGTGTTTGTCTAACCTTTTCTTAAAAACCTCTGGTGATGGAAATTCTACGACCTCCCTAGGTAATTTGTTCCAGTGCTTAAGTATTTAGGTTAGACATTAAGAAAAACTTCCTAAATCTCCCTTGCTACAATTTAAGCCCATTATTTCTTGCTCTGTCCTCTGAGATTAAGGAGAACAATTTATCACCCTTGTCTTTATAACAACCTCTTACGCACTCAAAGACTGTTATGATCCTGAATCTTCTCTTCTTCAGACTAAACAACCCCCGCCCCGTTTTTCAAACTTTCCTCTTAGATTATGTTTCCGAGAGTGTAGGGTCCAGAACTAGACACAGAATTCCAGTTGAGGACTTATCAGTGCTGAGTAGAGTGGAAGAATTACTTCTCATGTCTTGATTGCGGACAGAGACAGACAGACACAGTGCAACTGTGGGAAGGAGCATTGACCTGGTGTGAGCTATTCCCCAGAGTGACCCGGAGGCAGTGCCATCCTAGCCATGAGTAGAGCACCCCCGTGGCACAGAGTTATGAATTTAAGTCCCAAAGCTTGTCTTTTGAAGGTGATGTGCAGTTTTTCTTTGAGGAAAAGGACTGATAGGCTCAAATATAGAGTGATCGCCTTGTGAAGTGTTCACCCAAACAGTAAGACGTTTAGGCGTAGGCTCTCCCTGTTGTTGTTCCTCACTTGTGACCTGGAGGGGCTCACCTGTAGGAATGAGAAGACAAATCCATCTCTCATTCAGTTTTTGGCTTTCTGAAGAAAGGTGTTTTAGATCTGTGTACTGCACCAGTGTGCTAAGAATGTACAACTCATTTCATAGGGACTTTCTGGGTAGTTGTGGTATCTTAAAGGTAATCAGATGATGACTTCTGGTATCCACTTGCCTGAATTGGATTTGAATCAGTAACCTAAAGTTAGAATCCATATTTAATTACCATTCTCATTCCCCACCTACTATCTCAATGGATTCTCTTTAAGAAAAGACAATAACACATCACTCTGCTTCTAAGGTAATTCCAAACTCCTGAAATGCTCTTCTTGTCTGTTCCCTTGACTGAAACTTGTGGGGCTTGATGGCTTGTCATTCTCATTGGAGGGACCTCTTCTCTGGGGCTTTCCCTTATTTAACCAAGCCCAAGTTGTACTGACTTTCAGGTATAGGACAATATGGCTTTTAATTAGCAGGGGTTTTATTTCAATAGAGGGTGTGCCTGGGAGGATAGTGAGGAGCTATTTGATATGCAGGGCAACATTGGCCATTTGTAATTAAAAAAAAAAAAAGTTTGTTCTCGGGCCTAGTTATATTTTGATTAGGCATGTTTTAAGTGTTCATACGGGTATAATTTAATAACGAGAGCCCCAGAAATAAACGTTCAGGTTTATTGTTTTTCTACTAATATGTTTTCAGTTACATCCCTAATTTTATAGCATAATAGCAGTTTGGCTTATCTATATTTTTCTTTAGAGTGTTATTACCCTTTTTTCCCCTTCCCTCCCCTCCCCAACTCTGAGTCCCTGTTGTGGTACTCAGCCTTTCAGTAGCTCCTTCATAAGCCGAAATGTCTGTAGCTCTTCATAGATTAGTCAGCAGAAGAGCTGTAAGTGCAGACATATTTCGCAGGATAGAACTTGGACCTTTGTTTGTTTGCTCCAATAGTACAAGCCACTATTGCCTAAGGAAAGGAGACTTGCCTTTAGGTGTTAGTATTATCAGATATATGACATGCAGTCAAGCAGCTCTGATTTCCACTGGCAAAGGTTAGTGGTATGTTAAATGCGCTAGCCAGTTCATTACAATTAAATGATCAGTTAATTCTTCTGGACAGATAATATATTGGTGGTGACAGAACTTACATTGGCATCATGAGAAGCTATTAATCTCTCTACCACTGGCATCATTTCAAGAGAAAATGAAACTGTGAACTTGTCTAATGGTCATGTTTTAATGTAAAGCCTAAAAACCAGAGAAGTTAAATATGACAAGAGATGAACCACAGAGGAACCTCCAAGCTCTCTCACTGTGACAGTTAGAGGCCTTCAGGGGATTGCTGTTTCACTTTCACTTCAGGCCTGTCCTTGTCCTTGACTGGATTGTGAAGAAAAAATTATACCACAGAACGTGAAGGTTATCTTTATCATTTCCTCATATTAACACTGAAAATTTCCCTTGCCTTTACAGAGTTACTGATCTTTGCAGTTATATGGCAGCCAAAACATTCCCCATGGCAAAGAACAAAGGAATAAATGTGTAATATCTGCAGTGTATGACTTCAGTGCTTTTTGCTAGGCAACAAAAATAGGCTGTTAAATATCACAGATCTCTGGTTACTGCAGATAACCCAAATGTTCTCTGTTAGAGTGATGTCAGCCCCACATTGCTGATATCAGTGCCAAGACTCTTGAGTTAACTTTAATTTAAAAAAAAATCTATATTAAACTTAAGATTTTTTTAAAAGCAGTCACAGGTTATTCACTTAAATTCCATCTCCGTGCTACAGGGCTTTTGAGAATGGGGTGTTTTTTACTGTGACATAAACTCAAATTCCAGATAACCTGTTCTCACCATCTGTAAGAGTTGCAAACTCAGTTAGAAGGGTTAAAGGCACTATGGCAGAGCTGGGAGGTCAGAGAGATCTTTCCACCCCTTAGTCACCTTCTCTCTGTTAAAAAAAATCTCTGGAGTGAAATATTACCAAGAAACATGCTGCTCTGAAAAGATTCTGGTGAGACCACCTGGTCCCAGAGCACAAAATCAATCAACCCCTCACCTCATCATTTTATTATTAAAAATAAATTCATTGCTTTTAGGTCCCTTGTAAATCTGTCTTCGCAGTTTTTATTCCCTCCCAATAACTTTTTGGCATGTAAACTGCTTCTCACAGCATCCTGCAAGTGTTGCAATTGCTTTGATTTAAAGAATGAGTTTCCCTCTTATGGCAAAGGTTTAGGATGCAGCATTTGCCAGTTGAAAAAAAACCCAATCATTTTATCAGATTCCTTCTGTTTTTATCATCGATCTTTCAGCCTTCTTTGCTAGCCACTTACCTTCCCAGCCACTGGTAGGGGACCAAAGTATCTAATCAACTTCCCGCACAAGTTGATAACTCACCTAAGTGCATGTTTATTATTATTGAAAGGTAAAATATGCACAAAGTCAGCATTCCAGAGAATGAATTCAGGCACTATTAAATCTCACCCTACCTAGCATGGGAGGACTTGACTGTTATGCTAGCTTAGATCATAGGAATTGCCATTCTGGATCAGACAAGTAGTTCATCTAATCTGTATCTACTGCCTCATCCTGACAAAGTACTTCAGGGAAACCTATAGGGTAGCCAGCTGGCGAATAACCTCACCAGAGGGTGAGCTTCTTCCCAATGCTCACTAGTTACAGGTTGGTTTATGCTCTGACGCATGAGGATTTATGCTTTCTAAAACTCTTGGTTATATTTTGACCCTTGCTATCATTCATACAAGTGAGTGCGTTGGCAACATGCTACTGGTGGGCCAACATATTTTCAATGTAATAGCGCACATCAATGCTATACAGCTGGAAGCAATGATACGAAGTCAACATATCCTGTAGCCGTGGGTTCATAACAGAAGAATCTCCCATTAAATGCAGCCTTCCCCTTGCTGTCCCATCAATGTGTTACACCCCTGACCTGAAAAACACATTGCAAAGGGAGAAATGTAGTTCAGGTTTCATGCCTGTTTGCTAAGACTGCCAATCAATTAGTCCATTTTAGTGCTGGTTTGTGTGGCTTTAAACGTGAGCGGATGCATTGTATTGCAGTCAAGAGTAATAATTCTCATACAAAAAGAACGAGGAGTACTTGTGGCACCTTAGAGAGTACCAAATTTATGTGAGCATAAGCTTTTGTGGGCTAAACCCCACTTCATCGGATGCCTGCAGTGGAAAATACAGTAGGAATATATATATACACACAGAGAACATGAAAAAATGGGTGTTGCCACACCCACTATAACAAGAGTGATCACAGACCTAAAAGTGGCAATACTACAACAAAAAAACTTCAAAAACAGACTCCAACGGGAAACTGCTGAATTGGAATTAATTTGCAAACTGGACACCATTAAATTAGGCTTGAATAAAGACTGGGAGTGAGTGGATGGGTCATTACACAAAGTAAAACTATTTCCCCTTGTTTATTTTTCCCCCTACTGTTACTCTCACCTTCTTGTCAACTGTTGGAAATGGGCGATCCTGATTAGCACTACAAAAGGTTTTTTTTTCTCCTGCCTATAATAGCTCACCTTAACTGATCACTCTCATTATAGTGTGTATGGCAACCCCCATTTTTTCATGTTCTCTGTGTGTATATATATATCTTCCTACTGTATTTTCCACTGCATGTATCCAATGAAGTGGGTTTTAGCCCACGAAAGCTTATGCTCACATAAATGTGTTCGTCTCTAAGGTGCCACAAGTACTCCTGTTCTTTTTGCTGATACAGACTAACTGGGCTACCACTCTGAAATTCTCATACAGTCAAATCAGTACACGTCACACTGACAGATTTAAATGTTTCTGTTATCCAATGTAAAGTTAAAGGAACGGGTTGTAAAAATAGTTGGCTGTGGAACAGTGCTTAGATAATAATGTACTTGCATTAGTGTATTTGCCAAAATCAGACACAACTTAAATCCTACATTGCTGAGGACTTCAGAGACCCTGCTAGTGAAAACTTGTGCAAGTGTTCCAATTCTAGGCAGATCCGTGAAGGCGGTAAGCTCCACATCTTTATGAATATTTTAGCTTAATGTACCAAGGCAAAACTGACTTGACTTTATTTTAAATTCACTGAAATTAATCCCTGCTTTCCCAACATATAGTAGGGAAAAGGGAGAAAATTGACCCATCAAAAGGCAGTGTCACCTAGAGGTTAGAGATCAGCACCCCTGCCTGTTTCCAGCTTTGCTATGGACTCAGTTTACAAATTCCTTTAATAAAAAAGAAAAGACCTGCACTGCCCTCTGTCATTCTGATGTTGAGTTTTACTTGATATTTGTTAAGCACTTAGAAAGCCTTAGATGAAGGGTAAGAATGACGATTTGGGGAATATCTGATAATTTATTAATTCCTTTGTGCTTCATGAATAGCATTTATGATTGGAGCCAGTCATGAATTAGATCACCACTTGATGGCCAGCACCTGGCTCAATGAGGAGGTATGTCTGCAAAGGGGTGACAGGGCCATCCAAGGAGCATTAATAATGGAATAGCTCTACCCTGGTAGAAGTGTGGGGTTGCAACTGGCAGAATCATCGACGTTTAACAACTCTTAACCCAGCAATCCCAGAGGGGGATTGGAGCATGGACAACCCCCAGAAGAAGAGAGAGAGAAAACGGTGCAAAATGTCTGCTTAAAAACTCTGCTTTTAAGAGTGACAAGTGCTCTAAGCAAGGAAGCTAGTCCCTGGGGAGCAACAGCAAACATGGCTGAAGAAGTGAAAGCAAGGAAAAGTTCTGAGGCCCCAGGGGAGGGGAGGGGAGGAGAGGGTTGCAATCACAAATTTATTTTGCATAGATCTGTAAATCTCTCATGTGCTTTCTAAAGGCTTGTCTGTATGGTAGGGTAATGTGCACTCTGGGGTGTCATTTCTAAAACACATTAACGTATTATGGATTAAATGGTCAGTGTAGCCCCTGCTGGTGTGCACTAAAGGTTCCCCAGTGCATTTTAGCATGGTAAAGCACTATGTTAAAGTGCACTAGAGTGCACACCAGCAGGGTCTACATGGACGAATGAATGAGCAGCATGTTAGTGTGCTTTAGAAATCACATGCCCCTAGTGTGTGTAGATGCAGTGTGTAGACAAACCCTAAAAGGGGTGTGTGGATGGGAGGAGGATTGTTTAAGAAGTTGCTGGGAAAACCTAAGTTCCTTACTTTACTTGCCAGGTGTCCCTGAAAACACCAGAGTGCTCACAGGAGTGGAGCTGTGGAGGAGCTTGTGTAAGCAACAGGGCAGGCTTCGGGGCATCAGCACTGGTTTTGAAGCTCAGGGCAGTTGGGCTGCAGTGTCTTGCATCCCAAGGAAGGGTTGCAGACAGGAAGTGTGCACTTAGGTGTGTGCCCTGCAGAGCCAGATCCAGCTGTCTTAGGTTATCCATACGTACATTATCCATATGTACATCTCACAATGATTGCATCAGATGATACCCCTTATGGATAAATAACCTGCAAGCTATGTGTTTGGTGTAATGAGTTTGACAGGTCTGAGGTGAGAGCTATATACAAAGAACAGGGGACTGTTTGTCAAGGGGTCATTGTGTCACAACTCCCCTGTGACATTGACATAGTAGGGCTATCCCTGGCTATTCCACAGGGATCAGTTTTGGGCTCTCTTTTCTGGACAGGGCTTTTGCTACCATGTTTTCTTTCCCTTTGATAAGCACAATCTTCATCTCATATTCCAGCAACACTGTGTGCCACCGTAACAGCCTGTAACTGGTACCTTTGGTTCTGTGTAACCACATCAGTGGAGAGTGATCTGTTAACACCCTAAATTTTCTGTTGACCACATAATGTTTTAACCCTTTGTCCACACAATTGCATAGCACTCTCACTCTGTCAGGTTTCAGAGTAGCAGCCGTGTTAGTCTGTATCCGCAAAAAGAAAAGGAGGACTTGTGGCACCTTAGAGACTAACAAATTTATTTGAGCATAAGCTTTCGTGAGCTACAGCTCACTTCATCGGATGCATGCAGTAGAAAATACAGTGGGGAGATTTTATATACACAGAGAACATGAAACAATGGGTGTTACCATACACACTGTAAGGAGAGTGATCGGGTAAGGTGAGCTATTACCGGGGGGTGGGGACCTTTTGTAGTGATAATCAAGGTGGGCCATTTCCAGCAGTTGACAAGAATGTGTGAGGAACAGTTGGGGGGGAATAAACATGGGGAAATAGAAGTTTTGTTCACTTGGGGTTAGTTTTTCGCTTAAGAATGCAATAGGGTGTTTCTTGTTGCTTTCCCCTGTTTGCATGACAACTGCCCCCCCGCCTCCGCGCCCACCCAAACCCGTCCAATATTTGGCTGCATCTCTACACAGCTCAAACACTTTATTAAAATCAGGACTTGCCAGAACTGGCTTTTCTGACAGGATCTTTTTTCCGCGCCCCCCCTTCCCCCCCCACACACACTTTATCAAAACTCCTTTTGACAGTTTCAGACCAAATTTGTTTGGTCTGGTTTATTTGTTTTACAAACATCTGTGCTCACTGATTTAAATTATCACTGAACCCCTTTACAAACCTGTGATAATTCACCAGTCCTATGAAGGACTGTATTTGCTTTTAAGTTCATGGTACGGGCCACTTGACAATAGATTCCACTTTAGGGGATTAGGATGAATTTGGCCCCCCACCCAATGACCAAGATAAGGGATTTTAGCTGCTCTTATTTTGCATTTTGACACCTTAACAGTCAAACCTTCACTTTGAGTTTTTGCAACACAATAACCACATGATCTTTGTGGTCTTGCCAAGTGCTTCAAAAATGGTGATGTGATATCGATATATGCATGTGCCAAGTCCTGAAGTCCATGTAACACCTGGTTAACAAGCCTCTGAAAGATAGCTCCTGCACTGATAGTCCAAATGGTAACACTGTAAATTCATAAAGCCCCAAATCCATTATGAAGTCAGACTTTTTTTCCCTGTGCCTTATTGCCTAATTAGTGCCATTACTTTGATGTGCCTGGGCCACAAAAGTCAGGTCGAGGTCTTGAACCACCCCAAAGTTCCCGTTGCATCTGGGGTCCTGTGTCGGGCCTAACTCTAATGGATGTACCAGTTATTTGTTGAAGTTTGCTAAGCACAGTATCTTTATTGTATATTCCTATTGCAGGAGACCAAAACAAGGCATATTCCGCAAACAGTACCGTTGTTGTGGGTTGGTTACAGGCTGGCGGTGATTGCTGCTGAGGTTTAGCAGGTGTGGGATGGCTGTAATCATGAAATCCATAATCATGAAGCACTTTTCAGCCAAATTGGCCTATAGAGCTTCCTGCCTCTACTACAGACTGCACTAGATCAATTTAGGTACAAAGCAAACAACTCAATCTGTTCTTAAACCAGAACTCTGGAGAACTAGTCAAAGAAACCATTGCTTCTGATAATACTCCACAATCTTTATATCGCCTACCCTGACCACACTTGGCTAATAGGGCTAAATTCCCATTGATTTAGATAGACTATTTTCACTGCTGCTTGTATTCATTTAAAAATTGGTTTTCACATGCTGAATTTTGTTATGAATACTTGTTTCATAATTAAGAGTTCCCATCAGAAATCCCCCTTTTTTGTTGTCTAAACATATTCCCTTGCTGACTTTCATCTTGAGATTCCATTCAGTTTACAGACTGCGTGGGTAGTAATACTACAGAGAATTCCTCTTTTCACCACTACAAGCCTGATTTGTTATGTAATATTTGTCTGCTTTGTATTAAGTGCTCCAGTTTAGAATGGGCATTGGAAATCTTAGGTGTGAGGCTGTATCACCATCAGCACTGATCTCCTTGCCCACAGCCAGCAAGTAAAAGGCTGCAGGAGTGCTCATAAGTCCTAATTGAACATCAAAAGTTCAAACCAGTGCTTCAAACCAGTTCACCTGGTTATTTGTCTGTGAGGAATGCAGGAATTGTATTTGGTCTTTTTTAACAAATAAGAACATCGGCGATTAAAGCAGATCATGTATAGGATGGACAAACATTATGGATCCAACACTCATCGGAGCTGAGGATTCCAAATAACTTTAAGGGAATCCCCATTCACCAAATGATTTTTTTCCCTGTGCTCTGGCTTGTACATTATTCTCCTAACTAAATTCAAAGTGACAACTTAAGAGCAGAAAGCAATGCACGTATCAGGGTTTTCAGCAGGCCTCAGGCCAGAGAACAGATCTGAACTGGCAATACACATAATCAGGAGGCAGCAGTTATTGTTATGACTCTAAGAGAAAACAGGATGCGTGTTCCTACATGCTGCGGGAACATAATTCAGCAGCAGTGAAACCGCTACCATTTCTTAGCACTTTGTCTCCTGTGGTTCTCATTTCAACTTTAGGCCCAGTGCTACCAGCACATGCCTACTTTTACTCATATGAGTGTTCTAATGGGACAGCTCATCATGTGAGTAACCTTAGTCACATGCCTAGGGGTTTGCAGGATTGGGGCTTCAGGTGTCAGCTCTTTGGGGCAAGGAAGTCATCTTTATCGTGATTGTCAGACACACTTCCCCTCTGTGGTGCTAAATCAGGGCTTCTCTATATAAATCTACCCCTCAGTAGTCTGCCGCACACTAAGTGTGCACATGGATCTGGCTAGCATGCATGAACAGTTCTGTAGTGCACTTTAATCTGCTTCTGCTTCAAAACAGGGTGGATCAAAGCACACTAGGAAACTTTTAGTGTGCCTCAGCAAGGTCCTTGTGAAGCCTGAATGTGCATCGGCTAGCATGAGGTAGATTTACACCCTTGCTTGCTGCAAGCTCAAGTGTTTGACCAGACAAACCCAAAATAACAAAAAAGCCAAGCTGCTGCTGTTTGTGAGAATACGGTGCTCTTCACCCTAAATTACTCACCCTGTGGCCCAGCACTGAGGCTATCATTAGTGAAGTTACTAAATCCTTTGTTTTCATATTGAGTCCATTCGCTCTTATGACCTGTGGTTACATAATTTAAAGGAAATATCTTTCCTGAAACTAAAATAATCTCATTGTTTGACACCGGCAGGGGCAGGTTTTAGTCTTGCCTGTGTTAAGATCTGTCTTATAACAAATTGGCTATCTTCTGAGCGCCAGCTCTGGGTGCTCATTAAACTTCTTCAGACATGAAAACGTAGTGGGCCTACTTATTGAAATCTGTTGTTTCATGTATGTAAATTAGGGCAACATTTGGTTAATCAGCAGAGATTCAAAAAGTTAAAATGCTGTACAGTTTTTATATTGATTTTATTGTATTTGAGAACCTCTCCAAAAGCCAGGAATGAACTTCTAGTTGTCCATTAGGAACTGGATGTATTTTACATAGACTAGTATCCACATCACAACTGGAATTAATTGGCCCTCTGCTTGGTAGCTGTGGAAGAAGTACCACAGGCTGAGTAAACACGAAAACTGAACGTGACACCATCATAGGGAGAGACTCACTCCAGCTCAGGATGGAGGAATGTGTGGGGTAGTGGAGGAGAACTGTTGATGCTGCCCATTCTGTATTTTTCCTGTGGACTGAGCTAGAGGACTTTGTTCTCCCAGACTCACGTTCTGGCATATTCCGTAATAGTACTTTGCTTTCATGGAGCACTTGCCCTCCACCAATCTCAGTGCTGTACAGAGGTAGCGAAGGATCATTATCCTATTTCACAGAGGGGGTAAGTAAGGCACAGGAGTGAAAAAACTTATGAAGAACACGCAGAAAATCAATAGCAGAGCTGAGAATACAACCAAGATTTCCTGCCTTTCCCATCCACTGGATCATGATACCCTACATTCATTTTTATGAAGCAAAAAGTGACTTGTCTTTTTCACCTAAACCTAGATATACATGCTCCCAGCATTCCTGTTTTTGTACAGGTGTGTGGTCTAAGCAAATGGAAGTCTCTCTCTCTTTCCTCCCACTTAGTCTAACAAGAACATATCCTGCCTGTTTCCTTACTTTACAAAGAAGGTACTTGCTGTATCTCAAAATTACACTGATAGGAGCATTTTGTTGGCAGAATTGTCCTGGAAGGGTAACATCTGATGTCTTCAAGTCAACCCAAGTTTGCTGGAGAAGAGGAAGATTTTGTAAAGTGCTGTCATTTTTACAGTGCTCTGGATAGGTTTTTGTAATCTATTCTGGGGAGTAATGCTCAAGGGATTTTCTCCCCTCACCCCCCTTCCGCCCCCAAGATGGTGGTCTTTAGGAAAGTTACCATCAGCCCCCTTCAGGACAAAGCAAATGCATATGACAGTCCCTTCTGCTAGAAGTTCACAATCTCATTCAGACAAGGACAATATTATTCAAACACAGATGAGGTACCAGGTGACAACCATATGTAGAAGCAGACCAGAGCCTTAGAGAGATCACTGCTGAAGTGGAAGCACTGAGGGGTTTGATTAGCTTTAATTAGAAAGGAATTTGAATGTATGACGTTTAGATCCAGTGTCTGAAATCCTCCTCTTCCCCCCCGCCCCGGCACCCGCCCACACACACAGTTCAGAGTGTTCTAGGTTGACCAGATAGCAAATGTGAAAAATCGGGATGGGGGTGGGGGGGTAATAGGCGCCTATATAAGAAAAAGCCCCAAATATTGGGACTGTCCCTATAAAATCAGGACATCTGGTCACCCTAGAGTGTTCAAATCTAGGGTTTTAATTCAGGCCTACTTCTATTTTCATTGGCATGCACCTTTTCAGGCAAAGATAGAGTCCCCTTTCCTCTCTTCTCCAGAGACAGAGATCAGAGCTCATCTCTTTTCAAAATGTCATCTTGTTTGCTACGTGTTTCAAAATAAGAGTTCTTGGCTTGAGAGAGAGAAAGAAACTATTTCTAGCCATTAGTAGTTTTATGAACTGGGGAAGCCTCCAATTTTCCTAAATTTATTTTAAGGCTTGAAATGGGGCAAAATTTCTAAACAATGTCTACTCCTTCACATGGTCAGCTGGCAATGTATGGTAATAGGATGGGATACAATCAGCATTTAATAGTTTAAGACAAACATCTCTCTCTCTCTCTCTCTCTTTTAAATCAAGTGCCACCAAATTCTACTCTTCTATCCCCTAGTAAGATGGGCAGCAACAGAAGCAAGCAGTGAGATCCCCTCAACCTCAGAGCACAGCGAGAAAGCAGTGTCCATAGAATCAACTTCCCTTTCTGACACCCAAATCAAGGAGCGGAGCACAATGAGAATTCTGCATTCCCCCAACCCAAGGACATGTTGAAACAGGAGCCTTATGGCAGCGGTGTGCTAGGGAGGGTTTCACAATAGGACACAGTGGTATGCTACTACTAGCCCAGAGAGCAGGCTACTAGTAAGGACTCTGGTAACAGAACTTCTTCCAGATCTAGGTACAGATAAGGGCAAGAACCTAGAACTGTTCCCCTTCCTCAAATCACAATCCAAGCAAAATGCACTGTTGCAGCCTCTCCCAAGGATGAGGGGAAAATCATCCTCAGGAGGCCACCGCAACCCTGGTTAGCGTCAGCTTGCTGGACTTGCCTGCTGCTCACTCCACAATGGCAATGCAGATATTATCCTTGTTTTAGAGATGGGAGAACTAAGGTACAAAGTCCTACAATGTGTGTGTGCCAGAAGCTGAAACAGGAACAGACCCAAATCTCCTGGCTCCCAGTCCTGTGCGCCAATGATTCAGCCCTGTCCACTGCAGATTTTGAACCTTTGAAAATATAACATTCTATTTGAGTGCAAGGAGAAATTTAGTGACATGAATTCTCACAATGGCCACGTGACACAGGTAATTGTTTTTGATTTGAAGAAACTGAGGGGGACTTTGTGGCCTCTGACAAGCCACTTTAGAGTTAGAATCCGGATTAAACTTCAAGAGTTCCTTCCTGACTCAGTCAGGCCACTTGCAGACCCCGTTACTTAATGCAATGGTTAGACTAAGACCATAGCTTAGAACACAATACAGGGGATAAGGAGCAGCGCAGGTTTATACAGTAGTCTTTCAACTCTAGCTTTGGTCCCAAATTTGGCTTTGATACAAAGTAAAATGGATTTTGAATGTTCATGGAGAACTACTGTCCAACTGTGCCATAAAACTCCTGTTCCTCAGGTTACTCTGTAAAGAGGCATGAACAAACCCAATAAAGAAACTTAAAAAAAAAAATTCCAGAGAAATAATAATTATTCCAGTGGAGTGTTCTTTGATGCAGCTATTTCCATCCAAACCAATCACGCTGCACAGTAATAGTCGAAGAGGAAGAGCGCTTCCCTTAGTCTAAAAGTGTGCCAGAGCTGCCCAGATAACCAGGAAACCTGTCTAGATTAGGCCAGCTTGTGACTTGCACATGCTTGGAGCAGTTCTCACCTTAATGAAATATGTAGTTCTATTTTTATTTTTATTTTTTTGCAAAGGAAAGACAGTGCCTCTGCAGTGGTTGAACCCCTGAATATTAGCGCTCCAAATGAGGAATATAATTACAATTCCTAGCTGGTTTGCAATCACGAGAAACAATTTTGTCTCCTTTTCCGTAAGCTACGGTTTCTTTGGTTCTAGATAAACATGGTATTTATGGAATCTCCTTTCTAGGGTTGAAAGAAAAAAGTACACCACCCTATTCTTAATAATTAGATAAAAGGATAGGTTCCCTTGCCATTCTGGACTCCTAGGTTATCTATGTAATGTAAATCCTTTAAATTGCACCCAAATTTGCAATCAGGGTGATCTGTAGGTTTTGCATGGCCCTGTATTCTGGGCGGACAGGACTCTAATTATATCATTTAGTATCAACAGTTAGCTTGGTGCTCATCAAGACAGTGTCTACCGTAAGACATTTACAATCTAATAACTACCCATGGTGGCCACATAGGTAACGTAGGCTTATAGCCTCATTGCTGGGAGGATGCGTACTCTGTCTTTAAATTATGTAGTCAGAAGCTAGACGGGCGAGGGGTGTGGAAAAAGTCTGAGGCAGAAGTTCTCTAATGAACCAGTAGCTTTTTCCTTATTCTGACAAAGTCCTTTGTTTAAAGAAACCAGCTCTTCCTGTGTTTCTTTACCATTGTCACATGGCTTGAAAACTTGCTCACCGTCCAAGGCTATCTCATTGTAGCCCAGATAGTGGAATATAAATACTGGGCTATACCTGGGTCTCAGGCAGGAAAGGAAAATGACTATTTTTTGGCATTCCTCCTACACTTATACAGAAGCCATTACGGGAACTGTCAAATTATGCCTTATGCCTTATTCTGGTTGGTCTTAAAAGTGTTGTGCTTTCCTTGAGGAGAGGGTACTCGACTGGAGATCACAGACTGCCTGTACAGTACTTAGCCCAATGGGATCTCCAGGCACCACAGTAACCTATATTAAAATGCACCACAATGGAAACAGCGTTTGAGCCTCAGAAAAAGTTTTAGAGACAAGACAACTGTCTCTGAAGCTTCACTCTGACAGCCACCAACAGCTTAGCTATTGCTGTTTATTTGTAAGATCTGGATTCAAGGCTTGTATTGAGGATCATCACCATAGCAGTGGCCCAAAACATCACCAATACCCCTGCTGCCAGAGGAGAATTGTTCCCTACAGGCAATTCATGATCTGTGGCTTCCACCATTTCCCTTGGTGAACTATCCCATAGTTCAATGCCTCATAATTGGGACGTTTTCCTTTTAGTCTAAATGTTTTCTTAAATTCAACCATTATTAGTAGTTAGAACCATTTCTGTAAGCTTGATTCCTCTCACACCATGGCATTTACACTCTTTTGATACCTGTGGATGGTTATATCCCCTGCTAGTAATACTTGAGACAAGCTTAATGTCCCATTAACTGTGCATAAACTTGATAACTACGGGGGTAAAATGCCTTGCTTTCTGCAGCAGGAAATTCTTCGGTATCTTCAGCTGAATTTAAAAAATGTGAGGCTGTTACTGAATTAAATAGAAAATAATTCCATAAACATAAAATCAAACAAATCGCTAAGCAGCAATGGAAGTGTCTGCCCCCAAAGAGCTTACAATCTTACAAATTCATGTTATGCTGCCCCTAAATTTTCAGCATGCTGCAGAATGCTCTACTGAGAACACAAACTGCAATAGCGAAGTTGGCAAAGGGACGCTGAAGGCACGGGCAGCTTGGCAGAGGACAGCTGGGGCTTTTGGCCCTTGGGAGGCATGGACAGTAGTAGGATAAGCACACTCAGGGCTTGTCAATATGAATGCTTAGTTCACAACAAGCTGGGTTATTAATCTGCGCTGCACTATCCTGCTGCACGCTAAATGTCCATGTGGACCCTCCTGCTGCATGCTAAAATGCCTGTTTCAAAGTCGGGTAAATCAAAGTGCACAGGAACTTTTAGTGCGTGGAGAGGGCCCACACAGGCACACAGTGCGTGGCAACCTAGTGCAGAGTAGATTCATATCCCAGCTTGCCGCGAACTAAATGTTTGGTATAGACAAACCCTTAGATTATGTCTACACTGCACAGTTAATCCTAGCCTGGTTGTGAGCATTCCCCCGGCACTGTGCTACCCATGTTACTGTGTCCTCACTGTTTCTGCACTCCCCTTGTGTATCTGCAGGTGTATCTGATGGTTCTTTGTGCTGAGATGCTCTAGGGCTCTTGCTGGAGAATTTGTCTGTCCTTTAGGGGTGGGGGGGACTGTGGGAAGGCACAGGAGGACTATCAATACTTGGGTGATTTTGCCTATGTTCTCACTGCAAGTGGGCGGGTTCCAGCCCAAGTTAAAGCAGAGCCAGGGTTCCAACCCATATCACCAGCTTTGTAAACTAGCCTGGTCTTAAAGTGCTTCCAAACCCAGGTCAGAGGTTTTTCTTTGTGGATGATAGGAGGATTAGGACTAAAACCTAGCCAAGAGCCTGGGTTACCCGGCTATTTGTTCCCAAAAGGATCAGCAGTAGAGAGTCAATGTTGACATTTAATATGTTTTGTTTTGGAATTAATGTTCTGAGCTGAATATGTACAGTTCACGTTTCTGAATATTTATGCCACCTGCAGATTCAGACAGATACCGCAGTATCAGTCACACTCAGTTCATATGTAAAATATTTTCTTCATATCCACCTGAACAAGAAACTTAATTTTAAAAATTAGGCTTAGATGGAGTCTCTTGGTTTTCACCTCTAGGTGACCAATTTCAGATTCCAAGGCCAGAAGGAACCATTGTGATCATCTAGGCTGACCTTCTGTATAACCCAGTGTGATGGATTGGACGCTGCCCTCCAGGATGCCACCTGATGTACTTGGGTTCCACTGAGCATCTCCTGCTCCACTAGTCTGGATTCCCTCTCCCTGTTTTGCTGAATTAGGCTCTCCGGCCTCTTACAGTGCACACACACAGGTAGGGCCACAGCCAGCTGCAGACACAGACTGAAGTCAGCTCTGTGTGAGAGGTTTCACCCAGCACTCACGTGCACGCCCCTTTTGGGAGATAAACCCAAAATAATACAGTTTTACACTGTATAGAAAAACCTGCACAGTGCAAGCTCATAAAATTTTGCCCTCTTCCTATAAAAGGCAGATTTTAAGTGGTTAAAGAGATAGCGAACAGAACAAAGCAGATTACTAAACAAATAAAACAAAACATGCAAACTAAGCTTGATTCACTAAAGAAATTGGCTACAAATAGTAATTTCTAACCCTAAATATTGTCACAGGCAGATTACAGAGAGACTTGAAAATCAGCTGCACTGGCTTTCAGTCTGAGACTTCAGGTATTATTACTCACAAGCTAGATGCCCTTCCAGCCTGGGTTCAACTCTTCTTCCCCCAGTTCAGTTCTTGTTTCCAGGTGTTTTTCAGAGTCTCTTTGAGTGGGGAGGCAGAGGAGAGCCATGATGATGTCACTCCCCTGCCTCATATAACTTTTGTGTATGGCGGGAACCCTTTGTCTTCCAGTGGAAAAACACTGGCATTCTAAGAGGGGAAGGGGTCCAGTACCAGGTGACTCAAACCCATGCGTCTGCAGGGTTGTAGCAGCCATTACTCCGAGGCAGTCTGGTGCATCCACAGGAAGACTAAGCTCTTTTTTACAATACATTGTCTTTGCTAATGGGCCATCAGTGCTGTCTGGCTTTGTCATTGTTGTACCTGAAGGGCTAGTTCTGGGTGACCCCCAAAGTAACACATTTGAAATACAGATACATGGTTAATATTCCTAACTTCAGATACAGAAATGATACAGGCATACAAATTGGATAATCACATTCAGTAAATCATAACCTTTCCATGATATCTTACACGAGCCATCTTGCATAAAGTATATATGTTATGCCATATCAATATCATAAGCATATTTCCATAAAGACTATGGAGTGTAACGTCACACCCAGGCCATAAAAATTCCCCAAAATAAATTTCAATCCAGCCTAGGTGAGCAGTGACGTAGAGTCGTTGCCTTCTAGCTGTTCTGCAACCTGTATGAATCAAGCTTGGTTCATCTGACTCTAGTTCCCAATTGACAGATGTTCACATCACTATAATGCTAGATTTGGCAACCATCAGCACCTTTCACCACCAATACATTTACACACAGATTTTTGGACTGTTTTCAAGTTGATCTGCTTCTGTCCGAAAAGGTTTGTCATCCTACTACACAGACTGACTGCAGCTGCTCAGAACGAGTAGCTGTAAGGAACGTGCTATGACAGTTTTGGTTTTGGTATGTTTATTTCTATTGGGTTGTGTTTAAAAAAAAAACTAAAAGAAAAGTATTTCCTTCATAATTTGCAACCTTTATGTCACATACTGAAAGGACGTGGGAAAACTCGGATCCTTTCAAGTGTAGCCAATGAGCCGTGGGGTGCTGGGGAAGGTTTTGCGCATGTCCATGCACTTCTTGTCAATGAAGAGGGAATTGGCCTTCACGGAAAGGTCATGCTCCAGTCTTGCTTTGTTAAGGACCAACAGCTGAAGAGTATCCTGGGCCTCTCGCAGGCGCAGCTTCAGGGTCTGTAATGTGTCATCTATAGTAAACACTTCATTGACGAGTCTGAAAAGGAAAGAGGAGACAAGTTACCCAAATACCTAACAAACCCTTTCTATGGTCTGTTCTTTAGGGTGGTGGATGGCTAGGATTTGTCTGCAGGACTTAGGGGATTTAAGTGTTAAAAAGAAGCTTCAAGTTGGACTAAGCAAGTGTGAAAACACCTCTGCTCCCTGGTAGGAAGGGGAGCCCCTTCAAAAGTAGCTTCCCAGTTAATGCAGTAAAATGCACAGCAAAGCTAACCTTCCTTTATTAATTAGTAGTTTATCTAATTCCTTCAGCTGTATTGTTGGCAGTACACCAAGTTAGAGAACCAGTGCCAATATTAGCACTTCCTTCTAAATAAACAGCAAAATCTGATAACATTTTCAGCTTTTAAAGAGTGTTTCAATAGGTATTTTCTTCCTCTAGCTATAACAGTTGAGCTTTTGGGTTGAACTATCCTTGTTTTTAACCATATGAGAGGAAACAACCAGTACAAATTATTCCAGGAGCATAAATCATTCAAGGTGGGAAATAGACAGTAAATGGTTTTACATTAGCTAGATGGGAGTTCACGAGCTGGATTATATCATTTTTAGCCCAGTAAAACTCTAACTCAGAGTTTAGCCTGAGTAAGGACTTCATGACTTGGATTCAAGTGTTTTTATGAACAAAGGCTGGGGGAACAAGACTGGGTAAAATGACTTACAAACCTGCAATTATACCTCAAACTGACAACCTGTTACTGATCCTTTCATGGAGGTTCAGGAATATTTTCCCTGTGTGTTCATAGTGCTACTGATTCAGATTGAGGCCAAAAGCTGAAGTGATGAAATACCATAAGAATTTCTTCCTTAGCAATAGTATGAGCCTGTTCAAGTGTGGGGGAAAACACTGGAAATTTCTTGCAGACCCAGACGATGTGAATAGCTCAGATATACTTTGGGGGAAACGTCTAAATATTTGGGTATTTATCTGAAAATATCCTGAGTTTGAGAGGTTTGGAATCTCTTCCATCTAAACTGGACTTGGACAAGAGAACAGACTCATGAACTATCCAGTGCTTCCTGATTTCTCTCAGTTTATAAAGCCCATGACAACTGAACATAAGAACAGTCATACTGGGTCAGACTAAAGGTCCATCTAGCCCAGTATCCTGTCTTCCAACCGTTGCCAATGTCAGGTGCCCCAGAGGGAATGAACAGAATGGGTAATCATCAAATGATTCATCCCCTGTCACCCATTCCCAGCTTCTGACAGAGGCTAGGGACACCAACCCTGCCTATCCTGGCTAACAGCCATTGATGGACCCATTCTCCATGAACTTACCTAGTTCTTTTTTGAACCCTGTTATATATAGTCTTGGCCTTCACAACATCTCTGGCAAGGAGTTCCACAGGTTGACTGTGCGTTGTGTGAAAAAATACTTCCTTTTGTTTGTTTTAAACCTACTGCCTATTAATTTTGGTTGGTGGCCCCTAGTTCTTGTGTTATGAGAAGGAGTAAATAGCACTTCCTGATTTACTTTCTCCACACAAGTCATGATTTTATAGAGCTCTATCATATCCTCCCTTAGTCATCTCTTTTCCAAGCTGAAAAGTCCCTGTCTTATTAATCTCCCCTCATATGGCAGCCGTTCCACACCCTAAATCTCTTTTGTTGCCCCTTTCTGAACCTTTTCCAATTCTAATATATCTTTTTTGAGATGGGGCGACCACATCTGCATGCAGTATTCAAGATGTGGGTGTACCATGGATTTATATAGAGGCAATAGGATATTTTCTGTCTTCTTATCTATACCTTTCTTGATGATTCCCAACATTCTGTTAGCTTTTTTGACTGACACTGCACATTGAGAGGATGTTTTCAGAGAACTATCCACAATGACTCCAAGATCTCTTTCTTGAGTGGTAACAGCTAATTTAGACCCCATCATTTCAGATGTATAGTTGGGATTATGTTTTCCAATGTGCATTACTTTGCATTTATCAACATTGAATGTCATCTGCCATTTTGTTGCCCAGTCACCCAGTTTTGAGAGATCCTTTTGTAGCTCTTCGCAGTCAGCCTGGGACTTAACTATCTTGAGTCATTTTGTATCGTCTGCAAATTTTGCCACCTCACTTTTACCCCTTTTTCCAGATCATTTATGAATATGTTGAATAGGACTGGTCCCAGCACAGATCCCTGGGGGACACCTCTCTCCATTCTGAAAACTGACATGTATTCCTACCCTTTGTTTCCTGTCTTTTAACCAGTTACGGATCCATGAGAGGACCTTCCCTTTTATCCCATGACAGCTTACTTTGCTTAAGAGCCTTTGGTGAGGGACCTTGTCAAAGGCTTTCTGAAAATCTAAGTACACTTTATCCACTAGATTCCCCCTTGTCCACATGCCTGTTGACCCCTTAAAAAATTCTAGTAGATTGGTGAGGCATGATATCCCTTTACAAAAACCATGTTGAGTTTTCCCCAACAAATTATGTTCATTTATGTGTCTGACAATTTTATTCTTTACTATAGTTACAACCAGTTTGCCCAGTACTGAAGTCAGGCTTACTGGCCTGTAATTGCTGGGATCACTTCTGGAGCCCTTTTTAAAAATTGGTGTCACATTAGCTATCCTCCAGTCATTTGGTACAGAAGCTGTTTTAAATGATAGGTTACAAACTACAGTTAGAAGTTTTGCAATTTCACATTTGAGTTCCTTCAGAACTCTTGGATGAATACCGTCTGGTCCTGGTGACTTATTATTGTTTAGTTGATCAATTTGTTCCAAAACCACCTCTAATGACACCTCAATCTGGGACAGTTCCACAGATTTATCACCTAAAAAGAATGGTTCAGGTTTGGGAATCTCCCTCACATCCTCAGCCTTGAAGACTGATGCAAAGAATTAATTTAGTTTCTCCTCAATGGCCTTATCGTCCTTGAGTGCTCCTTTAGCATTTCCATCGTCCAGTGGCCCCACTGGTTGTTTAGCAGGCTTCCTGCTTCTGATGTACTTTAAAAAAATTGCTATTACTTTTTGAGTTTTTGGCTAGTTGCTCTTCAAATTCTTTTTTGGCCTTCCTAATTATATTTTGACACTTAATTTGCCAGAGTTTATGCTCCTTTCTATTTTCCTCACTAGGATTTAACTTCTTCTTTTTAAAGGATGCCTTTTTGTCTCTGACTGCTTCTTTTACTTTGTTGTTTAGCCACAGTGGCACTTTTTTAGTTCTCTGTTTTTTTTAATTTGGGGTATACATTTAAGTTGAGCCTCTATTATGGTGTCTTTAAAAAGTGTCCATGCAACTTGCAGGGATTTCACTTTTGGCACTGTACCTTTTAATTTCAGTTTCACTAACTTCCTCATTTTTCCGTAGTCCCCCTTTCTGAAAATAAATGCTACAGTGTTAGACTGCAGTGGTGTTTTACTCACCACAGGGATGTTAAATTTAATTATATTATGGTCACTATTACCAAGTGGTCCAGCTATATTCACCTCTTGGACCAGATCCTGTGCTCCACTTAGGACTAAATCAAGAATTGTCTTTCCTCTTGTGGGTTCCAGGACTAGCTGCTCCAAGAAGCAGTCATTTAAGGTGTCAAGAGACTTGATCTCTGCTTCCTGTCCTGAGGTGACATGTACCCAGTCAATATGGGGATAGTTGAAATCCCCCATTATAAATGAGTTTTTTATTTGTATATCCTCTCTAAACTCCCCGTGCATTTCACAGTCACTATCACCATCCTGGTCAGGTGGTTGGTAATATATCCCTACTAATATATTCTTATTATTAGAGCATGGAATTACTATCCAGGGAGATTCTATAGTACAGTTTGGTTCATTTAAGATTTTTATTCATTTAAGATTTCATTTGATTCTACACTTTCTTTCACATATAGTGCCACTCCCCCACCAGCACGACCTGTTCTGTCCTTCCGATATATTTTGTACCCTGGTATTATTGTATCCTATTGATTAGCCTCATTCCACCAAGTTTCTGTGATGCTATTATATCAATATCCTCATTTAATACAAGGCGCTCTAGTTCACTCATATTATTTAGACTTCTAGCATTTGTGTACAAGCACTTTAAAAACTTGTAACTTTTTAGCTGTCTGCCATTATATGATGTAATTGAATCGGCCTCTTTTTCATTTGACTGTTTCTCATCAGATCCTACCTGTATTTTATCATCTTCCATCCTCTCCTCCTTAGTAGGATATAGAGAATGTCCATTAATAGATCCTCCCCTAAGGGATGTCTCTACTCACCTGTCGGCTTTCCCCGAGCCCTTAGTTTAAAACTGCTCAACGACCTTTTTAATTTTAAGTGCCAGCAATCTGGTTCCATTTTGGTTTAGGTGGAGCCAATCCTTCCTGTATAGGATCCCCTTTTCCCAAAAGTTTCCCCAGTTCCTAATAAATCTAAACCCCTCTTCCTGACACCATTGTCTCATCCACGCATTGAGACCCTGCAGTTCTGCCTGTCTAACTGGCCCTGCGTGTGGAACTGGAAGAATTTCAGACAATGCTACCCTGGAGGTTGTGGACTTCAATCTCTTACCTAACAGCATAAATTTGGACTCCAGGACCTCTCTCCTATCCTTCCCTATAGCACTGGTACCTACATGTACCATGACCACCAGCTCCTCCCTAGCACTACACATAAGTCTATCTAGATGCCTAGAGAGATCCGCAACCTTCGCACTAGGCAGGCAAGTCACCATGCGGTTTTCCCGGTCATCGCAAACCCAGCTATCTATGTTTCTAATGATCAAATCCCCCATAACTATTATCTGTCTCTTGGTAATAACTGGAGTTCCCTCCCCTGGAGAGGTATCCTCAGTGCTAGAGGATACCACACCATCATCTGGAAGGAGGGTCCCAAGTATGGGATTGTTTCCCTTTGCTCCAGTTAGATGTTCTCCTTCCCTGAGACTTTCATTCTCCTCAATAGCACAGAGGCTGCCAGAGCAGGCAGGGGTGGGACTGTTCTACTGTGTCCCAGAAAGTCTCATCTATGTACCTCTCTGTCTCCCTTAGCTCCTTCAGTTCAGCCACTCTGGTCTCCAAAGCCCATACTTGGTCTCTGAGGGCCAGGAGCTCCTTGCACCGAATGCACACATACACCACCTGCCCATAGGGCAGGTAATCATACATGCTGCATTGGGTGCAATAAACTGGATAGCCCCCACTCTGTTGCTGGACTTCTACATGAATTCTTTTTTTATTCCTGCAGCTCGTTCCTTTGTTGATGTTTTGTTTTTATCAGGGGGTGTTTTTGGCTTTAAGTTTAAAGAATGTTAAGATCATCTAGACCCCCCCCCATGTTCCCCCATTTCCTTTTCTACTTCTGCACCAAACATGAAGCACAACTTCCTAGTAGATAAATAAACAACTAGATATAGATTTGGGTTCCCAGATACCTCAATATTTATATATTAGTTTGTTTTTTTCCTTCACCGTCTTTGCATGTGTTTTTACATGCTGCCACTGGAAAAATTGGCTTCAGACAATCGTGCAAGAAACCTTGGCTTTCTGAGGTGGCCTGATATAGTAGGAAAAAAGTGTGTGTGTGGCGGGGGTGGGGTGGGGGGGAAGATGCATGCAAGAAGGGAGATGTCCAAGAACATAAATGGATGATCTATATCAAATCCCTGGCCAACAAAGTCAAGGATTGCCTAAAGTACATCAGTCTGCATCCTGCCTACAGAGCCATCACGCACCTGGCTGGCAGCCATGAACAGCCTTCTAACATCCCCATCATGAAACCAGATGGCTCTCCCTGCTCATCGATGGACGAGGTCCGGGATAGATGGAAAACACATTCTGAAAGCATGCTGAATCCGGACCTGCTGACAGCTCTCCGGAGCTACGTGACCTGGCAACCCACACAGCTGTGGACCCAGGGATGAACGTTGATCCTCTGTATGAAAAGTCATACAAAAGGGACTAAATGGATATGCTGCTGGAGCCGAAGGTGTTCCAACTGAGTCACTCAAAGATGCCTCCGAACGAGTGAGCATTGGCCTGCCTCAACTGTTCTTAAAAGCATGGGCATCAGGCAAAGTACCAGCAGAATAGAGAGGTGCCCTCATAATGTCCCTGTACCAGGGCAACAGATCTCACATTGAGTGTGACAGTTACAGACTGATCTCATTGCTGTTGTGCTCTGGAAAGGTCTTTGCTGAGCAGGATGCAGCCTCTCCTTACCAGACATAGTCATCCAAAAAGCAATCAGGTTTCATAGCTGGGCTGTTGACAATGGGCACTGTCTTTATCCTTCAGCTCCTGGCTGAGCTGCACTGAGAATTTAGCCCCCCGCTTCACGTGGCATGTATTGAAATCAAAACAGCTTTTGATTGAGCTGACCAATCAGCACGTTGGCTTGCAGCGAAAGCAGCTGGCATTCTAAATCTGCTCATCTTCACATAGGTGCCACTGTGAGAGTGCACGTTGGTTCCCAGCTACATTTCTGCATGACCTCAGGTGTGCCACAGGGATGCATTCGCACCCCAGTACTATTCTGTAGAGCTATCAGCTGGATATTAGAACTTGCTGCTTCTCCTGTCGGAATCCAGGTTGGTCAAGAAGTGTTCACTGACCAAGACACTGACAACTCTGCTTTACTTGTGGAGAAGTCAGAGAATTTCAGCCCCACCCTCCCAGGTCTCAAGACACTGTCCCCATGTTGGGGCTGAATGTTTCATGTCAGGAGATCAAGGTTCAGAACCTCGGTGCAGGCAGGGTCAAGTACCATGGAGAACCCTGATAAGCTCATCAGCCTAGGCTGCAATCAGAGTTCAGTCACAGCAAACCAGATGTTCTTCGATGAATAGGACTTGCTGTGTCCTGCATGAAGTCCATGTCCTGCTGTGAGGTGGGGCACCAGTACAACAGCACCCCACTCTGGCAAGCGCAGCACAGCCCCTGCACTCTCAGCCCAGCCAGGCTGTCAGTCTATTCCTGGTGCCCAGGAGTCTGAAAACCCTCTCTTCTCTCCCAAGTCTATCGGGGGCTGGTAGGGGACCCTGGGTTCCAATTCAGGACGCTCGAGGTAGGAATAAGCAGGATAGGGCTGCTTGACTCTGACTTTGTGTCACAGCCCACCTAGGGTGGACACCATTGTATCATTATATAAGTGTTTATACTTGTTCAGCTTATACTGTGGAAATGGAATTCTTCGGCTATCCCTCGATGCAAGGATGACGTCTGCCAAGGGGGTTCATCCATGGGTTTTTAAGTGGCTGAGGAGTCCAATTCATGCCCTGCAGATTTTCCCACAGAAGTGACAGATGTAATCTTGGAGGAGACAGTTGTTGGCTGGCGTGTTGTGCCCTTTCTTTCCTCCTTTGTCGTTTCTCTGTCTCATGAACACATCTGTTCCCCTCAGAGTAAGCTGTGGCTTGGTGTATGGTGTGGCACCCCTGTGTTCTGTTCTGCTCCAAGTCTTCCCAGTTTGTTGGGTTGGTCCCGTTTCAGATGTATTTTCAGTATTTCTTTGAAGTGCTTCCACTGCCCTCTGCGAGCCCTTCTTCCCTGACTTAATTGAGAGAAGAGTACTTGCTTCGGGGGGCGAGTGTCAGGCATATGTACACAGTGGCCAGCCCAGCGGAGATGGTGTTTCATGACCTGCACTTCTATACTGGTGATGTTAGCTGCAGAGAGAATGCTGATGTTAGTGTGTCGGTCTTCCCAGATGATCCTGAGAATCCTCCTGAGGCAGCGCTGCTGGAACCACTCCAGCCACTTGAGTTGTCATCTGTAGGTTACCCAGGTCCCACACCCATAGAGAAAGGTGGGGATGAAACTGCCTTGTAAACCAAGCTCTCGGTGACTGTTTGCGGATCCCTATCATTGAAGACTCATTTAAGTAGTCTTCCAAAAAATGTGCTGGCACGGCAGAGCCTGTATTCAATTTCCGTGTCAGTGGTGGCTGTCTGGGAGAGGTGGCTGCCAGGATATGGAAAATGGTCCACATCTACTCCAGGGGTTCTCTGCTGATGATGATTTGTAGCGTACATGTAAGAGTAGTTTGTCTAGGTGGGGGCTGGTAGGGTACCTTGGTTTTCCCGATGTTGAGAGAGAGACCCAGGCTGTGATAGCCATCTGCAAAAAGGGTTTAGAACTGCAATCTGTAACTGGTAAAATGATTCCTCTAACCATCGAAAATGTGAGACTTATCACGTGCTCAAAGCCAAAGTCCAAAAGAGGCTACGGGACATCAAAAATAAGTGGTAGCAAGAGAAGGCCTCTGAGTTCCAGGGTTTCATAGATCAGGATGACTTGAGAAGCTTCTTTCAAGCTCCAAAGACCCAATCCCCTTACATTCGCAGGATGGCTCCACCCTCCTCAATGACAATGCGGCCATTAAACAACGCTGGAAGGAACACTTTGAGAGCCTACTAAATCGCGAATCCATGGTCTCTGAAGACACCATCAAGTCTATTCCACGCTGCTCAGCAATGGAACACCTTGCTGATCCCCCATATTCTGAGGAAGTCCCGTGTGCCATCACCCAGACAAAAAAATCACAAGACACCAGGCCCAGACAGCATCCCAGCTGAGGTTTTTAGAGCTGGTGGAACAATGCTCCAGCACAAACTTTGCCAGCACCTCAACAAAATCTGGACCTGCAAAGAAATTCCACCTGACTTTGTTATAATATTCAAGAAAGGGGACAAATCTTTGTGTGGGAACTACAGAGGTATTGCCCTCCTCTCCATTGCAAGGAAGATCTTTGCTCAGATCCTACTAAACCGTCTTCTCCCCCTTGCCAAGGAACTCCTCCCCGAATCACAGTGTGGCTTCAGGCCATCCCAAGGCATAACTGACGTGATCTTCATGGCACGACAGATTCAGGAGAAGTGTAAAGAGCAACACCAGGAACTGTTCATGACATTCATCGATCTAACCAAGGCCTTTGATTCTGTCAATCGTGATGCCCTATGGAAGGTGCTGTGTAGTTTGGCTGTCCACAGAAATTCATTTCCATCATCAGACTACTCCATGATGGGATGACTGCCACCATTCTGTGCAATGGCTCAGAGACTGAACCATTCATCATTCGCCCTGGTGTCAAGCAGGGCTGTGTCATTGCTCCAACACCCTTCTCCATTGACCGTGCCGCGGTCCTGATTCTCATCCATGACCACCTTCCTGATGGAATTGAGATTGAGTATCGTATGGATGGTCAACTCCTCGATCTCTGATGTCTCCAAACACAATCTAAGAGCATGAGAATTGGCATCAATATGCACATGACTGCGTCATTCGGAAGTGGAATAAAGCTATGCTGTAATAAGGCTCCTTCATACCATAATTGCATCCACTAGGCATAGTATAGGTATGAGTATTTTTTTTTTAAATCCACACTCTTAGTTAAAATAATTGTACTGGTACTAAATCTGTGTATAGACCAGGCATAAATTGCTTTAGCTGGGTCTGGAAAACCAAATATTGTGAAGCTCTTAATCTATGACCCAGTTGATGGGGCTTTGAAACAATCTGGCTTCGACTCCCATCTGAATTTTGTCCTCTGAAGTTTGCACATTTGTCACAGTCTGGCCCCGATTCAGCAAAGCAGCTAACCACATGCTTATATCCCATTGACTTCAATAGGGCTTGAACGCTTTGTTGACTCAGGAACCACAGTTGTAATTCTGGAGCATCAACTGCATGCCTGATGCAGTGGAGAGCCCAAAGGATGAAGTGGCCCCCTCTCCACAGACCTTACGTTCGAATTCAGGCAACCCATGAAGTTCAGATACACAAAGCCCAGTTGGAGGTCAGTCTCAGTGATGCAGGGTTTTGGGAGGCAGAGGGAGGGTTGATAAATATTTTTCTCTAGTGGACTTTCATCAGCAAACTTTGAAGGTGTGTGTTTATGGAATCATTTAAAGGAGAAAGTGGTGGTTCAATGCTACAGAAGATCAAAAGGTTTCAAGTACAAGGAAGCAGCAAAGAAAAAAGGCACAATAAGTTGAAGAGAGATGAAAGGGACCTTCAGGAGAGTAGCTTGGGGAAGAGCAAGCACAGGCAGTAAGACCCTATCATCTAGGTACGGTAAATGGCAGATCGGTATCATAGCTGTGGGCTATCTTGGCAACCACCCAAGGCCTCAGAGTAAAGGCACGATTTGAGCTAGAAGTGAATATGTATGCTCACCTGCTTTTCTTGTAGGGCGAAATACAGAACAGTGGCAGATACTATGAGACTGCAGCTTATCTGTACATGTAATAAAAGTGTAATTTGTTTCATATGACAGAAGCTGCAGAAAGGAAACTGTTGCTGAGGTAATAGCCAATTCTAGAGCCAAAGCACTTAACGTTTTTAAATTAAGCAATTTTTGAAGAGAAAACCTACTATTACCTATTGAATAGGCTTGCAAAACAGTTCAATAATCAGAAATCAAATATAGGACTGAATCCCAAGAGATGCCAGCCACCTGCAACATACTGAAGGTAGGAGGACTTCAGTGGGAATTGCACATGCTCAGAATCTCAAGTTTGGGCTCGTGGTTTGAATTTGGACATACTTGGTCTGGATTTATACCTCTTTCTTCCAGGTCTTACAATTTTAATTCATTATTATCAAGTAACCAATATCATTCTAATCTTTAAGTATTGTGTGACTTCTCTCTTTGTGGGCTGTGCATTCATTGAAATAGCTCAGAGTTAATCCATCTGAAATTCTTCCCTAGAACTACCATCTGACAGATGGGTGAACCAGGGCATGCACTTACTTAAATTGAGGTATGTCACGGCAAAGTTCTACATTGGGTCGTCTTGTTCTTCCCTCCAGGCGGGTCTGAGCTACTTTCAGTGGGCACTCCTTTGCCATTATAGCTCTCTCCAGCAACATGATTGTATTTTCTGTCTGGAAGATTTCTTGAAGTGTCTGAATAAAACAGAGCATTTTTATAGGCCTCGCCATATACTTCATTGGAATTCTACACTATTACCTTTCCCTACTTCAGTTTATATGTAAGCATTTGTGTTGAGCTATATATGAGCAGCAAAATTAGCCCAACATATGGACAGCAGCTTCCATTAGCTAAGGAGAATATTTTCCACTGTTCTCAAAGGGATAATGAACAGAAGATAGGAATCCCTATGCAAGTAAGTTTTTCCCTTTTCTGTGTAAAGATCACCATTAACAGGAGCTCTGAGCCCAGAGCAAGAGGAGAATGTGCTCATAGGAACCTAGAAACATGCTGTCTGAGAACATTGTTCCAATGTTTAAATATCCTCGCCAATAAAAAATGTATGCCTGATTTCTGGTCTGAATTTGTCTCACTTCAACTTCCATCATGGCATGCCTTTCTCTGCTAGATTGAAAAGCCCATTATCATCTTCTGCCCATGTAGGTACCTATAGACTGTAATCAAGTCATCCGTTAACCTTCTCTTTGTTAAGTTAAGTAGATAGTCAGTCATTATAAGGCATGTTTTCTAATCCTTTAAACATTCTCGTGGCTCTTCTCTGAACCCTCTCCAATTGTCAACATCCTTCTTGAACTGTCAACACCAAAACCAGACACCATATTCCAGCAGCACATGCACCAGTGCCAAATACAAAGGTAAAATAACCTCTCTACTACTCAAAATTCCCCTTCTTATGTATCTGAAGGATTGCACTAGCCCTTTTGGTCACAACACTGCACCGGGAGCTCAAGTGCAGCTGATTATCCACTATGACCCCCCAACCCAAATCTTTTTCAGAGTCACTGCTTCCCAAGATAGAGTCCCCCATCCTGTAAGTATGCCCTACATTCTTTGTTCCTAGATGTATACATTAGCATTTAGCCATATTAAAATGCATATTGCTTGCTTGTGCCCGGCTTGCATATCAGCGAACTGACCTCTTCATTATTTACCTCTCTGGTGGTAAATTTTTGTGTCATCTGCAAACTTTACCAGGGATTATTTTGTTTTCTTCCAGGTCATTGATAAAAATGTTCAATAGCTGTTAAATAGAATGTTGGGTTCTGTTTTGTCCTTGTTTATCCTAGCTCTGACGTCACATTGCCTCACTGATTACAGGACCAACTATAAACCTTTGAAAAGTCAGTATGATCATGGAATGTGCACGGTCTCAACCCCAGGCCATCAGCAGGACAGAAGCCCCTCAGCAACATGAGGTCTATAGGCCTGGGAGTTGGACTCCACAGATTCCTCTTTGAAACTGATCTCCTCTACCATAGCAGAAGTTGCTGCTGGAAATGACAAGGCTAGTGAACTATTCAGGGTTCTCAGACTCTGGTTTTCTTTTTAAAATGTGTAACTTCTCATTAAAACTGGCTAGTTTCTGACATCACTTTGTTGTTAATCCATAATAAATCTCCTAAATTAAGGCAACCAAGTATCTTTGTTCCATATTGTGTTGGTTTAGTACTGAAGATAGTGTCTGTCCCTTCCTCTGAGGGACACATGAGAACAAACACACACAGAATAGTCAAGCGGAGGCCCCTATAATTGCATCTCAGAAAGCTATATCACTTATTTGCAGTCATTTCCTGCAACACCAGAGCACTCTGGTAAGTCTACTTGAAAACGAGCCATGTCTTTCCAATTGCAGACTGCGAGTTTTGTAAACAAAATGGAGTGTAAGTTCCTTTGACTAGATCCTGACCCCTCTCCTGAATGTGCAGAAGTAAAACACAGAGCTTTTCTGGGAAACAATTTCTAACAATGTCATACTGTCTAAAGCCAGTTTCAAAGAGGACTTTGTTAGAGTAATGGGGTTATAGATTTACAGGAATTTATTTCCCTTTTGCTCCATTCTCCAATTTGCTCCCACATCAAAAAGATGCAGCTTGAGCAGTGGACGTGTTGCACAGGTGCTCATAGACATGGATAAGCTGCCATTTTCATTCCAAACTTACACTGATTTCCTTATTTCTACCTGTGTCATGGTGTCAAAAATCTTAGCACAGTGACCCAGTTTGGCCCCTTGAAAACCACTGCATACTCCAAATGTTTCAGCAATGCCTTGTGCAAGAACATATGAATCACATTCAATCTTTCACACTGGAGCTGAATTCAGAAGTTTTCAAAAACTCCTCTCTGAGCAGAGCAAAAATAAAAGCAGCTTGTGTGTAAAGCCAACCTTTTTAAAATGGAAGTAGCCCCAAAGGGGAGATGCCAGTGCAGTTAGAGCAGCATAATTTTAAACTGTAAAGTAGCTTGATCGCCTGCAATAACAGTATCCTTCATGCCCTAGAGCCTGTAGGCTCTCTGATTTAAACTATAATAAAAATAAGAAAAACACCCGGGAAAAGTCAAAGTTTTGGCTTGCCCGTACAGTGGCAGATTCAATATCGATAAGGTAACACGTTCCATCCATTGCATGATGGTGCATTAATTTCACTGATCCTAACTCTTCATAGCCAGTGTGATCAACCCATTACTTGACACTTTTATAATCTATATTGAGGCATCAATGTGACTAGTAATTGAAGTCCTTTTTATTCACAAAACCGGTATAGCACATGCATTGACAGTACAATCTTCTTCAGGTTGCCTCACCCTGGACCTGGAGCTGACAGTCTTTAGGGGTGGGAGGATATGTAAACTTGGGTGCCCATTTAAACTCCTTGCCTCTCCTTGGCTGAGACTGCCAAGCGTGAGTGATTTTTGCAACCCTTAGCCCAATTTTACACTCTAAATTAATCCACATGGCCATGGGTACTGCTTATCTGATCTTGTTCTCTTTAGATTACATTAGATGGGGAACTGATACAAAGCCAATTATTTATACATCCAGTCTTTAAATGAGGACACTTACCTGAGAAGAATCCCCATTATAAAAATCACTAACCTATAACTGCACTGGTATTCTGTCACTTTAAATTTTCTCAGTTTGAAACTGTTAGCTTCAAGAAACCTCAGACCTGCTTGGGTGGTCATGGTTGTTACACCAGGGACTACAAAGGGAGAATCATATGATTCCATCCCATGACTGGTGACGGCCTGAGACCTAGGGGGGAGTGTGTGCTTGGAGAGACCAGATGTGGCCAGAGGGGCACTCTGCCTGGTATCCGACAGTTGCCACTCCGTGCTATCCATTATCTGAAAGCATGAGATGAACAAAATAAGGCTGGTAGTTTTAGCACATTCATAACCTTTGGAAATGGTGATGCTGATAAGGACTTGGATAACCCTGAAAAAAATGCCTGGATTTCTCCTGAGGTAGTAGGCATGTTTTGGGGATGTAAAGGACATTTTCAATGCAGATAGAGCTCCCTAAGTTTCTGAGAACTCCTACCTTTTCTCGGGCTTGTCATCACACAACAGTTCCACCAGTTTAACTTGAAGTCTGTTTAAAAACTAGTTCAGTTAAACCAGTGCAAACCCCTGCCTGGACATCTATATCTCTTTTACAGCTGGCTTATGCAGGTTGGGTACAGACCAAAATAAGTTATATAAACTGCTGTGGCCACTCAGAGATTTGCATGAGTTTAATCAAATGGATTTTAAACACCCTTCAGTTAAACTGAACTTTTTTAGACTTTTCTATTTAGAGCAGACAAAGCCAGGTCAAACTAAAATAAAATAAGCCACATAGGCCTTACCTACACATGAGTTGTATTGATTAGCTGTATAGTTTAGAAACTGACGTCAATACATCAGTGCAACCCATGTGTGGCTACTTATTTCAGTTTGACTGGCTTAAGAGTCATTATCACTGAAGGTTTGTTCTTTAAACTGATCTAGTTTAAACTGGTACAAGTTTGGGAACTGACAAGAACTGATCTATGTGGACGGATAGCTGTTGTCAGGATGGCAGGCGGCTGCCCAGAGACTTTGATCCCTAAGGAGGCTTTGTCCATTTGCAAAGTATTGCAGGATTTTCCCTATAGCAAAACAGTCTGATTCTATGACTAGAATGCAAATTGTATTGAAAGGAAGTGAAGCTAAGAGTAGCGCACCTCTCCTGCTCATTTTAGCATTTCCTTTTGTAATTCAGTAATCACCATATAAGTAACCTTGTATATACTTACACCACTAACAGTATGAGTTTTGTAGCCACCTATTCCACAGAAGAAAAACATAGTGATAAGATTGTATTGTTATATATACAGATATTGTACATACTGTGCTACCAGCTACATATAGCTTATTTTACCCCCTCAGGATAGAAATCAGAGCAAAAGACCTAATGAAGCTAAGTGGATGGTGATTCATTCTGCACAAAATCCACATCCTTGTTCTTCCCGTGTAGCAAACGCAGTAGGTCCAAAAGTTTTTTTTTTTCTGATCTATTGTTGTTATTCAAAAGGTAGAACTTGAGTAGTTTCCAATGCCAGCAAAATCTCCTTAGCCATTTGTAGCTGTGCTCAGTGCTGCTAGGGTTGTTTTTAATATTACAAAGAGCTCTCCCTCCTTCTACCCTGACAGAAGATCCAGTTTCTAGCTATGTTGCCAGTGGTTTAGCAGATGTTTGTGGGTGAGATCTTACAGAGCCTCTTAGTACTATACCTCGCTCAGGCTACTAAAATCACTATTTACCTTTAATGCAAACCAAAATATTACTTCAGCCTGCATGGGTGTAACAGGAATCTGAGGGAAAGAAACACACACTACTTCTAGAGGTCAGCCATTGCTTATCAGGGTCCTCCTTTCCTGTGTTTGTATTGCGGCTTCTGTCTCTACAGTAGCTCTTTGCCTGCTATGCCTGGTTGTGTGCCAGTGGGCCAAATTCACTAGGGTGTAATTCCTTTGCCTCCAGCAGTGCTACGCTTGGGGTGATGTTGGTCCAACATATTAATCTCACTTTCGTGAGTACTACAATTCATTCAAAATATTTTTGAAAAAAAAAAGGTGTGTAATGCAAATAAAAAATCTGGCTCAAGTCTCCTCAGCACATAAAATATCAGGCAAAAATGTATTCATAACTAATTCTTTATCCCTGGGTGGGTCCTGGGTTTCTGCTTAAAATGGAATCTAGGACTTGTGCATTCTCAGCTTGACCCTGAGCGAGGCATGCCACAATAGCACCTACCAGCCCTTTCCTTGTTTGTCTCACGAGCAGGTGGATGGGATGGTTCAGGCTAGCTCAGCAAGTGGTTCCTGCCTGCTTTACTAAGCAATTGAAGCAGCCCAGAGTAGACTAGGCACCGCACCCTGATTACGTAAAAACAGCTCCCCGGAGGGGAGAGGCAGTTTGAAATGTATTTGTGAGGGAAAGGAAGCAGGGGGACTCAGCAGCCCCTTGTCCACTGCGGTGACTTAGTCTGAGTGAGCCCATGGAAGATGGGAAGGAGCAGGGAAGTGGTGGGGATATGCCCAAATGTGAACAGTGCAGTTCCACTGGCCACAGTCTCAGATAACAAAGCATTGCCACTACTGTAACCTATAGGCTGTAATAGTGACTGTGTCCTGCCCCCTCTCCTCCAGCTTGAGGGAAATATTCTATTAAAAGCACAGAGCTTTTTATGATGTGAAAGGGACAGAGCAGAGCCCACTATTATCTACTGTGGGCAATGCTACTATGAGTAGATCCAATATATGGCAGTGCGTGTTTTACAAATGTCTAAGCTTGACAGACTCCATCCCACAACTGTGTTCTTAGTCTCCTGGGAAAAGCCCATTGTCTTCAATTTCACCTTCAGTGAGCGAAGAGAACATTAGGGCCAGATGCTCACTCTGGCCCCATTTTCTACCCTACTTCCATGTGTGTGCAGGAGCAGTTGCACGTTCACATGTGCTCACAATGCATATACAAACACACCAGCAGACGTTGAACTCTGACACCTTTGCGTGCAAGTGCTAACATTTTCAGTCCTGAGTGTGTGTTGGTATGCGTCAAACTTGTGACTCTTGAAAAGCTGTTTTTATTTGTATTAGTATTCTTACACTCCACTTCTCACCCTGAATGTCCTGGTGGTGGTGGAAGGAGGCAGGAAGTTTCCTACACACCAGTGGTTCTCAGCCTGTGGTCCACAGACTCCTGGAGGTCCACAGATTGTCTAATATATCCAAAGGGGTCCACACCTCCAAATGTTGTAGCGGTCCGCAAATGAAAAAAGGTTAAGAAGCACTGTGATACCCAGAGCCCAAGGTCCCATCAAGACAGGAGGGGCCATATCACTTGGATCACAGCCATATTTCCTATTGGCTTCCAACATCAGCTGGAAGCCATGGAAGGCGATGTAATTCTGAAGCTTGATAGTATTATCTTATGGGTAGGGCCCTACCAAATT